>NC_084608.1:2164949-2473449 GCF_033807715.1 Cololabis saira | reverse complement strand
CTTTCTCCAATTTTCTGACGTTTTCAATAGCTTGCCTTAAAAAATCAGAAGGTAAATCAATGTTATGACAGAAATCCGCTTTTTGGCATTTTCTCAGCGAGAAACAGTCATTTTGTACCTGAAACACTGTAACTGGTTTGGTGAGTCCAATAATGAAATGAGTCTCTCAAATCAACTACATAGACTCCTTTCTCCAATTTTCTGACGTTTTCAATAGCTTGCCTTGAAAAATCAGAAGGTAAATCAATGTTATGACAGAAATCCGCTTTTTGGCATTTTCTCAGCGAGAAACAGTCATTTTGTACCTGAAACACTGTAAGTGGTTTGGTGAGTCCAATAATGAAATGAGTCTCTCAAATCAACTACATAGACTCCTTTCTCCAATTTTCTGACGTTTTCAATAGCTTGCCTTAAAAAATCAGAAGGTAAATCAATGTTATGACAGAAATCCGCTTTTTGGCAGTTTCTCAGCGAGAAACAGTCATTTTGTACCTGAAACACTGTAAGTGGTTTGGTGAGTCCAATAATGAAATGAGTCTCTCAAATCAACTACATAGACTCCTTTCTCCAATTTTCTGACGTTTTCAATAGCTTGCCTTAAAAAATCAGAAGGTAAAACAATCTTATTACATAAATCCGCTTTTTGGCATTTTCTCAGCGAGAAACAGTCATTTTGTACCTGAAACACTGTAATTCAATTCAATTCAATTCAATTTTATTTATATAGCGTCTAATACAACAGAGTTGTCTCTAGACGCTTTACAGAGACCCATACCCAGAACATGACCCCCGAGCAGTTATTACATAAACAATGGCAGGTAAAAACTCCCCTAGTGGGAGAAAAACCTTAAGCCAAACAGTCAAGGAAAAACTCCCCTTTAGGAGGGAAGAAACCTTGAGCAGGACCAGGCTCATCAGGGGGGACCCTCCTGCCGAGGGCCAGACTGGTGGGTCAGGGACGGCAACAGCACAGCAGGCAGGTGGAAGCAGCAACGGGATGACCGGGGGTGGGGACCGCAGGCCAGCACACAGCTCCCGAAGCTCCGGCCCAATCAGCAAGTCCCAGGTTGGGGTGCAGGGTCAGGAAAAGACTTGTGCTCCGTAATGCAAGCTACAAGCCACCCACGTGCCACCTGCAGGACAAAAGAGAGAAAAGGGAGGAGAAGGGGGGGCCAGCAACGGGATGACCAGGGGTGGGGACCGCAGGCCAGCACGCAGCTCCCGAAGCTCCGGCCCAATCAGCAAGTCCCAGGTTGGGGTGCAGGGTCGGGGAAAGACTTGTGCTCCGTAATGCAAGCTACAAGCCACCCACGACCACCTGCAGGTTCCGGTGTCCGGCAAAGGATGCTGCAACATGGACAAAAGAGAGAAAAGGGAGGAGAAGGGGGGGCCAGCACAAGAAACCACAGGAGCGACTCTGACACACTAAAGTTTACACTACCTAGAGATTTACCAACACCAGCTAGAGGTTTACTAAACACTAACTATAGGCTTTACTAAACAGAAATGTTTTAAGTTTAGTTTTAAAGGTGGAGGTGGTGTCAGCCCCCTTAACCCAGATTGGAAGTTGGTTCCATAGTAGTGGCGCCTGATAGCAGAACGCCCGCCCTCCAAATCTACATTTAGATACTCTAGGAACTACAAGTAAACCTGCACTCTGAGAACGGAGAGCTCTGACAGGAACATAAGGCACTATCAGGTCTTGCAAATAATGCGGAGCTAAACCGTTTTGGGCTTTATACGCAAGTAATACAATTTTAAATTGGATTCTGAATTTTACGGGTAACCAATGGAGCGACGCTAACACTGGAGAGACGTGGTCTCTCCTGCTAATTCCTGTCAGTACTCGTGCTGCTGCATTTTGGATCAGCTGGAGCCTATTCAGCAAATTACTTGGACATCCTGCTAACAACACATTACAGTAATCTAGTCTAGAAGATACAAACGCATGAACTAGTTTTTCTGCATCACTCTGTGAGAGGATTTTCCTAATCTTTGCAATATTACGGAGATGGAAAAAGGCTATTTTACAAACCTGATTGACATATGGTTTAAACGACAAATCCTGATCGAAAATAACACCAAGATTTCTCACAGTTGCACTGGAAGCCATCGCAACACCATCTAATCCCTTCCTAAGATGCTCTGGACCAAGAATGATAACCTCTGTTTTATCTGAATTTAGAAGCAGGAAATTTCTGGACATCCAGTCCTTGATGTCCCTAAGACATGCCTGAAGTTTAACTAACGGTTCTGTTTCATCCGGCTTCATAGACAAATAGAGCTGCGTATCATCAGCATAACAATGAAAGTGTATGCCGTGATTCTGGATTATACTTCCCAACGGCTGCATGTATAAACTGAACAAGATTGGCCCTAGCACTGAATCCTGCGGAACACCATAACAGACCCTTGACTGTTCTGAAGAAACCTCATGTACATGAACAAACTGGAACCTGTCAGATAGGTATGATTTAAACCAACATAGAGCTGTCCCTTTAATCCCAACATGCTCTAACCTGTGCAGTAAAATGCCATGATCTATAGTGTCAAAAGCAGCACTGAGGTCCAGTAGAACCAGTATGGACACTAATCCCTTATCTGAGGCCATAAGGAGGTCATTCGTGACTCGAACAAGTGCTGTCTCTGTGCTATGATGCATTCTGAACCCTGACTGAAAGACTTCAAACAGATCATTTCTATACAAATAGTCACATAACTGGCTTGAAACTGCCTTTTCCAGAATTTTAGACACAAATGGAAGGTTGGAAATTGGTCTATAATTAGCTAAGGTGTCTGGGTCAAGAGAAGATTTTTTAAGTAAAGGTTTAATTACTGCGACTTTGAAAACCTGTGGTACACATCCTAAACTTAGGGATAAGTTAATTTGGTCCAGTATTGTCGTACCAATAAGAGAAAAAATATGTTTGAATAGTCGAGTCGGGATGGGGTCTAACATACATGTGGTTGACTTAGCTCTATTAACGAGTGAAGTCAGCTCAGGGAGGTCTATAGGATCAAAACAGTCTAGAGACAAGTCAGAGCCTAGGGAAGTCGCTAAAGCTGAAGAAACACCTACAACCGGCTGGTTGATTTCTTCTCTAATTCTCGCGATTTTACTGTTGAAGAAGCCCATAAAGTCCTCACTACTGAGAGCTGCAGGAATGCACGGCTCAACAGAGTTGTGACTCTTTGTCAGCCTGGCTACAGTGCTGAACAGAAAACGTGGGTTACTTTTGTTATCCTCTATCAACGTTGAATAATAAGCTGTTCTGGCTTTGCGAATGGCTTTTTTATATACTATTAGAATATCTTTCCATTCACGATGAGAGTCTACAGACCTACAAGAGTACCACTTCCTTTCCATTTTACGCACGTTTTGTTTCAACATGCGGATATCTGAATTATACCAGGGAGTTAAGCTCCTGTGGCTAGAAACCCTCCTTTTCAAAGGAGCAACTTCATCTAAAGCTGAATGCAACAAATCAGCAGTGTTACTAGCAAGGAAATCAACATCTGCAGAGGTAGAACCCAGGTCACTGGCCTCGACTACATCACTATTTCGCACTGTCGTAAGATAAGCAATGGCCTCCCTAAATTTAACAATAACTTCATCAGACAAACATCTGCTAAAATAATACCTCCTATTTTGCACTTCAACATCAACAAAATTAAATTCAAACGTTATTAAGTAATGGTCGGATAAAAGGGAGTTTACAGGTGACACCAACAGACCATCAGTTTCAACACCGTAGGTGAGAACGAGATCGAGAGTATGATTAAAACAGTGCGTCGGTTTATCCACTTTTTGTGAGATACCCATTGATTCTAGAAGAGAATCGAAGGCTAATTTAAGATTATCGCTTTCAACATCCATATGAATGTTAAAATCACCCACTATGATGAATTTATCTGTGCTGATCAATAATCCAGAAAGGAAATCTGAAAATTCTGACAAAAACTCCAGATACGCACCAGCAGGGGGCCGGTACACTACCACTAACACAACTGGCTTCTCTGATTTCCGGCTCGGAAATTTCAGACCAAGCATGAGGCTTTCAAATGTATTATAGTTGCACTTAGGTTCAATTTTTGTTTGGAGACCGGAGTTATAAATTGCTGCGACTCCTCCGCCTCGGCCCGTGCTTCTAGGAATGTGATGATTAAAGTAGCCGGGCGGAGTTGATTCATTCAAACTAACATACTCTTCCTCCTGTAATCATGTTTCTGTTAAGCAGAAAATATCACTCCTGCTCTCTGTAATTATATCATTTACTAACAGAGACTTAGAGCTTAATGATCGTATATTTAGTAGTCCGCATCTAATTTTTCGGTCTGTAATTGGTACCAAATGTACATTGGTTTTAATTTTTACAAGGTTATCTTGGTTAACGCCTCTATAACGCTGCACCTGGTGAACTTTTGGAGGGCGGGGAACTGCAACCACTTCTATTTTGCTAGGCACCTGGCCAGAGTCGCCAATATCATGTTTTACAGTTTTAGAGTCGCTAATTACATAATGCAATCCTACAGTTTTGTTGGCAGGCGTTGGTCCTTGAGAAGCAACAGATGTGTCACTGAGTGGGGAAAAACGGTTAGACACATGAAGCGGGTGGTGGTGTTCTGTGAGCCCTTTAAGACTACCCTTCCTCCGAACCGTCACCCAGCTGCCCTGCCTGGCCGGCTGCCGGGGAGCTGCAGGGGAGCGGTTACGCTCAGCTGCTACGGGCCGGTCCGCAGAGGATTCTATCGGACTATGGTCTAGTTGGCCAAACCGGACCTCTAACTGACTAAGCCTCGCCTCCAGCCCTGTTAAACTACAGCTCTGCATCCTGGCCTGGACCCTGCATTGTCAGGGGGAGTGTCTAATAACATTGGCCAGATTTCTAGACATAAGAGCTGCACCATCCCGGGTGGGATGAATGCCGTCCCTTCTAATCAGACCGGGCTTTCCCCAGAATGTCTCCCAGTTGTCAATAAAGTCCACGTCGTTTTCTGAACACCACTGAGACAACCAGCGGCGGAGCGAGAGCATGCGACTAAACATGTCATCGCTGGTCAGAAAGAAAGCAAGAAAAAACCTGTTTTTCATAATAGGTCCCCTTTAATGCCTGCTTATCTGCTCCCCAGTTGTATACAGATATAGCTCTCATTAAATTAACTACTTTTTTGCATTTTGTTTCCAGTTTTTCAACATGCAATTTCCATGTACACCTTTCATCGAGCCATATCCCCAAATATTTAAATTCCTTGACTTTTTCTATTGGTTGCCCATATAAACTATCTTTTTCTTCCTAATGAGGTAAATATAACAAGACTTAGCCGTTGAAAATCTGAATCCCCAGTTGTAGGACCATTGTTCTACTTTCAGAATAGTCTCCTTTATCTTTTTCAAAACATTTGTATCATTTCTCCCCCTAATCCTAATAGCTCCATCATCCGCATATAAGGACGAGCAAATCCTTCTATCTAGATTCATAAAAATGTCATTAATCATTACACGGATCCGGTTTGAAGGCATTTCTCGATTCAGTAAGATAAAATAAATAAATGAGCACAAAAATAGTTTTTGCCAGTCACTGACTTGGTAATGACTAACGACTATCTGTTCTTAGCAGAAAACCTACATCACGACTACAGAAGCTTTTCTTTTCTTACTAATCTAATAAAATAGTAGAAACTGATGCCATTGCGTGTTACAAAGTCCGAGGTTCCGCTAATGCAACTAAAAAGAATGCATTTAACTACTCGACTCGTGACTTGTCTGTTTGGTTCAGAGCTGTTCGTTATTAAATAATTTATATTTGTATTAGATCAAAACGCTTCGATACAATATTGTTGGGATATTATGGTTTTGCCGCTGAGACAACAGTCAGATGATGAAGGCAGCAGATGATCATTTTATCCATTATTCAGAGGCGGAAAAATTTGATGTATCAAGTCATTATGATAACAAAATCACCTGCTTCTTCCAAGGTCTTAACATAGTGTAAATAAAGCTTTAACAACACATACATTTTATGCCATGTTTTTATTTACATAATTAAGAGAGTACAAAAAAGTAAAAAAACAGAATACAAATAACCATCCATCCATCCATCGTCCGCCGCTTTATCCGTTCCCGGGTCGGGGGGGGTCGCGGGGGCAGCAGCCTATATATATATATATATATATATATATATATATATATATATATATATATATATATATATATATATATATATATATATATATATATATATATATATTTATATATATATATTACTATAATACTAAAATATAGTAGAGAAAAATAGACAGCAATGATATAACAATATATTTGAATAACTATATAAGAGTAGATATGCTATATGCACTGGTTCATATATTTACCCCCAATTATATACATAAAAATAACTATAAATCTATATATCAACATATCTACATATAACTATAAAATTTCAATATATATTAGAGAGAGAGATATAGATACACAAATACTGTACGTATAATATAACTCAATATATCCATATACATACCTACATCTAACATATCTATATCCATAATATACATCTATATATCTACATTAATAAATGTACGTATCTATGTTTATTCGCATCTGTATTTTGAATAGAATGTTTCTTCATATCTTTTTTTAAATTGTGATATGTTTTGATTTTGTTTTAGCTCCATGTTCCATGTGAAACTGTTCCACAGTTTCACTCAGACATACAGAAGCTCTTCAGTGTTGACAATAACAAACAAAAGGCTAAAATCTTAAACCGTTGTAATATTAATGAGGTGTAACAAGTCATACGTTGTTGTTCATCCTCTTTCCCATGACCCGCCACCAGAGGGCGCCAGAACACCACCGATGGCTGTTAGCGCTGTCACTATTACCTCCTGCAAAATCTGCATTTTCACACCTTCCACAAATTATTTGCAACACACGAACACAAATGGTTAAATTAATATGTATATATTCATTGGTCAGTTTTCTGGGCAGCGTTCTCCTAAGAGTGTATCTAATTGTGTCCACAGCTGTACTGCAGCTGTGGAGAAACCTCACATGTGGGTTTAAAGCTGCACGTCTCATGTCTGTGTTGGGAGAAGAAAGAGTTGTCTCTGTTCACCCTGTGTCCCAGGAAGAGACAAGAACAAGGAGAACAAGACAGCATGGCTTTAATCACCGGGTGAAACAAAAAAGTGGATCTGTTTTGCTTTTAAAGGACAGTTCACTTTTTTTTTAATACAGCATCTTTTCAAACTCAAGCGTGACCAAAGTGCTTTACAGTGCACAGGCTGGACCTGAAGGGAGACGAGCAACTTTTTTAAGAGATAAACATGTTTTGAAAGTTTTGAAAGTTTCAGACTCTGTTATCAGTATGGAGTTTGTCTGTCGTTGGGTTCTTGTGCATTTAGAAAGCAGTTTTTCTGTTGAAGAGCCGCTCCAGTTCCAGCTCCACGTCCCGCTGAGTTCAAACAAAACCCCTGAGGGGTTTCCATCAATCTGGGTTAGTTTTTCCCTTGGCGGCCACGGCCTGGGATGTTGGTCACACTCCCATAGTATTTCCAGCTGCAGCCACAGGAACACCAAGCTCTCGCTCTTTCAGCCCTGAACACGTTAACTGATGAAGGTCGGACCACTCTCCGTTATTTACCTGTTTGTTTAAACCGTTGTTTACCTGGGTCCACGTTCAGAACGGTTCTCCCATCACACCAAACACACCGCAGCCTCCAATCAGCTACATAGCTGTGGATACCAAAGACAACCGTGGTAACGACGCAGGTTCATTCTTTTAAAACTCATATATATATATATATATATATATATATATATGTATATATATATATATATATATATATATATATATATATATATATGTATGTACAGCACTTGGGCAGACCTCACGGATCCACCAACATGTTCGAGTATTATTGAAGTAAACAATTATCCAGTCCTACCCCTGAATCTACATACATTCTTACGTATAACAAGACACCCACATCTACTTTAATAACTGTTCAATACAGTGATATAATACTCAATTATATGTATATATAAATATAGTCAAAATCGAACAAATCAAGGCAAACAAAAGAAAACAAAACAAACGCCCAGCATTAAGTTGTGCTACTATGTATGTATGTAATAATAGAAGTAATTATAATGCATAGTATTACATTATCATTACTTTACTATAATACTACAATATAATAGAGAAAAATAGACAGCAATGGTATAACAATATACTTGATTAACTATATAAGAGTAGATATGCATTATATACTGGTTCATATATTTACCCACAATTATATACATAAAAATTACTATAAATCTATATATCGACATATAACTATAAATCAATATATATTAACAGAGATATAGATACACAAATACTGTATGTATTTCATCCGCAGGTCGACATATATATATATATATATATATATATATATATATATATATATATATATATATATATATATATATATATATATATATATATATATATATATATATATATATATATATATATATAATACAGAAGCTCTTCAGTGTTTGTGCGTCTGTTGAGAACTTTAAAATTAAACTGACCCCTGAGGTTGTAGCCTCGACATATAACTATAAATCAATATATATTAACAGAGATATAGATACACAAATACTGTATGTATTTCATCCGCAGGTCGACATATATATATATATATATATATATATATATATATATATATATATATATATATATATATATATATATATATATATATATATATATATATATATATATATATATATATATATACATATACATATATATATATATATATATATATATATATATATATATATATATATATAATACAGAAGCTCTTCAGTGTTTGTGCGTCTGTTGAGAACTTTAAAATTAAACTGACCCCTGAGGTTGTAGCCTCCCTCTCTTTCAAGAAATATCCCCTGTATATGTCCCTGTAATGAACTATTCTTTGCTTTGAGCATTAGTTGTGCTGTATTGAAACTGACAAGATCCAAACATTTTAGTGATTTGGATTGTAGAAATAATTGAATAGTGTGATCCTGGTAACCTGCGTTGTGTTCTCATTGCTCTTTTCTGCAGTTTGCACAAGGGTTAGACTCAGGATAATGTACAAATCTGTCCAGGCCATCTTAAAACATCTTGTTATAATTTTCATGGTTTAGTTGCTCACATGCTGAAGGCACACACGGTGCGTTGCCTTTGATTTAATCACAGTTCAGGAACAGTGAACTCTCTCAGGTAACAACTGTTACATCTGTGTCGGGGGCCCGGGGAATGGACGGGGACAGAAAAGACAGAGCAGCGGAGTCAGTGCTGCACCAGCAGTCAGTTTTCAGGACACTTCACTGAGAACATATCGGAGATGGTGAACAAGAGACAACATTTGGCCTTCAAGAAGCAGCTTTCAGGGGTCAGAGAAATGCCATCAGTCAGGTTGCTGTTCCAGATCCGGCCAGTAAACACAGTTGGGTTTGGTTTAAATGGAAGGAACTTCCTTTGGCCCACGTCAGAGCGGCCGGCTCGACTTTGTACTCCTGATTAAATCCAGCGCGTCCAAAGCTGAAACAAAGACGAATGTGTTGGTTCCAGCTGTTTTTTTTCTGTGGCGTTTCGTCAGCCAGCCCTTCTTTTGTTTGTTTCTCCATCTCTGGTTCTGGTTTATTTATTTATTTAAAGGACAATGTGCAGGTACATTAAAAAGATGGCTGCACCAGAGTTAGCCACAAGCTAATTTCCATCTGTAGTCCTTGACAAACATAAATAGTACACATTAGGGTTTACACTGACAGTATTCAAATGCAAATACAAGAAACAGACTACTGTACAATGTCCTGAAACCACAATAAAAGGTTAACATTTAAAGCAGCACAACATAACTTTCAGCTTTTCTGAGTTTGGCGGCATCTTTTGGACAAAAGCGGTAGTGTTTTACCAGAAAGAACACTACGTTTCCCATGAGCACCAGCGCGTACTGCCGGAAAACTCCTGTCCCGTCGTGTGCATTTGTTCTGAGAGAAGACGGGACGCTTTTCTGTTTCACCAAGTGAACAGACGGAACGCAAAAAAAAGGATACCTTAAACAAGGGAGCCATGGAGCGGTATATGGAGAAAATAATGATTATTAACGGTCTGGATCCATATGAAATCCCTACTAAAGAATGGAGCTCCTCATCGGAACGCCACTCTTTAGAAGGATTTACTGCCGCAGTTCTGCACAACCCACGTCTTAGGCTACCTTGTTTAGGAGTGTTTGGCAGCTGCTTTGGTAAATGTTTGACTCGCCATGTGTTTCAATAAATTAGTATAATAGTACAATTTACAGTACATGTTTTGTACAAAATTAAATCGCACCGCAGAGAGCTGGCCAGCAACTGCGTTTAGCTGGAGTAGTGTGGAATAAAACCTGTTTGAATGATCCGACCCCGGTCTGTGAGTGTTTGTTTGTGGTTTAATAAACCCGTGTTTTGATCCGACGCCCATCTGTGTGCGTGTTTGTTTGTTTACTGAGGAATGTTATGCTTGGTCGGACTCGTTACAGCCGCGATCCAACCGAGCCGACGACTCTTTTACTCTTTTACTTTGTTATCTCAGATAATTGGCCGGCTCCCGGCTTCACCGCCGGCTCGCGGTCGGGCGGTCACGTCGGATGTAACGGCTCGTCCTGCTAAAAAGGCTAAAAAAAAGTATGGGGGTCCGTGGCAGAACCACAGTAGCGGAGCGCCGGTGCTGCGGTGCTCTGGAGCTACGGCTACGCCGTAGGGTACGGCGTAGGGTACGGCGTAGCCTACGGCGTAGCCTACGGCGTAGGGTACGCGGCGACGCGCACCATTCTGCGTTGGTGTAACGCGGAACCATAAATCAGCCTTACCCTATGCCATAGGCTCTGCGTTGGTGTAACGTGGAACCATAAATCAGCCTTCAGTGTGTGCTCTGTCTGCTGTTCTGAACTTCTCTGTTGTGCTCATTTTTCTGGGACGTCGGGTCCCTCCACCGAGACACAACATTTGCGGTATGCGTTCATCGTTGTGTCTAAAAATGATGCGCAGTGTCCACCCAATCAGAAACGGTACAGATATTCTGTGATATTTTTTTATATTTATAAAAAAATAAAATTATAAAAAAATAAAGGATCCCCATAACTTTGATTGGGTGGGCAGGACGCACGTTAAGCCCACCCCTGCCCCCCCCCCCCCCTAAAACCGGCCTCGCTTACAGGTGAATGAGACATGGGGTAGTTTTGTTGAAAATGTGCTGTCCAAAATGTCCTGGAAAACTGGACTCCTGCAAATGCGCGTTCCCCAAAGTTTGTGGGGGCGTGGCTTTGGACGAAGCGCTGACGGGAGGGGGAGGAGGGGGCGTGGCTTATATGAGGGGGCGGGGCTTAGAGGAGGTGCCACTTTCAAATCTTGCTAGCTCTCAAAAATCAATGACCATAAATTTAAAGCACTTAGTGCAAGTACAAAATACAGACTGATTAAAATAACATAGATTAGAATAATTGAACCTAAAATAAGGTTGGGTCAAGATAAATAAATCAGAAAATCCAAATGCCATCAGATGGTACCCACAAGGGTACCATCTACTACTAGGTCGTCCTCAGACGAGCCGTCCATCGTTGTCTCCAGTCATCCCGTTTCTCCATACAACTTTCCAGTTCGCTGGTACTCTGGGCCCCGGCATCCTTCTTGAGTATGTCCACATATGTTGGTGTAGGACGTCCTCTTGACCGGCGCCCGCGTGTTGGCTCCCACAGCACCAGCTTGCTGGCTGATGGCCAAATACCCGTCCGGTATTGTCAATGAGAACAGTACTGACTATCCAAAAGCCACTTTTTGACAGCCCTAGAAAAACTATGGAAGTCAGCCATGTTCATTAGATAGTCCGGGAGCCCATTCCATTCCTTAATAGCTTTATATGAAAAAGCTGATTGAGAAAAGGCGGACTTCCTTTTCGGAACATTGCACTCACCCCTGGAGACAGACCTTAGCACTCTACTGGTGGATTGAGAGCGTGGCTGAACATAGGCCTTTAGGGGGGGTGGGGCAGCATCGGGCAGGATTTTGTGTACCAGGCGGATATTGGAGTACCTGATTAAATTATCAAAGCTTAAAATTTTAAGTTTTAACAATATGTAGCAATAATGGAAACGTTGTGGCTTTCTATCAAGAATTTTCAAAGCCTGATTGTGCAAAGATCTAAGAGGGTTTAAAACTTTTTTTTTTTTCTTTTTTTTTTTTCTACCTTGTCTGCACACATATTAATGATTGATACCGTGACGGTAGAAACCAAAGGTATATATATGTGCATTATTACTATATTTAATATATATACATATATATACGCATACATATGCGTACACATACGTACAAACCCAGTGTTTTTTTTTGTTTTTTTTGGGGAGGGGTGGGGTGGGGGGGGTGACGACATCCACTGCCAATCCAGGAAGCAGGAACACACGGAAACACACGTCAAGCACTGGAAATCTGCAACAAAAAAAAACACAAACAAAACACGAAACCGGCACGGAGCCGACCAAAACATGAACAGCAATCGACCCAAATCTTGAGATCTGATCGCAGTCTGAGCTAAGCTACCGCTACCGCTACCTAACCCCAAAAACTACAGAGCAAGCATGCAGGTGAACAAGCCAGTGTGTGTGTGTGTGTGTGTGTGTGTGTGTGTGTGTGTGTGTGTGTATGTGTGTGTGTGTGTGTGTGTGTGTGTGTGTGTGTGTGTGTGTGTGTGTGTGTGTGTGTGTGTGTGTGTGTGTGTGTGTGTGTGTGTATATGTTTGTGTGGCTGTGTATGTTTGTGTATATGTATGTGACTGAGTGGCTATATGTGTGTGTGTGTGTGTGTGTGTGTGTGTGTGTGTGTGTGTGTGTGTGTGTGTGTGTGTGTGTGTGTGTGTGTGTGTGTAATAAACCAAACAAAGCTCCACCTGAAGTGTATCTATAGTGGGGGAGGGGGGGGAGCAACCCCGCCACCCGCGAGAGCAGAGGCCGACACGGAAGAACCCGGAACCCAGGCCACCAGCAACCCCACAGAGGGGAGGAGTAGGAGGGAGGCAACCCACCGCCTGCGAGGCCCCCCCCCCCCCCCCGGCGGCGGCCGAGGGGGCCCGCAGGCGGGGCCCCCACGGCGCGGAAAGAAGCAGCCAGGGATCCCGTGGCGGCGGACCGCGACCCAGGCGATCCCCGGCCACCCGGTCCGGGCCGGACACGTGGCCACCCGGCAGGGGGCCAGCCTGCCCGGAGAGACAGAGCCGCCCCGGCCGCCGACGCGGGCAGGCGCACCCGCCCCCACGAAAGCGGCCCTCCAAGACCAGAGGGGCGCCCTGCCGCAGAGGCAGCGGGGGGGACCGGAGACAGGCCCGGAGAGAGGGAACCCCCCAACAGGGCGACACCCGCGCAGGCCCGACAACGGAGGGCCCCAGACCCAGGCATCCCATTCATTCATCCATTCACCTATCCGATACCTATACTAATAATAAGATATACTATAATAATAAGATATACTATACATCATAATAATAATAATAATAATAATAATAATAATAATAATAATAATAATAATAATAACCATCTTTGTATAATATAATATTGATAAATTATTAAGTTTTGTTGTCCTGCCAATGGAGGCTCAAATCCTCCATGGCAGGACACTTCCACACCGCATTCTCACCGACACAGACACACAATCACGCACCGTTTCCCCCTCCCCGGGGGGGTCCAGCACCGCCAGAAGGCACCCCAGGCTGCACGGCGAGCCCCGCCAGGCCCGGGTATCCCGACCCACCTATCCCAGGCCGGCAAGGGAACGCGGGTGATGTGGGACCCCCTCCCGCCCCTGGTGTTGAGTGCATGTGATTAATGCCATAAAAACAGGCAGGGGGAGGGTTTAAAACTGATGATCTGGCCTGAGACCATGAAGACAAACAGTAAAAAATATGGGATAAAATCATGGCATGAAAATAGGATTTAGCTGCTTCTAAAGATAGGGAGTTCCTAATGTGACGGAAGTTGGCAATATTAAATTTTAAAATATGAGAGGTCTTTTTAATATGTTTCTTAAAACTAAGATTTGGGTCCAAAATGACACCCAAATATTTAAACTCTTCAACATTTTTCACTATGAAACTACCCACCAATATATTGGGACGGACGCTATGGCATTGCTTGAAAAGTACATTGCAACCGTTTTTTCTGTATTCAGTGTAAGACAGGACTTGTTAAGCCACTTCATTGCCTTTTCCATGGCCACCGAGAGTTTCTGAGCGACGATGTTGGCGTCGGTGCCATGCGTGAAGAGAACGGTGTCATCTGCATACATTAGGACTTCCACACCATCACAGATGGAGGGAAAGTCATTAATATACAGACTAAAAAGCAACGGTCCCGGGATAGACCCTTGGGGCACCCCTGAAGTACAGGCTGTGACAGGCGAAATTTTGTTGCTTACTCTCACATATTGAAAGCGATCCGTGAGGTAAGAATTAATCCAGCTGATGGTGTTGGAGGAAAGATTGAAATTTTGTAGTTTCCCTAAGAGCACATAGTGGTTGACCGTGTCAAATGCCTTACGAAGATCCAGGAAAACAGCCCCTACAACTCCCCCCCGTCAAGACAAGATTTGATAAAATAACAACATGCTGTATCGGTGGAATGTTTCCACTGGTCAATCTGGTCAATGTTCTGATGAGATCCACAAGACCCTTGTGTTCCACCTCATCTGGACACTCCGTTCAGATAGATCTCTGACGTACCACACCAGCAAAGGCTCACACCTGGGAATCTTGCAGTTTGGACATATTATAAAGTAGAAAGGAGAAAAGTTTTTCCATTTTGTCCGCGAACATGAGGCATCAAAGGCAGAACAAAACAAATACAAACAACAAATGCAGACAAAAACAAAAAGGACAAGAGTAGACATAAATAAACCTTAAATATCAGTTTCCAAATAAAAATGTAAACAAACACAAAAATGTTTTAAAGTATTTAAAAGTTAACAAAATTAATAACTGCTTAAAAACATTGAGAAAAATGTAAACGTACACAAAATGTCAATGTAGACTAGAACAAAAGGGTAAACCAAAACTGTAAATGGAAATAATAAATGTAAACAAACAATAGTAGGTTAAAATGACACAAAGTATAAACATAGCATTAATGTAATCCTAAATGAAAACACATAAATAAAAAAGCATAATTATAAACAAACCGTAAATGTAAACATAAACAAAGCAATTGTTTAGGTTTACATTTTTTGTTTATGATTTATTATAATTATTTATTTATATTATATTATATTACAATTATTTATAATTATTTCGTTACAATTCTGTTTATATTTACATGTTATGGTTATGTTTTTATGTTTATGATCGTTCCTTTTTTTCATGTTTATACCAGTTGTTACGTTATGTTACCGTACATACAGACGGGTGCTACATGAAGAGCATTTATGCAGTATTGTACATTGAATCATGGCCTAGAATAAGTGAGGAGTAAGTGATGGTAGGGAGGCGACGGCAGCGTGTGAGTGTCTGATAGCCTGAGGCAGGAAAGACTTCTGTGCTGCTCTGATGGGCATGCTGGGGGCATGAGTCTATTATTGAAAGTGCTCCTTTGTTAGAGCAGCACTTCGCGGGATGGGTTGGAGACATGGACCAGGATGTGGTGTAACCTGAGAGAAGATCCTTCTCCCTATCACCACCATGACAGTCAACAACATCAACATCAGCGGCCTGATGGAGCAGGTTGTTGAGTCTGTCGGTGTCCGCAGCCCCCGGCCTGCTGGGCCAGCACACAACAGCAAACATGATAGGACTGGCAACATCCTCAGAATTGTGGCTGATGCTGAAGGACTCAAAGCAGAGGCCCTCTGGCCCTTCTTGTAGACAGCTTCAGTGTTTCCAGTCCAGGTTATTGAGGTATATTTATATTTTATTTAAAAACTTAAACAAGCAAAAAACATGACCAAAATGGTGAAGACGAACAAAAAATAACACTTCCATCATTATCTTTTCTTTTCTTTTCTTTTTTTTTAGGGTGCCTGCAATCTGAACCTTACACCCTATCCAGCTGATTACATGGGTCAGAACATTCACATGGACCACAAGTAAAGCTGGCCATGTTTGGGGTTACATGGATTGTGAAAGAGGAGCTGCTCTACCTCACGACCACAACTTGCTTTAAATACTCCATCCATCCATCCATCCATCCATCCATCAATCCATGCATCCATCCATCCATCCATCCATCCATCCATCCACCCATCCATTTTCCACCTCTTATTCTGAACCGGGTCGCGGGGACAGCAGTCTCAGCAGAGATGCCCAGACTTTCTTCACCACAGACACTTCCTCCAGCTCTTCCTCCAGCTCTTCCTCCAGCTCTCCCTCCATCTCCTCCTCCAGCTCTTCCTCCAGCTCTTCCTCCAGCTCTCCCTCCATCTCCTCCTCCAGCTCTTCCTCCAGCTCTTCCTCCAGCTCTCCCTCCATCACCTCCTCCAGCTCTCCCTCCATCACCTCCTCCAGTTCTTCCTCCAGTTCTTCCTCCAGCTCTTCCTCCAGCTCTTCCTCCAGCTCTTCCTCCAGCTCTCCCTCCATCTCCTCCTCCATCTCCTCCTCCAGCTCTTCCTCCAGCTCTTCCTCCAGCTCTCCCTTCATCTCTTCCTCCAGCTCTCCCTCCATCTCCTCCTCCAGCTCTTCCTCCAGCTCTTCCTCAATCTCTTCCTCCAGCTCTTCCTCCATCTCTTCCTCCAGCTCTTCCTCCATCTCGTCCTCCAGCTCTTCCTCCAGCTCTTCCTCCAGCTCTTCCTCCATCTCTTCCTCCAGCTCTCCCTCCATCTCCTCCTCCATCTCTTCCTCCAGCTCTCCCTCCATCTCCTCCTCCAGCTCTTCCTCCATCGCGTCCTCCAGCTCTTCCTCCAGCTCTTCCTCCAGCTCTTCCTCCAGCTCTTCCTCCAGCTCTTCCTCCAGCTCTTCCGAGGGGAGTCAGAGGCGTTCCCAGGCCAGCCGAGAGAGCGTGTCCTGGGTCTTCCCCGGGGTCTCCTCCCGGAGGGACATGCCTGGAACACCTCCCTCGGGAGGAGGGACATGCCTGGAACACCTCCCTCGGGAGGAGGGACATGCCTGGAACTCCTCCCTGGGGAGGAGGGACATGCCTGGAACATCTCCCTAGGGAGGAGGGACATGCCTGGAACTCCTCCCTAGGGAGGAGGGACATGCCTGGAACACCTCCCTCGGGAGGAGGGACATGCCTGGAACACCTCCCTAGGGAGGAGGGACATGCCTGGAACATCTCCCTAGGGAGGAGGGACATGCCTGGAACTCCTCCCTAGGGAGGAGGGACATGCCTGGAACACCTCCCTAGGGAGGAGGGACATGCCTGGAACACCTCCCTAGGGAGGCGTCCAGGAGGATCCGGTACAGATGTCCAAGCCACCTCAGCTGACTCCTCTCAATGTGAAGGAGCAGCGGCTCGACTCCGAGCCGCCATAAATACTGTATAAAAACACCTGTGAGGGACTGGCGACCTGTCCAGGGTGAACCTGCCTCTCGCCTGAAAATGAGCTGGGATAGGCTCCAACAGACCCCCGTGACCCTGCAAAGGAGAAAGCGGGTATAGATAATGGATGGATGGATATAAAAACACATCAGCTCAATTTGAACATACACTATGGCAGTAACATTTTATTGTTACACAAGCATACCCACATGTGATTGGTTGTCGTAGACGACGATGTTGTTGGTAGGGGAAAGTAAAACTGAATGTACGGACGTCTCTGGCATGCGCACAATAAAATGGATTCAAAATGGTGCGTGATTACTGCCCTGCGTATACTTACTCATACAAACAACACAGCAGAAACCTAGCTGGATGCTCGGTTGCTGGGAGGAGCTCAGGGTGGCGCTTTGACTGACAGCTGGGGTGGTGACCGCTCTGGGTGCTGCTGGGACCTCTGGTAAGTTCTGGTGCCAGCACAAGCGTGTCCTCCTGTCCAGCTGTTTTAAGACGAACAAATATTTGCTGGTTGGGGTCCAGCGGTTTTGGAAGTGGTGGCTGTCACTCGGAGGCAAAGTGGTAGGAGAGCATTTCTTTACCACGGGAAGCTACAACGAGTCACCGTTCATCCAGAGGTACTCGGTTGTTGCAGGGATATTTGCCTCTAACAACCCAGATATACTTGCAGTTTGAGCCTGCATTCGCGTCCATCTGCGTGCACCACCAACTGAAACGTCGCTCACGTAGTACACGTCGTACTGGCGATAACTGATTGGGGGCAGTAAGCAGAGCAACAGTTGGAAAAGTGATTAAATATTTAGTAGCAGCGGTAGTAGCAGTAGCAGATTAGAACAAGGAACAAGTTTACATGACAACATTGGATGATGTAGGAGATTATAACATTGCTTTGGTTGGCAAAGGAAACGGTGCCAGCTGGTATCAGACCGGGACCAGCTGGTATCAGACCGGGACCAGCTGGTATCAGACCGGGACCGGCTGGTATCAGACCGGGACCAGCTGGTATCAGGACCAGCTGGTATCGGGACCAGCTGGTATCAGACCGGGACCAGCTGGTACCAGACCGGGACCGGCTGGTATCAGACCAGGACCAGCTGGTATCAGACCGGGACCAGCTGGTATCAGACCGGGACCAGCTGGTATCAGACCAGGACCAGCTGGTACCGGGACCAGCTGGTATCAGACCGGGACCAGCTGGTATCAGACCGGGACCAGCCGGTATCAGACCGGGACCAGCCGGTATCAGACCGGGACCAGCCGGTGTCAGACCGGGACCAGCCGGTATCTGACCGGGACCAGCTGGTATCAGACCGGGACCAGCTGGTAAGTTTAGCATTATAGAGTCCTGGTTATTGTTATTTAAAAGTAATCTGTTGCCTGATAATACCACTGAGTCCGAACTGTAATGTGTTACACAACTCCCATTACTAATATCCAGTGCAGCTCTGTGAGTTAGTTCAGTCACTGTGACGTCTGTCATGGTCGCTTAAAGCGGTGTGCAGTTTTGTGTGTCAGGGACTCGGCAACCATCCAGCACATCTCAGGATGGAGGTTGCTCTCCTCGCCAGTGACTTTCCTGCACTGGGCATCAGTGTCATGACTTGGCAGCACTCTGTTGTTCTTGATATAGAGCCTGTTACAGCGGTATTGTGGAGGCACCTCCGCTGTGCACGGCGAATGCACGGACCTGGTGGAGAGTCACAACATACTTCTGGGGAACCGCCACATTATTTTTGTCCCTTTGCATTTTGCACAAAAGAAGTGGTGCATCTGTGGAGCTGAAACCACAGAAACACAGCCAATGGTTGTGTCCATTTCTAGGATGGTGTGGAGTTGAGTTGTCGTCTGTTAAACCATAAAGAACACCCTCCTGCTGCACTAAAACCGCATTTTTCCTTGAACAAATGTTTTTTTCGATACGGTACGATACACCATATTGAGGTCACGATAACGATACGATACGATATTATAGCAGTATTTTTTTAACAACCTTGAATGAGGAACATGTGACTGGAAAAAATTGTCTTTTATTTGAAAGACACAAAATACAAAACAAAATACAAAACGTTTGCCCTATTGTTACAGTTTGTAATGCTTTATAACTGTTTAAGTTTTAAAGAGAAAGCAGGGACAACCATTTTCCACAAACTGAACTAAAAGTATATGTCAGGCATTATGCATCTTCAGTTTCATACAAGTAGAAATATTTAGCCACAAACTGAATAGTTTCTCTCATGTATGACTTGACTTTTTTCTTTTCCAGAAATTTAACAACTAAAATTAAATAAATAAATAAAAGTAAATAAATAAACTATTAAAAGTCCCAAACTCCAAATGCAACATGGCTGTTATTGATCTTGTTCCAGAGCTCAGAGCTTCACATGCTCCAGCCTGAGGCTGTAAAGTGAACCCCGTTATCGTTTCATCCTCCCACCGTCAGGGACGACACAATCTTTACATCATAAAAAAGATTGATTCATGCTCACCTTGTATGTAAAAGTTCGGAGCTCAAAACCTCCCAAGAGTCCCGTGATCGGGACCGCAAAACGGTACTAGTTTCTGCTGAGCGTAGTCAGATTTTGGTCCGCGTGTCGAGGTTGTCCCGTGATCCCGCTGCACCAATAGGATGTTACTAGTAAACACAATATATTAATATTAATAACCCATTGTGATACAGTTTGTCACCTCCACGACACGTATCGTGTCGTTTTTGTATCTCCAAATTTCGTGACACGATATATTGTTACACCCCTAGTGTTAACCAAGTCTTTCTCTGAACAACAGTCTCTGCTGAGTAGGTGCTAGTATAAAAGTGCCAATAGTCTCTCCAGCGTGTCCTGGGTCTTCCCCGGGGTCTCCTCCTGGTGGGACATGCCTGAAACACCTCCCTAGGGAGGAGGGACATGCCTGGAACACCTCCCTAGGGAGGAGGGACATGCCTGGAACACCTCCCTAGGGAGGAGGGACATGCCTGGAACTCCTCCCTAGGGAGGAGGGACGTGCCTGGAACACCTCCCTAGGGAGGAGGGACATGCCTGGAACACCTCCCTAGGGAGGAGGGACATGCCTGGAACTCCTCCCTAGGGAGGAGGGACATGCCTGGTGTGATGTATGGGAGCTGCATTTACTATGCCAACCCACAGGTGGGCGCTGTGCCCTCTGGCGGTGCCAAGCCTATAAATTTGTACACCGTGAATGAGTGAATCAGTAAACAAATGACGTGTACTGATATAGTCGTCTGTTCGTGGTTATTCCTCGGTTGGTGATCTAAAGGCGAACCCCACTGACATAATATTGGCGACGAGGATAACTTTAGATTGCCAGAGTTTCGCCGCGGTATTGAGTGCGAGTGGAGGGGGAAGAGGTCCGGTCGGAAAAGTTTGGACAGGTGCAGCTCGCCAAGCGGACGGATTGGTAACGCTGGCTAATCGCACGCCATGGCTGGATTTATTGGATACATTAACCCGTTCGACGAGTCGTTGGAGCAGTGGACAACTTACGTGGAAAGGTTTGAACATTTTGTTATGCCAAATGGAATTGCTGACGAAAAGAAGCTTGCCGTTTTCTTGAGTGTAATTGGTGCGTCAACATATGGACCTTTGCGTAGCCTGGTGGCTCCGGATAAACCAGGGGTTAAGACATATGCTCAATTAACAGAAGTTTGGAGAAACCACTTTTCTCCGAAACCAATTGTGATCGCGGAAAGATTTCGCTTTCATAAACGTAACCAGCAAGAGGGAGAATCCGTGACGCAATACATAGCGGTGATTAAAAGGCTTTCTGAACACTGCGAGTTTGGCACCCACTTGCAGGACGCATTGAGGGACAGGCTCGTTTGTGGACTGAACATTGAAGCCATTCAGAAAAGATTGCTGACGGAGGACAAGCTGACTTTTGCCAAAGCAGTGGAACTTGCTGTGTCAATGGAGACAGTTGCCCGCGAGACGCATCAGCTGAGTCATGCGCTGAAAGTGAATGCCCTCTCACTGAACGAGAAGCGGCGCGTTAAATGTTTGCGTTGTGGGAAAACGAACCACAACGAAAGTGACTGTTTTTACAAGCTGCAAAAATGTCACGGATGTGGGAAGAGGGGACACATCTCGAAAATGTGCAGGAACAAAGAGACTGTGAGTAATGACAAACCAGTGAAATACAAGTTTAAAAAGAAAAACAGAGTGCACCAATTGGATGTAAAAGACACTAGTAGTGATGGTAGCACCACCAACACTGAGTTAAGCTTGCATATGGTGTCTCAGCAAGGCAATTTGTCACACATATGTGTAAATCCGAAGATTGAAAGCAAAATTATTGAAATTGAATTAGACACTGGCGCTGCTGTTTCCCTGATTTCAAAAGAACTGTATGATGCTCACTTTAGTGTTGTAGTGTTTTGTAGTGTTTAGTTGCGCCCAACTCAGGTAATGCTGAAAACATACACTGGCGAAGTGATTCCAGCAGAGGGAGTTTTCATTGTCATCGTGAAGAACAAGCAGAGGGCCAAGTTGCCACTGTATGTAGTGCAGGGAAGTTCACCCCCACACTTTGGTCGTGAGTGGCTACGAAAAATTCGAATTGACTGGCGAGAGATAAAGACAGTCCGTGAAGAGACGCTAGAGGGTGTGCTACAAAGACATGCCGAGGTTTTTAAGAAGGAGTTGGGCACCCTGAAAGGCATGGAAGTAGCCATAGCGCTGAAGCCGGATTATGTCCCACGTTTCTGCCAAGCGAGAGTTGTTCCCTATGCGCTTAGACCAAAAGTGGAGGTTGAAATTGAACGACTGTGTGACCAGGGAATCATATCCCCTGTCAAATTCAGTGAATGGGCAACACCCATTGTGCCTGTTGTGAAAAAGAATGGAGATGTAAGGATATGTGGGGATTTTAAAGTCACAATTAATCCTGCCCTGTGCGTGGAGAAATATCCCATTCCACGCATTGAAGATTTATTCGCTTCACTTTCAGGAGGGCAGCAGTTTAGTAAACTGGATTTGTCTCACGCCTACTTGCAGATGGTGATCGAGAAAAATTCCAGGAAATGCCTCACAATAACCACATCCAAGGGTCTGTTCATTTACAACAGGTTGCCATTTGGAGTTACCTCAGCACCAGCCATATTCCAACGTGCCATGGACCAAGTCCTACAGGGTCTGCCGAACGTCCACTGTTATCTGGACGACATATTGGCCAGTGGACAGGATCGTGCGCAGCATCTGAAGAACCTGGATTAGTAAGGTCATTTTATGGGATATTTGGCAAATCTGGGAACTAAATCGTTACCAAGAAATCTCTTCACCAATGTGTTTCTAAAGGTGTTTAATAACATGTCCTAAAAAGTTGAAATTCAACTCCTGGGGGAAACCTCGTAAAAAACTGCACAAAGTCGGGGTACCAATAACCGATTTTCGAAAATTTGAAAATGCTTAATTTGGCCTTAATTAGCTTATGAGGGGTCAAACTAGGGGTTTTTCAATGTTCTGAGTTCATTGCAAGTATTTATTTTTCACCAAGACAACTCCCTGGTGGAAAAACGGCCACACCCACTTTTCCAGGTCATCGTTCATCCCGGCAATGCCCCCCACTCACACATAGCATATGTAAAAAAAGATAATAGTTTATTCTTTATTGTTTGACATGATGAATAGGCCAAGTCAGTGTTTAATGATGGCTGGGATACACTGAGTCTTATTCAGAGACACAAAACTACAAATACTGCTACCTTAATGACAGGAACCCTGTCATTATTAATGGCAACCCAGATACATCTGGCACTCTTGATACCATTGTGGAAGAATTTGATGATCAGATCGATGATGAGGTTGCAGTAGATTGCATTTGAGGATATATCAATATAATTTTTAAACATTGTCTCTATTCATGGAAACACTCCCTTTCATTCCATGGGTTGGATCAAAGTAACCTCTCCGTCACCATCTTTGCCAGATCCGCGGACAACAGCCCCTGTCCACAGGGTAAAATTGAAGGCCCTTGCCGAAGCTAAGCTCCTGAAGCAAGCTGAAGTGAATATTCTTCCATTCATGAACATGAAACAGAAGGGAATAAACTCCATCACGTTTCTTCCCATTGCTGAACTCTCCTCCTCTTTGATACATAGCCAGCCATTCCTCACACCGGGTGAAGTACTCTGGGCAGCAGGGTGGGTGATCAAAGCTCAGGATTCTGACTTCCCACACACCAACTGGAATGGCTGGATGAAGAGTATCCATTCAGATAATGTCAAGCAGAGCATGCAGATTGATTTCCTCCCAGTCATCGATGGTGACCCTAATGACCACAACACCATCTTCACCACTCTCAAAGAGTGCATCTGGCTCTCTGCAGGCAAGGTCACTGTAGTGATGTTCGATCTTCCGATTTGGCTGAAGGCTGTGGATATTATTAAGCAGGCCAATCTACCCATCATTCCGAGGTAGGGCAGGTTTCATCTGCTGAAGTCCTACCTTGGATCCATTGGTAACGTCATGGAGGATTCTGGACTACTAGAGCTGACCCGCCTGATTTATCCGGGGAGTACGACAGCCAGCCACATCCTGGATGGAGGGTGTTTTGACAAGACAATCCGTGCTCACCTCCTCATTAATGCAGCCATGTATCAGCACATCATGAAACATGCCTTCACTGAGGAGGAGCTTGTTGGAATGAGGACCTTCATGGAGATGGTTGCTGATGGGAAGATGGGAGCCAGTCACACAGATCCAGTGGTGGTATTGTTTGAGCAGAGATTTGAAGAAACCTTCAGAAGACTCGCCGAAGGAGGACGGACACCTGCACTATGGGTGCAGTACCACCACATGGTAAATGTTATTAAGATGTTCATCCGAACTGAGCGGCTTGCAGCCCACGATGGGCACCTGTCCTGCATTGCTACCTGAATGCTGGACATCTTTGCAGGTGCAGGCCATCATCAGTAAAAAAAAACAAACAAAAAAAAAAACCTTTATTGTCCCCATAGGGAGATTCGGTTTGTCAGCCAGCAACAGAACAGTTAAGAAGAGTTAAAATAAGTTAAAACGAAAGTTAAGTTAAGTTAAAAAGCAGAGTAGATTAGTTGTTAAATAAAAAACAGTTAAAAAAGAATAAAAGTCCAGTACATGTGCAAGAGCAAGTAGTGTGCAAAAAGTGCAAGTGTGCAAAAACACAAGTCCTCAGATCCCCTGTCTGCCGTGGTCCGTTGGCAACGCCTGGCTGTGGAGCCTAATGGCCACAGGCACAAATGACTGGCCAAAACGCTTGGTGCTCTGGCGGGGGGGGGGGGGGGGCAAGGCTGTGGCTGAAGGTTCTCCTCATCCTCATCAGTTCACCATTTAGGGGGTGGGTGGGATTGTCCATGATGGCTGCAGCTTCCTCCTTGTCCTTTGTTCTGCCACCACCTCCAGACTGTCCAGCCTGCTCCCACTACAGAGCCAGCCTTCTTCACCAGCTTATTGATCTTGGCTGCCCCTGCCGCGCTGACGCTGCCCCCCCAACATGCCACCGCAAAAAAGAGGGCACTGGCAACGATGGTCTGATAAAATAGAAGTAGTAGCTACAGACATTAAAAGACCGTAGCCTCCTTAAGAAGAATAGCCGGCTCTGCCCCTTCTTGTAGAGACTCAGTGTTATCAGTCCAGTCCAGTTTATTGTTCATTTGTACTCCCAGATATTTATAGGTGTCCACCCTCTCCACCTCCACCCCCCGGATGGAAATGGAGGTGGGAATCCTCTTACTCCTCCCAAAATCCACCACCATCTCCTTTGTCTTGGTGGTGTTAAGCTGGGGATGGTCGGTGTCACACTGTCCCACAAAGTTCTCCACCAGGTCCCTGTACTCCTCTTCCCGGAGTCGTCGGAGAACTTTTCTAGGTGGCATTTGTTTGAGTTGACCTGAAAAACTGATGTGTAGAGGGTGAATAGAAATGGTGCCAACACCGTTCCCTGGGAGTATGCCAAAGGTGCACGGCTGTACTGTCAACTGATGAAGGAACTGGAAACTGGATGCAGTGATTGAGGCTGGTACTGCGATCTTCCACTACATCTACCATGGACCAGGTACTACTCTGGGTGAAGTTCGATACAACTTCGATACGATCTTCTCACGTAAGGCAGCGGCTGGGCTGATCAAACCGGAGACTCTACCTCCAACAGAGGGTGCAGCAGCACAGCATTCGCTCCATGAATGAATCCATGAATGAATTACCTACAGACTGCAGACTACGGACTGGCTCCTTCTACAGAGCATGTCTCTGGACCCCAGTGACTATGGATGGACAACAGGTGTTCATGGTTATGAGCCAGTTCCAACTCTAGACCACATGGCTCCTGAAGAGCTACTCCAGTTCACAAGCTGCAATTGCCATGGAGATTGCAGCAACCGGCGATGCAGCTGCAAGAAGAATAGCGTCAAGTGCATCTCAGCTTGTGGAGTCTGTCAAGACATTACCTGCAAGAATGCTATTCATGATGATGGCATTGATGAGGAATACTCAGACATTGACTCATAAAGCTTTCCACAAGGGGGATCACTGTTTGCTCTGACTAAAGTGAAACGAATTGTAATAAATGCAATCTTATGTAAATGCAAAAAAAGGCAGTGTGGCAGTTTTTCCACTAAGGAATGGTTGTAGTGAAAAACAAATGCTGTAAATGAACTCAGAATCATAAAAAAAACCCTAGTTTGACCCCTCATAAGCTAATTAAGGCCAAATTCTCAGGGGGGTCGTTCACACTGGGAGGTGTGCCTGCTCCGCCCATGGGGGTGTCGTCATGGGGATCCCTCAGGCCTGGGTAGCTGGGGGAGGGCTCCACCTTCTGTGTGGGGTCTGCCCCGGTCTGTCCGGGTTGGGGGGGTCTCTGTGGCGATGCTTCTGGTGGTCGTGGTCGGTGGAGCTTCTCAGTGTGGACGGCCACCCATAGGTAGTGTTTTCCTCACCTGGATCGTTAGTGCTAAGCCATGTCACCAGTCCACTTATTGTGTGTGTGTGTGTGGGTGTGGGCGTGTGAGTGTGTGCACATGTATATGAGTGTGAGTGAGTGTGTGTGTACGCGTGGGGGGTGGGGTCGTATGGAATGTTTTAAATTGTGTTTTTTATTGTTATTTTATTCTGCATGTAAAGCACCATGTGTTGCATTTTATATTGTATGATATGGCGCTATACAAATAAATAAAGTTTAAAGTTTAAGTTTAAATTAAACATTTTCAAATTTTCGAAAATCGGTTATTGGTACCCCGACTTTGTGCAGTTTTTTACGAGGTTTCCCCTAGGAGTTGAATTTCAACTTTTTAGGACATGTTATTAGACACCTTTAGAAACACATTGGTGAAGAGATTTCTTGGTAACGATTTAGTTCCCAGATTTTCAGACGCTTCCCTTACTAGATGCTGTCCTTGGGCGCTTGGAAGAATTCGGCTTACGAGTGCAGAAGGAAAAATGCAAATTTTTCAAGGATTCACTGGAATATCTGGGTCACGTCATCGATGCTCAGGGTCTACACAAGGCACCTGAGAAAGTCAGAGCAATCGTGGAGGCTCCTGCACCAACAGACGTGAGTCAGTTACGTTCTTTCTTGGGGTTAATCAATTATTACAGCAGATTTATCCCCAACCTGTCATCTATCCTAAGCCCATTGAATGCTCTGCTGTGCAAGGGGAAGCAATGGAAATGGACATCTGAATGTGTAGCATCTTTTAAAGAGGCAAAAGAGCAGCTACTTTCTCAAAGTGTGTTAACCCATTATGACCCACAACTTCCCATTCGGCTGGCGTGTGACGCACCACCTTATGGCGTTGGCAGCGTCATCTCACACATCCTCCCGAATGGACAAGAGAGGCCTATAGCTTTTGCATCAAGGACTCTGAATAAGGCAGAAAGAAATTATGCCCAAATTGAGCGTGAAGCTCTTGGCATTATATTTGGAGTTTGTAAATTCCATCACTATCTCTATGGTAGACAGTTTACACTCCTTACAGACCATCGCCCGTTGACCACAATTCTGAGCCCGTGCAAAGCAACACCATCCATGGCTGCTGCTAGAATGCAGCGGTGGGCTCTCTTGTTATCAGCCCATAACTACACCATACAATACAGAGAGGCTGCTCGTCATTGCAATGCTGATGGGCTTTCACGTCTTCCTTTACCAACATCACCAAGAGAGAGAAAGAGTGCTGTGGACAGTTTTCACATTAAACACCTGGAAGCCTTACCTGTGTTGGACTACCGTCCATATGATTATGAATTCATGACATATGTGAGTGGGTGAACATTTCTCTTGGACCAGCAAAGGGCCGAAGCCAACCTAAAGTTTCATGATCCCTGCCTCATGGTGAGTTTACGACACCTCCAGCGTGGTCTGGAGAACAACGGAAAAACCCCATGGACACCAGGATTTGCATATGTGACCCTCTTGGTGATAAGGCACCACACTTTGATTGGACAAGGAATTCAAGCTGCAGGAAGGAGTCAACTTCCTGTGCGCAGCTATAAAAGAGAAGGCCCCCCTCTCTCCGGGTCTTCTCCCCTTTTCTGCTTCTTCCTTCTCACCCACAGGTCTCTGCTGTAGCACCAGGGAGCCAGCCAAGGGCCGGCTTTCTCCTTCGTGAACGAAGGAGTGTCCGTTTTGCAGCGCTGCACGAGCGACCCACGCAGTTCCGAGCCCAGAAAGCCGAACTAGGGACCCTGCATTGCCTCGACGTGAACGCAACGCTGATCCGAAGTTGAAGGAAGCCAAGTGCTGTGCCCAGCTGCTATCCCATCATCCAGCCGCTATCCCCTCAGCCGCAGCAAGGACACAGGAGGGAGTGATAGCCGCTTTATCAGGATCGCCTGCTGAGCGTAAACACCCAGCTGTTCCCCGAGGAACGCTGACTGACCACCCTTTTTTTTCTTCAAATGCAAAGATTCACGTAAGAGGCTGTTTTTGGTGTCTGGGCAGAGAAAACTTAGTAATACACTTTAAAAGTTAGTTTACGCTGTGAGCTGGACTGCTGATCCCGTCATAGTGGTGTTTATGGTGGTTGATATCCAACACACACACACACACACACACACACACACACACACACACACACACACACACACACACACACACACACACACACACACACACACACACACACACACACACACACACACACACACTAGTCACACCCCACACGGATGACCAGAACTTTTGCATTGTATAATTTCTGTCCCTGTTTACGTAGTGTGCCATCAGGACTTATTTGGGGTGTTACGTTACCATCTTTTGACACCTATATGTAAATAAATTCTGATTGATTTTTAATGAGTGGTTTTTGTTATTTCATGCATTTTGGTCACAATTGATTTGTTTGACAGAGCTCAGAGGATTTTATTTATCATATTGGTCATTCAATTTGATAAATAGTCGACTTTATTAATTATTAATAATTCTTGAATACAATTATTAATAACTCTTCGATAACTGGACAGCCAAGCTACCTGAGTTGCACAACACCTGTGAACAGCCAAGAAATCTGCAGAGAGAGCAGGGGTGACCCTGTCCTTGCCCAAGTCCTGGACATGGTCTCCACAGGTCGATTTCCAAGGGTCCAGGATGCAGCCAGCACATTGTCACCATTCATCAGCCGGAAGGGTGAGTTGACACTCCAGCAAGGTTGCCTTATGTGGGGTGTGCGTGTTATCATTCCCTCAAAACTGAGATCACGAGTGCTGTCTGAACTGCATACTGGACATGCAGGTGTTGTCAAAATGAAAGCTGTCGCCCGCAGTTACATGTGGTGGCCCGGAATTGATGCTCAAATAGAACAAGTCTCAAAAACCTGCCAATCCTGTCAACTTACACAGAAAGCACCGGGACCAGCACCGCTTCATCCATGGACCTGGCCGGGATCCCCATGGCAGAGAATCCATGTTGACTTTGCCGGACCGTTTCAGGGCCAAATGTTCATGGTAGTTGTAGACGCCCATTCTAAATGGCCTGAAGTGCATCTCATGACTTCCACGACAACAACCAAGACCATCCAGGTGCTCCGAGGGCTATTCAGTCGCTATGGGCTCCCTGAGGTGCTGGTGAGTGACAATGGCCCCCAGTTTACCTCACATGAGTTTGACAGCTTCATGAAAGGTAACGGAGTAAAGCACATTTAAGCAGTGACTGAAACGCTCCACTGGAACCACGTCGATACAACACAGATTGGATGCCTTCCTACTCATGTACCGCAACACTCCCCACTCCACAACGAGGGAGACCCCCGCCATGCTCTTCATGCATCGCAAGCTGCGATCTCGACTCGACCTGCTGAAGCCCAGTGTGACATCAGTGGTAGAAAAAGCACAGGAGGCCCAGTGTGCTTATCGAGACATGCATGCAAAAGCCAGAACGTTCAAGGTTGGAGACCCAGTCCTCATTCGGGATTACGGGAGAGGAGAGAACAAGTGGACACCAGGAGTCATCAAAGCTGAGACTGGTCCTGTATCCTACACCGTCGACATCGGCGCATCGCAAAGCTGGAGTAGACACGCGGACCAGATGCTGGCCAGGTATGCTGAATTGGATACTCCAACAGACGACGACGGAGCTGCATCGTCATCCATCTCAGCAGACCTGCCTGTGCTGAACAGCACCGTTCCAGAACCAGCTGCTCCGGTTCCTGTGAGTGACCCCGCCCCACCACCCCAGGTAACCCCAGAGGGAAACACCACATCACTTCCAGAGACTGGTAAGAGATATCCTTCTCGTACTGTTAAGGCACCTGATCGTTATGTCCCATGAACTTTGGTTAAGATGCCTTCAGAGACAATATTTTGGACACTTGGACACTTTTAAATAAGAGACTTTTATGTGGTAGGTTAGAGAGTCATGTCTCACCAAAAGGGCAGAATAATCCCTTGACTGACTCAGGGGTTTGGGACCGTCGACTCCCAGCCTCAAGGCTAGTATGTTAAAAAAAAAAAAAAGAAGAAAGAAAGAAAAAAAAATGGTGCTTGTGTATCATGTATCGCTTTATCTTGGGGGTGGGTACAACAACATTAAGTGGGGAGGAGATGTCATGTATGGGAGCTGCATTTACTATGCCAACCCACAGGTGGCCGCTGTGCCCTCTGGCGGTGCCAAGCCTATAAATGTGTACACCGTGAATGAGTGAATCAGTAAACAAATGACGTGCACTGATATAGTCATCTGTTCGTGGTTATTCCTCGGTTGGTGATCTAAAGGCGAACCCCACTGACATAATACCTGGAACACCTCCCTAGGGAGGAGGGACATGCCTGGAACTCCTCCCTAGGGAGGTGTCCAGGAGGATCCGATACAGATTACAAAGAGTACAAGTACTATTACAAGAGTAGAGTACTCTCCCAGAGTACAAAGTTTCTGGGGGTTGAAATTTCCAGTGACTTGTTCTGGTCCACACATACAGCCTCACTGTCAAAGAAAGCCAACCAGAGGCTGCACTTCCTACGTGGGCTGAGGAGAGCTCACCTACCACCGCCCATCCTCACCACCTTCTACAGGGGCACGATCGAGAGCATACCGACCAACTGCATCTCCATCTGGCATGAAAGCTGTACGGCCGCCAATGGAAAAGCCCTGCCAGTGGTGGATGCTGCACTTCCCTCACATCCATCGAGGACATTGCACACAGTCGTTGCCTATCAAGGGCAAACAAGATCCTGGCAGATCCCACCCCTCCTGACCATGGAAGGTTCACCCTCCTGCCCTCAGGCAGAAGGTTTCTGAGCGACAGCTGCAGAACAGCCAGGCTCCATGACAGTTTTTTCCCCCACTCCATAAGACTTTTAAATAAACAGAACCCGTTCCCTGTCTTCCGTCGACTGTATACAGTACTGCACAGAGCATTGTTATGCACTTTTGAGTATGCAGCGTTTTAGTTTTTAGCCTAGTGTCCTTATCTTTTAGTGTTTAGAGTTTTTAGTGTTTTAATTGTTTTTTTGCTTGCTTTGAGCCAGTGGCAACGAAATTTCGTTCCACTTGTACTTGGACTTTTGGAATGACAATAAAGTGAACCTTGAACCTTAAACTTTGAGGTGCCCAAGCCACCTCAGCTGACTCCTCTCAATGTGAAGGAGTAGCGGCTCGACTCTGAGGTCCTCCCGGGTGACCAAACTCCTCACCCTATCCCTAAGGGAGCGTCCAGCCAACCCTGCGGAGGAAACTCATCTCTAAGGGAGCGTCCAGCCACCCTGCGGAGGAAACTCATCTCGGTCGCTTGTATCCGCGATCTCGTCCTTCCGGTCACTACAAAGTTCATTACCATAGGTGAGGGTGGGAGCGCAGATTGACCGGTAAATGGAGTGCTTCGCCTTTTGACTATGCTCCTTTGTCAGGTGAAGGTGAAGAAGGAGCTGCAGTAATCCTAATTTAAAAAAAAGAAGCACCTTTACTGCTTTACTGAGATGAGTAAGCAAGGGTATGTTTTATTGACCATCTTCACACTATATTTGTGATTTAGTGGTGCAGTCCACTTTATTTCTCCCAGCTTTGTCATTTCTTGGACTAAAACAAATTTTTGCTGTTTGTGTGTGTATCATGCAGCGATACCTGCGCTAATCCTCGTTGAGGATCTGGCGTCTTGAGAGGCAGTGGTCGACTTGAGTTGATTGCAACAATGGTCTGGAGTTCCAGAGCCTCGGGTGCTCATGGCTCATTGCCTCACCTCCCTGCATTCACGTGCAGAAGTCCAGTTAGGAAAGTGTTCAAATCTCACGTTGCACCAGGTGCATTAGTGTGCACCAGCGATATGGGCTCAGCATCATGAAGAAGGTACCACCACTTGGGATTGCTGACATGGTGAAGCTGGCAGCACTTTCAAATCACCTTGCATCCCTCTCCAGCCTTATAATGATCATCTGCTGCATCATTTGTCCTCAGATCTACTTTTCCGCGGTTCATTGAGTGCGTTTACATGGGAAGTTTAATTCCTCTTTAATTCAGAATTAAAATTAAATCCGATTTAAAATGAGTAAAAATTACCATGTAAACACCTAATTCTGAATGAAAATGGTAATTCTGAATTAAACTTAATTCCGAAGTAAGTGGCTGGTTTATTCCGATTTTAAATCCGAATAGAATAATACCGTGATCATGTATCCACTCATTCCTCTTTAAATTAATTTCGGTCTTTCTTTCTGCTCGTTCCCTCGCCCGTCTGTCTCCATGACGCTTATATTCCACGCTGGACTGGTTTTCCAAACAAAGTTTCAAGATGGCAGCACGCAGTAAACGCTGGTCAAGAGCAGAGACCATTTATTTAAGAAATAGAAATCATTAAAAGAACAGATGGAAACAGGAAACGTAAAAATTGTGAGCTTTTCAAAGTTGTAGCGGTTTGTTTTTCTTCCGGTAGACGTAACTTCTGGTCCGCCCCCCTATCCAATCAGAACCTTCCCAACCCCCAGACCTTAAAAGGAACCCTGGCTATTAAGACATGTAGGTCTTAAAAGATAAATGTTGGTATCAATTATAACAATGTGATATAAAAAACCTTGTTGATGTCTTCGTTTTTATAAAATTTGAAAATATAATGTAACATGTAGGTCGCCATTGTTGTTTACATTCTGGGTAGTGACGTCAGACGGTGGCTCCTGCTAACCCCCGTACACTGTTTTGACACCCAGAAACAGATGAAAACACACCTAAACAGGTGACGGCGCACCAGAAACACAGATCAAAACACAGCTAAACATTAAGGTGACGGCGCACCTACAAAAAAGTAAAAAAAAAAAAAAAAAGTACCGCACCATAAAACACACAGGCCAGAACGCAGCTCACGAGGCTCCAGCCTCCAGCCAAAAATGATAGCTATGAGATATTTATAGTAAAGAAAAATGGTAATGGAGAAGAGAGGCAGGGAAAAGGAGAGGAGAAGAAGGGTGAGAGGCACCGCCCAGCGGATCATGTCGGTGCCCCCCTGCAGCATAAGCCTATAGCAGCATATCTACCGCGAAGCTATATTTGAGACTAACTATTATAGTTTTGTTCTATAGCTGCAACTATGACTACTGACTCTAACACACTAGAGTTTACACTACCTAGAGATTTACCAACACCAGCTAGAGGTTTACTAAACACTAACTATAGGCTTTACTAAACAGAAAGGTTTTAAGTTTAGTTTTAAAGGTGGAGGTGGTGTCAGCCTCCTTAACCCAGATTGGAAGATGGTTCCAAAGTAATGGTGCCTGATAGCAGAACGCCCGCCCTCCAAATCTACATTTAGATACTCTAGGAACTACGAGTAAACCTGCACCCTGGGAGCGGAGAGCTCTGCCAGGAACATAAGGCACTATCAAATCTTGTAAGCCGTTTTGGGCTTTATATGCAAGTAATAAAATTTTAAATTGAATTCTGAATTTTACAGGTAGCCAATGGAGCAACGCTAACACTGGAGAGACGTGGTCTCTCCTGCTGATTCCTGTCAGCACTTGTGCTGCTGCATTCTGGATCAGCTGGAGCCTATTCAGCAAATTACTTGGACATCCTGCTAACAACACATTACAGTAATCCAGTCTAGAAGATACTGTAGTGAAGTTTGGTGGGTTTATGGGGAGAACAGGAGAGGAGCAGCAGCAGTAGTGCTGCTGCAGAGCACTGATTGCCTGAGTGGCAGCACCTGTGTGGCAAGAGGTGAGCTGCAAGAGTTCAGCTTTTAAAAGAGCTCAGTCAGTGTGGAACGGGGTGTCTGGAGAGGAGTTTGGTGATTGCTATTGGGCTTAGCCCAGCCAAGCGAACTGTTTCTGGCTCAATTAATCCTGCGGGGAGGGTGCCGATCGCAGCTGGTTAGGGCTGCCGGCGGCGAAGACAGTCAGTGGGGCTGTAGGGCAAGGCTGCTGCGCAGGCAGGGCTAGAAGTGAGTTAGCGGGGTCCATCTAGGAGCCATTATCCCCTCTCCAGCTGTGGAAGAGGTTTTCCGGCCGCCATCGGAGACCTCGCTGCACTGGGCTGGTGAACGAGAGAGACTTCTTTGTGCCAGACCAGCGCTAAGCTCAGACCCTGGGGGAGGGTCTCGAGCCTCTGGGAAGCTAAGTCTTTTAAATTCCTTTTTCTAAGTGTGTATGTCTGAGTGTGAATGGTTGAGTGATCTTAGCGTTTTTAGCCACAGCCAGTGGGGAATCCTGTTTGGGGGGAATCAGGGAGAACAGGAGGAGTTTGAAGGTTGGGTGCTGCCCTCTGCTTACCCTTGTGACACTTGGGGGGTTTGCAGTGTCCTAGCTTGCTGTGAGAGCTAGTCTTAAGACTTGAAGTGGTGTGTTGTTGCTGTGCCCTAGTGGTGTGTAGTGGTTGCCAGTGTTTGGTTCTTCCCCAATTCACGTACATGAACAGTAATCAGTGGGGTAGTCCCGCCCTTGGAGACTCCGCTGACTTATCCTGGCTCCTTTACAGGTTCTGAAGCAGGCTGCCTATGAAATGTTCTAAATAAAGATTGTTATTGGTAACACCTTCCTCTGCCTCATTTGTACCTAAAGGGACCGCCTGAAACATTTATTACACTGGTGGCAGTGGTGGGATCCCTGTTTCTTCTTGAGTAAGGCGGAAGTATGGAGGCAGAAGGAAGTCAGTCAGCAGTAGCAGGTCGGGGAGAAATGTCTACCCCATCCACTAGCGGGCATGGTACCGGTGCTGACATGCAGCCTTCTGTATTGCGGCCAGCTCGGCCTGTGTTTATGCCAGAGACATTCACAGGAGTGGGGCGTGAATGGTCCGATTGGTCAGAGCAATTTGAATTGGCTGCAGAGGTTAATCAGTGGGAAGAGGGACTTAAACTGAAGTTTATGTCTCTCTTGTTGGCCGGTCGGGCGAGAGATATGTACAGTGGCTTGCCAGTAGTAGCAAAAAGCAACTATGCACTGCTAAAATCTGCTTTGACTCATTGTTTTGAGCCTTCGGATAGTGATGATTGGAGCAGAGCTAGTTTTACATCAAGGCGGCGACAGCCCAATGAAAGTGCCAGGGAGTTTGGTAATTCTCTGAGAAGGTTGGTAGCTCGGGCATACCCTACTGCTGACGAGAGGACCCGTGATATGCTGGCAAGGGACCAGTTTATTTTACACTTTGCTACAGGAGATTTTCGGGTAAATTTGAGAGCTGCCAAACCAAAAACTCTAGAAGAGGCCATTAATTTGTCTTCAGAAATGGAGTTGTTAAGGAGTTTGGAGAATACCCATTTGGCTCCTGAGTCTAGAGTGATGGGAGTGTCTGTGACTAAATCTAGCAGTGAGGTGCAGATGGAAATGGTGCTGGGGATGATGGAGGAACTGAGGCAGGAGGTTCGCTGCCTGCAGTCTACTGTTAAAAGCTTGCAGTCGACCCAAGCTCCCATAGCCCCACCAAAACTTGAGAACCCAAGGAATAACCAAGGGGGGCAGTCTCGGGGTCCTAATAGGAATAGGCTACAAGATGCCGCTGGGGGTTGTTGGGAGTGTGGCTGCACCAGACATCGGAAACGGGATTGTCCTTATGTACAGGAAAACTAGAGGGGGCAGGTATAGCAGGCCAACTGCCTGCCCCCACTCATGCAATTACATCTGTGGCCTCTGCTGGTAGATTGGGTGGTGCAGGATATATCAAAGGGAAAGTAGGGGGAGTGGAAACCTTGCTATTGGTCGACAGTGGGGCAACCCTCTCCATTATCCCAAAAATGTTATGGCTTGACATGACAAAGGGGGGGTCAGAGCTGATGGGGTACGTAGGAGATGTGGCTGCTGCAAATGGTGGGGGAATGGTAATTCTGGGGAAGTCGCAGACAGTCTGTCAGCTGGATTCCTTGGCTTTGGTTGCAGAATTTTTGGTTGCAGATGTGCCCGCTCAGGAAATCCTCCTTGGGTTTGACTTTGAGCAAATATGGGGCATTGCTGGATTTTGGTAAAAAAAGAATGCCGGGTAATGGGCAAATTGCTCCCCCTCTTGGTACCAGCGGACATGGATGCACCTAAAACAGTGACCGTTTCCACTGATACAGTGATTCCCCCCCGAAGTGAAACTATCATTACGGGGAAAATGGAGTCTGTTTGTGCACCTGGTAGAGTCGGGATGCTTGAGCCCTCAGACTCTGTGGCAAATCACTGTAATGTCATGGTGGCCAGAGTCGTTTGTACAATCAATCAGGACTCTGTGCCGGTCCGTGTGATTAATGTGACCAATGAGGCCCTGACTTTAAAGGAAGGTATGAAGTTAGGTATGTTGCATACAGATATTGAAGTTGCAAATAGGGCTGAACACTTGGGCGGGACTGACAATGCCGGGGTTCCATCTGGGTCCTGGTCGGTGGATTCCTTATTAAGTCACCTCGGGCTCCACCAGAAAGGTTTTGAGGTGCAGGAGTTGGCTGCTGTTCGGGACTTGTTGCAACGGAACTTGTCAGTTTTTAGCACAGGTGATCATGATTTGGGGAGAACTCACCTGACATTGCATCAGATTGATACGGGTAATGCTAAACCTATTAAGTTACCCCCTCGGCGAATTCCTCTCCATTTACAGCAGGAAGTGGCAGAGCATCTTAAAGAGATGTTAGACCATGACATTGTGCGGCCATCTCATAGCCCTTGGGCAGCTCCAGTTGTCCTGGTCCGTAAGCGGGATGGGGGTCTGCGTTTTTGCGTTGATTATCGCAAGTTAAATGAAGTGACCCAAAAAGATGCCTACCCTCTTCCTCGTATAGATGATGCTCTGGACTGCCTAAGTAAAGCATGCTGGTTTTCTACACTTGATCTTGCAAGTGGTTACTGGCAGGTTGAGGTAGACCCGAAAGATAAACAGAAGACCGCCTTTATAACACGGCAAGGCCTTTTCGAGTTTAATGTGTTGAGTTTCGGGTTGTGCAATAGCCCTGGCACATTCCAGAGGTTAATGGATCTGGTGTTGGCAGACCTGCAGTGGACTACCTGTTTAGTTTATCTAGACGACATCATTGTCTTTGGACGCACGTTTCATGAACATTTGTCTCGGTTGGATGAGGTACTAAACAAATTGCAACAGGCCAACTTAAAGGTGAAACCTGCAAAGTGCAATTTATTTTCACCACAGGTGCAGTACTTGGGACATGTTATTTCAGCTCAGGGTGTAGAAGCAGATTCAGCAAAAGTGGAAGCAGTCCGTCAATGGCCTGTCCCTAAGAACCAGACAGAGGTGAGAAGTTTTGTGGGACTGGCCTCTTATTATAGGAGATTTGTGAAGGGGTTTGCTGAGATTGCTTGTCCCCTACATCAGTGATTCTTAACCATAGGGCCGCGGCCCACACTTGGGCCGCGAGCGCCACCTAGTGGGCCGCGAAAAAAATTCAGTTTTGTACGTGTGGGCCGCGAGGGCCGCGGGACTGCATAGCAACTCCCGACCAAATGAGGAGAAGACCCTCAGCTAGCTGTACGTGTAATAGTAAGAGAAATGGTGTGTATTTATAGAGAAAATCATTAATTTTGCAGTATGAGTAGGTAGGTTTAGATCCGCCAGGATCAGGGATCGATTACTTGGGTCTGCGCCCAGAGCGAGCGAGCGAGCGAGCGCGCGCGCGCGCGCGTGCGCGGGGTGATCATTTATCCCGACGCGTCCCCGCGGCCGGGGAGGTCGGTGCCGCTCGGGCTTGCGGGCTCCGTCGTTTACTGCTGAAGGATTGTACATGTATATGTGTGGGCTGACGTGTCTGCTGGACTGAGACATGTTTAAAATATGTTTGGGTCCACATACAGCTGTGAAGCAGCTTTCTCCACAATGAACATAATTAAAACTAAATATCGTTCCAGGCTCACCAATGAGCACCTTCACATGTGTATGAGAACCTGACACCATCCAGCCCAGATTTAAAGTCCTGACAGGAGAAATTAGAGCTCAGTTCTCTCACTGAACGACAGAAAGTGAGGGCATAAGATTAAGGGGAAGAAAGAGAAACTGCAAAACTGTTCAATTGTTAAGATGTGTTTATATTAATTTATTATAAAAATGTGTTGAGACAATTAACAAAGAAAAGGGGAAATTCAAACTGCTGGTAAAGAAATAAAATAAGATAGCATTTGAAAAATAAAATAAAATCTATTTTATTTTTAAGAGAAAAAATGTGTAATTGAAGTTACACATGTTAATGGGCAAATATGTACTTTTTTAATATAATATAATAATATATATATATATATATATATATATATATATATATATATATATATATATATTATGATGTTTTGGACCTTCGCTTGAGTAAATTTTCTCTAAATGGACCTCTTAAAGTTGAATACCCCTGCTATACAGTGTTTATATTTAACGGGCCCCGGGCCACTCTGTTCTGAAAAAATTGGGCCCCAAGGTCAGAAAGGTTAAGAACCCCTGCCCTACATCAGCTGACTGAAAAAGGGAGGCGATTCAAATGGACAGATGAATGTCAGGCAGCCTTTGAGAAGCTTAAGGCAAGTTTGATGTCGGCCCCCATTCTGGCATATCCAGATCCACACAAGACATTTATTCTGGACACAGATGCCAGTGATGCTGGCATTGGCGCAGTGTTGTCACAGGAAGAAGCAGGATATGAGCGAGTCATAGCCTATGCCAGCCGGGCTCTGACAAAACAGGAGAGAAAATATGCCACTACAAAAAAAGAACTGCTGAGTATGGTTGCCTTCACGAAACACTTTAAACATTATTTGTTGGGCAAAGAGTTTGTGTTGAGGACAGACCATGGGTCCTTGAGATGGCTGCATAATTTCCAAGAGTTGGAGGGGCAGTTGGCCAGATGGTTAGAGCAGCTGGCCAACTTCCAGTATAAGATCGTGCACCGCCCAGGCCGAGTCCATTCAAATGCGGATGCACTTTCTAGGCTTCCAGCATTTCTTTCAAATGAACTGGTGCCTCCGGAGCAAGTGGAAGTGGCATCCTCTCCAGTAACCCATCCTATATGTGCTGTGCTACCTAGGGAGTCCCAGAATCGATGTGGCTTGGAGGAATTAGATGAGCTGAGAGATGCTCAAAAAGAAGATGGTGAAATAACAAAAATAATTTCTCTAATGGGGGAAAAGACGCAGGTGCAGCACAGAGAGCTCCCAAATGAACTTAAAAAGTTTGCACCAGTGTGGAGTCAGATGCAGATGCAAGAGGGCAGGCTGGTTAGAATACCGCCAGCTAATTCTGATGCAGCTAAACAGGTGCAGGTAGTGCTCCCAAGTTCTTTAGTCCCTAAGGTGTTGGAACAGCTACACAACTCTGTGACGGCGGGTCATTTGGGTATACAGAAGATGCAGGCCAAAGTCAAAGACCGCTTCTATTGGCCCGGCTGGTTTAACGATGTGAGACGTTGGTGTAGAGAGTGTAAGGATTGCGGCTCCCGTAAGTTGAGTGGTCCACTGCCGTGTGCCCCCCTTCAGTTAACAACAGTTTCAAGGCCCTTTGAACGAGTGGCAATGGACATTTTGGGGCCATTGCCAGAGACGGCAAGTCGTAATAAGTACATCTTAGTTATTGGGGATTATTTCTCTAAGTGGACAGAGGCCTTTGCCATCCCAAATCAGGAGGCACAGACTGTGGCTAAGGTTTTGGTAGAGGGTTGGGTCTGTCGACTGGGAGCCCCTCGCACCGTGCATACAGATCAAGGGCAAAATTTTGAGTCTAACTTGTTCAAGGAAATGTGCCAGTTGTTAAATATTCAAAAGACCCGAACATCGCCTTACCACCCGCAGTCTGATGGGATGGTTGAAAGGTTTAATCGCACTTTGCTTTCTATGCTTTCCCTATTTGTGGAAGAAAATCAAATGAACTGGGATGCACTCTTGCCCTATGTGATGTTGGCATATAGGAGCAGTGTTCACTCCAGTACTGGATTTACACCTTTTAAAGTGGTGTTTGGGCAGGAGATGGTGCTTCCCCTAGACATCATGTTAGATGTAGGGGAAAGGGGAAGTGCTGTAAACGTGACAGACTATTTGTCTCGGTTAAGGGACACATTGTCAACAGTGTTTGGGGCAGTAAGAAAACACCAGACCAAGGCATCAGGGAGGCAGAAAGAGGCATTCGATGTTAGGGCCCAATGCCAGTATTATGCTGAGGGGGAGCTGGTGTGGGTCCGTTCTAAGGCCAGGCGTAAGGGTATCTGTCCTAAGTTGCAGAGGCGGTTCAAAGGGCCCTACAGAGTGGTGGAAAGACTGACAGATGTCTTGTATCGGCTGAAGCTAGTGGATGGTGGGGCTGAGATGACGGTGAATTTCAATAGACTTAAACCCTGTCTTTCTCCCGTACCAGAGATGGCCAGGCCCGTGGGGCAAGCAGCACCAAGGGGGAAAAGGCCAGTCTGTCAGCCAGAGGCGAGTAGCCATTCCACTTGGGTTCCATGGCGTGTACCAGAGCCGATGGCCACATTGGGACGGGAGAGGGATCCGTCAGAGAGACCATCACCCCCTCGGATGCCAGCCAACGACCCCGAGGAGGGAGGACAAGCAGCTGCAGAGGAGGGGATGTCAAGTGGCCACCAGCTTCCAGCATCAGCAGAGGGGCCTCTGCCAAACCAGGAGGGAGCACAAAGTGGCAGTTTGCAGCAGAGATCCCAGGACCCGCGCCCTCAGCAACAGAGAAGACCCCCAGTGTGGGCGCGGGATTATGTGATTTCCTGACTCAGGGACGAGTCAACTTTAAGGGAGGGGAGAGTGTAGTGAAGTTTGGTGGGTTTATGGGGAGAACAGGAGAGGAGCAGCAGCAGTAGTGCTGCTGCAGAGCACTGATTGCCTGAGTGGCAGCAGCTGTGTGGCAAGAGGTGAGCTGCAAGAGTTCAGCTTTTAAAAGAGCTCAGTCAGTGTGGAACGGGGTGTCTGGAGAGGAGTTTGGTGATTGCTATTGGGCTTAGCCCAGCCAAGCGAACTGTTTCTGGCTCAATTAATCCTGCGGGGAGGGTGCCGATCGCAGCTGGTTAGGGCTGCCGGCGGCGAAGACAGTCAGTGGGGCTGTAGGGCAAGGCTGCTGCGCAGGCAGGGCTAGAAGTGAGTTAGCGGGGTCCATCTAGGAGCCATTATCCCCTCTCCAGCTGTGGAAGAGGTTTTCCGGCCGCCATCGGAGACCTCGCTGCACTGGGCTGGTGAACGAGAGAGACTTCTTTGTGCCAGACCAGCGCTAAGCTCAGACCCTGGGGGAGGGTCTCGAGCCTCTGGGAAGCTAAGTCTTTTAAATTCCTTTTTCTAAGTGTGTATGTCTGAGTGTGAATGGTTGAGTGATCTTAGCGTTTTTAGCCACAGCCAGTGGGGAATCCTGTTTGGGGGGAATCAGGGAGAACAGGAGGAGTTTGAAGGTTGGGTGCTGCCCTCTGCTTACCCTTGTGATACTTGGGGGGTTTGCAGTGTCCTAGCTTGCTGTGAGAGCTGGTCTTAAGACTTGAAGTGGTGTGTTGTTGCTGTGCCCTAGTGGTGTGTAGTGGTTGCCAGTGTTTGGTTCTTCCCCAATTCACGTACATGAACAGTAATCAGTGGGGTAGTCCCGCCCTTGGAGACTCCGCTGACTTATCCTGGCTCCTTTACAGGTTCTGAAGCAGGCTGCCTATGAAATGTTCTAAATAAAGATTGTTATTGGTAACACCTTCCTCTGCCTCATTTGTACCTAAAGGGACCGCCTGAAACATTTATTACAATACAAACGCATGAACTAGTTTTTCTGCATCACTCTGCGAGAGGATTTTCCTAATTGTCAAGTGTTTTGAATAATTAAATAGATAAAACAAAGTAGAAAGCTGTCACAGTTCATTTCAACTGTGTAAGACGCTGACGTGGTTCTAACAGCCCTCCTTTGCCAGTAAAAGGAAACCACAGGAAACTCCCCCCACAGCGTGTTGATTCCTCTTTACACCCAGCAACATTTTTGGTATAATCTTCAAAGTCAGTTTCTTCTCTCTGTTTGAAAAACAGCCAGAAACTCTTTTCTAAGGCCACAATTACTAGTTCTGCGCTGTGGGTGCTATATTTAACTCTCCACTGTATAAATAGAGCGCTAGTTGGATATAGGTCTTCGAGGAAAACATTTAAAGTGAATACAGTGTCTGGACTGCAGCTTGTGCTAAATGCTATGTTTGTGTTTATGTAAACGTCTCCGTGTCTGTTTTTAGAGACCTGTCTTTGCCTTCTTTCCAGTCAAACTACAAGGCTGCCGACGTCTGCTGAGGACAGGCAGCACAGCTGACAAAATAAGAATCCACACAGATAGCTCAGTAACAACAGTTGTGTTGCATCCTGGGCTTCATTTAAGTACAGTCCACAATCACAGACAGAGCTTTGTGCAATGGACATGCACATTTTCAAAATAATTTTCTACATAATACTTTTTCTACAAATAAACATGTAGATTTGAAATGCCTCTATTTAAATTCTGGCGGGATGGTCAAAGTTTTGTTCGACAAAAAAAATCCTCCACAAGGTCTTGGAAGCTGTAAGAAGTGCATGTAAAAGTGTCTGGTAGCTGTAAGAATCATCACTATAATAATGTCATGAAACAGAGCGGAGTTGATCTTCATCACACAGGATGTTTTTCATGTTTTGGTTTCTCGGTGGAGGAGTTTCTCGGCTCAATGCCTCCCAGCTGGGGAGTAAGTTTTCAGTGTTTTTATTTACTGTGCTGATGCTGTACATTCAGCTGAATCTGTGACTATGTTTACACGCAGTCCAAAATTCAGGTTATGGTCAATATTCCGGTTACTGAAACATATAATAAAAAAAAAAGAATAATCTGTTTACACGCGCGAGGGTTATCCCTGTTTACATGGTAATTAATCATTTGGGATATCTGGATCAAACCAGTGACGCACGGAGAACATCATGACGCAATTCCCGTAATTTCTGCTGCTTCTTCCTGTATCCAAATCCAAAACAACAATTGGACCTGGTACTACAACTGGTACTACAACTGGTACTATAACTGGTACTATCACTGGTACTACCAACCTCCTGTTGTCACGTCTGGGGGTAAGGTGTGGACCCAAACGCAGGAGAGAGAGGGAGGCCGGAGGCAGGAGTTCTCAAAAAACAAAAGGATTTATTCCACAAAGGTAAAAACAAAAAGCACTGCTTGGCAGGATCTAAACTTAACATGAACGGGGATCAAAAACCCGGGTCCGGGTTGCTGGCTGCGGGGGTACCCGGGTCCGGGGCGCTGGCTGCGGGGGAGCCCGGGTCCGAGGCACTGGCTGCGGGGGTGCCCGGGTCCGGGGCGCTGGCTGCGGGGGTGCCCGGGTCCGGGGCGCTGGCTGCGGGGGTGCCCGGGTCCGAGGCACTGGCTGCGGGGGTACCCGGGTCCGGGGCGCTGGCTGCGGGGGTGCCCGGGTCCGGGGCGCTGGCTGCGGGGGTGCCCGGGTCCGGGGCGCTGGCTGCGGGGGTGCCCGGGTCCGGGGCGCTGGCTGCGGGGGGTCTGGGACCATCACCAGAGCAGGGGCCGATGCGTCCGGGACCACCGCCGGAACAGCGGCTAGCTGGGGCTGGCGTCAAGTTTCAAACTCTCGAAGTTTGAAACTTGAACTAAAGGTTCAAGTTTCAAACTTTGAGAGGAAACTACATGATTTAAATGACAAAACCCATCGTTCATCTGAATTGTTCGGATATCACTGGTACTATCACTGGTACTACCAACCTCCTGTTGTCACGTCTGGGGGTAAGGTGTGGACCCAAACGCAGGAGAGAGAGGGAGGCCGGAGGCAGGAGTTCTCAAAAAACAAAAGGATTTATTCCACAAAGGTAAAAACAAAAAGCACTGCTTGGCAGGATCTAAACTTAACATGAACGGGGATCAAAAACCCGGGTCCGGGTTGCTGGCTGCGGGGGTACCCGGGTCCGGGGCGCTGGCTGCGGGGGAGCCCGGGTCCGAGGCACTGGCTGCGGGGGTGCCCAGGTCCGGGGCGCTGGCTGCGGGGGTGCCCGGGTCCGGGGCGCTGGCTGCGGGGGTACCCGGGTCCGAGGCGCTGGCTGCGGGGGTACCCGGGTCCGGGGTGCTGGCTGCGGGGGTGCCCGGGTCCGGGGCGCTGGCTGCGGGGGTGCCCGGGTCCGGGGCGATGGCTGCGGGGGTGCCCGGGTCCGGGGCGCTGGCTGCGGGGGAGCCCGGGTCCGGGGCGCTGGCTGCGGGGGGTCTGGGACCATCACCAGAGCAGGGGCCGATGCGTCCGGGACCACCGCCGGAACAGCGGCTAGCTGGGGCTGGCGTCAAGTTTCAAACTCTCGAAGTTTGAAACTTGAACTAAAGGTTCAAGTTTCAAACTTTGAGAGGAAACTACATGATTTAAATGACAAAACCCATCGTTCATCTGAATTGTTCGGATATCAGCTCCATCGGAATGATTTGGTGCTACCTGGCTACCTGTAAAATTCAGAATCCAATTAAAAATTGTATTACTTGCATATAAAGCCCAAAACGGCTTAGCTCTGCATTATTTACAAGATTTGATAGTGCCTTATGTTCCTGGCAGACCTCCCGCTCCCAGAGTGCAGGTTTACTCGTAGTTCCTAGAGTATCTAAATGTTGATTTGGAGGGCAGGCGTTCTGCTATCAGGCACCATTACTTTGGAACTAACTTCCAATCTGGGTTAAGGAGGCTGACACCACCTCCACCTTTAAAACTAAACGTAAAACCTTTCTGTTTAGTAAAGCCTATAGTTAGTGTTTAGTAAACCTCTAGCTGGTGTTGGTAAATCTCTAGGTAGTGTAAACTGTAGTGTTTTAGAGTCAGTAGTCATAGTTGCAGCTATAGAACAAGACTATAATAGTTAGTCTCAAATATAGCTTGGTGGTAGATATGCTGCTATAGGCTTATGCTGCAGGGGGGCACCGACATGATCCGCTGGGCGGTGCCTCTCACCCTTCTTCTACTCTCTTTTTCCCTTCCTCTCTTCTCCATTACCATTTTTATTTATTATAAATATCTCATAGCTATCATTTTTGTCCATCGTTCCTGTAGTTTCTTGTGCCGGCCCCCCTTTTTTCTCTTTTATGCATGTTTGCAGGCCGGAGCCTCGGGAGCTGCGTCCTGGCCTGCGGTCCCAGTCCCCCCCCCCCATCCCCGGTCATCCCATTGCTGCTTCCACCTGCCTACGTGGATGTCTGCTGTGTGCTGCTGACGTGCTGCTGGTGGCGGGTTTCTTCCTTGTCGTCTTCTGGTCTCTCGGGGGGCGTGGTTGTGCCCTCTCTCCTCCACTGTAGTTACAGTTCAGGTAAAACCTTGTTTTCACTTTACACACACACAGTAATATATATATATCCTTTAAGTTTGACCAAACTTGGTATTAACCATTAATTCAATTCAATTCAATTTTATTTATAACGCGTCTAATACAACAAAAGTTGTCTCCAGACGCTTTCCAGAGACCCAGAACATGAACATAAACCAAACAAAAACCTTAAGCCAAACAGTGGCAAGGAAAACTCCCCTTTAGGAGGGAAGAAACCTGGACCAGGACCAGGATCATAAGGGGGGGAGAAACCTGGACCAGGACCTGGATCATAAGGGGGGACCCTCCTGCCGAAGGCCAGACTGGGGGGTCAGGGACGTCAGCAGCACACAGCAGGCAGGTGGAAGCAGCAACGGGATGACCGGGGGTGGGGACAGCAGGCAGGTGGAAGCAGCAGAAGGATGACCGGGGTGGGGACCGCAGGCAGGTGGAAGCAGCAACGGGATGACCGGGGGTGGGGATCGCAGGCAGGTGGAAGCAGCAGCGGGATGACCGGGGGTGGGGACAGCAGGCAGGTGGAAGCAGCAGCAGGATGACCGGGGGTGGGGACCGCAGGCAGGTGGAAGCAGCTACGGGATGACCGGGGGTGGGGACCGCAGGCAGGTGGAAGCAGCAACGGGATGACCGGGGGTTGGGACCACAGGCAGGTGGAAGTAGCAATGGGATGACCGGGGTTGGGGACCGCAGGCAGGTGGAAGCAGCAAAGGGATGATCGGGGGTTGGGACCGCAGGCAGGTGGAAGCAGCAACGGGATGACCGGGGGTGGGGACCGCAGGCAGGTGGAAGCAGCAAAGGGATGATCGGGGGTTGGGACCGCAGGCAGGTGGAAGCAGCAACGGGATGACCGGGGGTGGGGACCGCAGGCAGGTGGAAGCAGCAATGGGATGACCGGGGGTTGGGACCGCAGGCAGGTGGAAGCAGCAACGGGATGACCGGGGATGGGGACCGCAGGCCAGCACGCAGCTCCCAAAGCTCCGGCCCAATCAGCAAGCCCCAGGTTGGGATGCAGGGTCGGGGAAAGGTTGAGAAGGGGCAGGGCCAGGGAGAGGAGTCTCGAAGGACAAACCTCTCCCCCACCTGCCTGGGCCGTTACCCTGCCCCTCTCACTCCCACGCTGCAGGTTCCGGTGTTGTGCATTGCTCTTCGCCACCATTAATATATATGCAGACAAGATTTTTTTTTTAAAAAGCCTCTCTGGTTCACCGAATCACTGCCAGATTGTCTTTGCTCCAATGCCAGACTCTCCCGCACTTGTTCCCGGATTGCTTACCTACTATCAGCCCGACTTACCCCTGACCATCGCTTCTGTCTCAGCCCTGGTAAATCCTCCAGCCTTCTGTCTCAGACCACCAGTTGGCCTGCCTGCTTCCCGTTCCTTGTCTGCCTGTGGCTGGTTGGCACTAGGCCAGTTCCTGCTCCACCAACAAACCCACCTGATCAGCTTCTCCACCCCAGCTAACGTCCTCTGGGAACTTATTTAAGATCTGGATCCAGTTCTCTGCTACCATCCTTTGACCTGCTATAAATCTGCCAAATAAAGACAAGATACAAGAACCTGGTTCATTTCTGCTGCGATTGGGTTCACTCCATACCCGTTACAATAAATACCCAACAACACCCAAAAAAAATGGGTGAAAATGAGAACCAGTAAAGCTTTTTTCATGTCACACATTTTTAATTTGTCATAGATGGAATAATATGGTCATATAATCATATTAACACAAGAGTAGACAGCCTCCAGTTAACAAGTTTCAAATGTCAAGACATCAGTAAAAATGTAATGTGCCCCTTGTTAAGTCTTATAATGTATTAAATATACCCTCACAGCAGCTCCAGCAGCTCTTTATGGAGGAAGGTACAGGTTTTAGCACTTTTAGGTGTGTGTCAAGGCAGTCCCAATGAGGAAAGACATAAAGAATGACCTTAGAGACAGAGCTGCTGCTGCCTGTCAGTGCGGGAGGGGTTACAACATGAAGTCCATCACTCTCCAGTGAGAAAGTTTATTCATAATTGAAAAAGATTCAAGTTATTTGCGAATCTTCTCAGTATTCAATGTTCAAACCATGAAAAGCTAAAAGAATGAGAGAAACCTGAGAGCTACATCTCAGTCACTCCATTAAAGTGTGACGGTAAAACTAGAGAAAGACTGAACACATGTGGCAACAAACTTCTACGTACACCAGCACATCTGGAGGCAAACGTGGCCCACTGATCACAGACACACATCTGCATCAGGAGGGCTGGAGGGAACGGTCATAATGAAGGTGTTGCAGAAATTCAGTCCAGGTCCAGACCTCAGTCTGATTCAAATTTGATGTTTTACCTTAAGAGAGCTGTGTTTAAATGAATATCTGCAAACCCCAACAAACATAAGCAACACTGGTGAGGGAAGTGGACCAAAGGTCATCCACGACAACGTGAGAAACTAATGTCAGGCTGATTTCCAAGTTGTTGCTGCTGAAGGTGGTTCTTTTTTTTTTTATTTATTCATATGCACAATGATAAAACAGTAATTATATTAACAATACAAGGACAAATAATTGTGCAGGAGAGGAAAAGAAGCCCGAAGGGCTTATAAAAAATCCTCCCCATCAATACAAAATCACAAAAACAAATCAATCAATAGAAAAAGAAAAGAAAGGAAAAAAGAAAAGGTAAAAGAAATAAAGAAAAACACAATAAACACACAAACAAAAAATATCCATAAAATGGCAATTTCATTTCATTCAGAATAGCCTATTAATTGAGCCTAGATAAGAGATTCCCCACCAACCTGGTCCTAAACATTTTTAAGGATGATCCAAACTTAAGATACCGATCTAAAGATTTCCAGAGTTGAGGGCCATGAAATGTGATAAAGGATTTGTGACTGGAGGTAAAAGACAAAGAGGTAAATGAAAGTTATTCCCACCTCTAACTGAATAAGAGTGAATATCTGATGATAACAGAATAAATGATGAAAAGTGCCTGGAATTTCTTGTTTGGAATGAATGAACTTAAACATAAACAGGCATGTTTGAAACATATTCATGGAAAAAATTGATAACTTAAATGAGCTAAATAAGGGTGCAGAAGGTGCTTGATGAGTAGAATATGAAATCATTCTCAAAAATCTTTTCTGAATTAAAAATAATTGATTAAGGTACGAAGAATAAGAAGCTACCCAAACAATGTTCTCCAAGCTGCTTCATCTATATTGTTCGAAAATGTCATTAATTTGATCATTCAATTCAGTAGAAACACTAAATTGTTATCATTGGTTGAGCTTTGCTCATGATATAAAGTGACAGGTAGATGGCTCATCCATTTTTCTAAAGTTTCTTGCTTGTCCTTGTTCAGAGACTTCCCCAGAACGGTTCTGTGTAACACACCATATCATCAAATGAACACAGACTTCCGCTGAGAATTGGCCGATACCATGTGACGTAAAAGGCAGATTTCTAGTAGCAGGCGACTTGTGATGCCTCTGGCCTCTGGCTCCTCTGGCTCCTCTGGCTCCTCTGGCTCCTCTGGCTCCTCTGCTCCTCTGGCTCCTCTGCTCCTCTGGCTCCTCTGCTCCTCTGCTCCTCTGGCTCCTCTGCTCCTCTGGCTCCTCTGGCTCCTCTGCTCCTCTGGCTCCTCTGCTCCTCTGGCTCCTCTGCTCCTCTGCTCCTCTGGCTCCTCTGCTCCTCTGGCTCCTCTGGCTCCTCTGCTCCTCTGGCTCCTCTGCTCCTCTGCTCCTCTGGCTCCTCTGCTCCTCTGGCTCCTCTGCTCCTCTGGCTCCTCTGCTCCTCTGCTCCTCTGGCTCCTCTGGCTCCTCTGCTCCTCTGACTCCTCTGGCTCCTCTGCTCCTCTGCTCCTCTGGCTCCTCTGGCTCCTCTGCTCCTCTGGCTCCTCTGGCTCCTCTGGCTCCTCTGGCTCCTCTGGCTCCTCTGGCTCCTCTGGCTCCTCTGGCTCCTCTGGCTCCTCTGCTCCTCTGCTCCTCTGGCTCCTCTGGCTCCTCTGGCTCCTCTGGCTCCTCTGGCTCCTCTGGCTCCTCTGCTCCTCTGGCTCCTCTGCTCCCAGCTCCAGGCACTGGTCTGACCTTTCACTCTTCTCCCCTGGCCCCTGCCCCATACCCAACCTCTGCACCAACTTTCATCACATTTGCCCTTGTAGTTTTGGTGTAATCATGCTGATGCTTAAAATATCCCAAGGAATGCAGAATTATAGTGTCAGTCTAATATCTACCTTTGGCTCTAACTGCTAATCAGCGTGTTGCTCTGGAGAGCTCTGGGAGCAGAGAAGAAAAACAGCAGAGATTGATCCATAGTCTCATTTAAATCCAGGAAAAGGAAGTGGTAGCATGTGTGAGTAGACCTCAACTCATTCTGGTGTCAAATTAAATGAGACTTGCTGACGTCGTTCAGTCCCACATGTTGGCAACCTGTTACCACAAAGAGCAGAAGTTTAGTTCTGGTCTGTGGCTGAGTTTTACCTGTTTGTGTGTATGAGAAAGTTGTTTCTTTCTACTTGTTTTCCTCACATAGTATTTCTGAGCATATGTGTTCAACATGTGGCCTCAAGGTGCACTTCAATCTGACACCCACCAAACACGGGCTACGCCCTTACGCAGCTCTCTCTGCGAGTAAAAATAAACCGTCCTCAGCAGCTGTCAATCACAAACTACAAGTTGTCATTAACCCCAGTCATATGAAGAATGAATAAATCTTTGTTAGGAATAAGCTTAGGAAGAAAATAAAGTTGTTTGTGCAGCAGTTTAAATGTGCTGCTATGTTTAATGGTTAAGTGAATCCGTAAAAGGGTGAGATATTTTTATATTTATATATTTAACTGTTGCATATATCACTTGGTCCCTTGAGAAGAGATAACACACCTATGCTTTAAATCCAAACGAACTGTATGATTATTTATCAAATGTCGAATATCCAACTGAACAGTGAAAGGTTACAATATTTCTCATAAGGATTAAAATAAAGAAAATGTGTAAAATCTATCTATCTATCTATTTAACTATCTAAGAGGACATTCCCCAGATACAGGGATATAGTCTGAATGTCCACAGCATTTCAGTGTCAACAAAGGTAGAACTATCAGATTCTGAGCACATCATTGTAGTCTCTAAGTGGTTGACAGGTATTTATTTTACATTTCTCGTAAATCTGTCTTATAATGTAAGACCTCGGTTGGCGGAAAATTTCCCCTATTTTTTTGTTATTATATTTTGTATTTACCAAATAGACAGACAGCTTATACATGTTGCTCTACAAATTGTAAACATATTAAGTCTCATCATCTACGCATAGAAGGGAAGAAAAGGAACAAAAAACAAAAGAAAAGAGAAAGAAGGGAGAAGGAAAAAATAAATGAATAAAAGTAACCTAGAATTTGAATAACAGGCATCGTTGAAAAAGCACTTACATTCTCCCGCCACTCCTATACAGATACATATATACCTAAGATAAAGAGGGAAAACAATAGTAAAAGTTAAAGAATAACCATAACAGTCGTTATAACGTGAGGTTATGGAATGCATTACCGGAAGAATTAAAATATAAGAATTAAAATATAGCAAAAATGTGTTGAATTTTAAAAAAAGGTATAAAGACATGATGATGGATAAGTACAGACTTGTTCCCGGGTAATGGAATTATGTCATAAAGAAAAGAAACAAAAGGATGGTACATTGAGTATTATTTTGATAAACATTTAAATAATCCTTTTTTTTTAACATGTGTGTGTACAGATACATGCATGTATGTAAGTGTAAGCATGTGTAGTACGTGTATGTATGTATATGTGTAGTATGTGGATATGTAATGTGCTTGTATATATTTTTTTTTTTTTTTATTGTTGGCTTTTTCTCGAACACAACAAAACCCAATCAAATTAAAAGCATCAAAATATTAAAAAAAAGCAAAACAATTTAACAGTCTCATTCAAAAATAAAACACACAGCAAAACAATGTGTTTACGGGGAACAGGAGGAAACAGAACGCTTATTTAGTCCTGGCCCTTCCTCACAATATCATATATAACCTATACAAACTAAATAAAATGAAAAGAAAGAAAGAAAAGAAAAGAAAATAAAAAGAAGGAAAAATAAAAAAAACAAAATAACAAAAAATAAATACAACACAAACAACCAATAAGCAATATCAGTAATTATAATCATAATTGAACCGGTCTCCTACAATATCCTAAATTCAAGACTCCAATCTCCCAGTCACCTCTACAATGATCCACGAACAGCCTTGAATGCAGGCAGTTATATTTGTATCGTATATAATCCATCCACAATGAACAAAATAATAATCAAAGAAATACATATGTAAAGTAAATTACTTTCTTTAAAGGTCCCCATTTTTATACTTGTACATGTATGGATATGTGTGTATATATGTATATACATGTATGGATATATGTGCATATATGCACATGTATGGATATATGTGTATATATATATTTACATGTAAGGATATATGTGTATATGTATGTACATGTATGGATATATGTGTATATGTATGTACATGTATGGATACATGTGTAGGTACGTCATAAGCAGATAGGTATGCATGTAAATGTGCATATGCTTTTTGTTGTTGTTAGTTATTATTCATTTGTGTTTATTTCATATAAGGAAAATGTCTCAAACATGTCAGACAAAAGACATTTTGAAATGTAAGAAGGGAGGGCATTCATTCATTCATTCACAAGCCGAGGCTTCAGCCCTGACCCTTTGGTCATGACCTAAGTGTTCATGCTTGGTGGGGACCAATACATTTTTTCATTCATTCATTCATTCATTCATTCATTCATTCATTCATTCATTCATTCATTCATTCATTCATTCATTCATTCATTCATTCATTCATAACAGAATATTTATCTGAACCGTGTACCCCATCTTTCATCAATTTCTCGTATTTTTAAATCCAAAACTTGACAGGTATGTGTTAATAAGAGCCATTTGTCTATTTACTCAAATTCCCTGTCTGGCATGTTCAAACTTGGCCAATAAACCTGATTGTGATTCTGTGAGTAATGCTTGGATGTCACTGAGACAACCTTTATTACATTTACTACGTGTCTATAGGTTCCCTCCCTCGTAGTCACCTGCATATTCCTTTCTGCTTTTCCAACATGGCTTGTGTTTATTGTTGTGTTTGTGTGCCTGTTGTTGTTGATTCTGTCACTCCTATGTTCTCTCAGTCTCAGTCTGTCATAGGTGACTTTTGTTTTAACTCCCTTTTATTGCCAAGCGTTTACTCCGAGGGAAATGTCTCTCTATGTTTTAAATCAAATGTGATGGACATGAACCTTGCATGTGTTATTTTATAGGTATCTGTGACTTCAAAACCTCAAAACTTCAGTAAAGTTCTGATACAGTATGTGCTCCGTGTACTGATTTCATTTAGAACTGCACGTATTCCACATGCAAGAATTCCCAAGTAGATATCTATAAATCTCCATAAAAAGTCAAATCAAAAGACATCTGGTCAGCAGAGAAAGCAGCGGACCAAATGTAAAACAACAGCAGTGGATTCATCAACCACACAGACTAAGACAAGGGAGCCTTGTCCAGGAACCGGGGGCCTGCTGGACACAGAGAGACCAACAGAGACCAACAGAGACCAACAGAGAGACGAACGGAGCCTCCGGCCTCAAGGTTGGACTGCAGACAAGAGATCCTCTCTTTGACAGGCTGCTGGTCCGTGCGCAGATGCCACTGCAAATGTGTCCAACCGTTTTCAAAAAGCCAGAAACAGGAAAGAGCACGGATGACTACAGCAGTGGTGGGATCAATTGCGTGACATAAAATTGAAGAATTAATTAACGCATTCTACTAAATTCAGATGTTTTATTGTGGCTATTGGTGTTTCTTCAACTACGACGGAGTATTAGGGCCAAACTAAGACACAAAAAAAATGGAAATTACGAAAATAAAGTCATAATAATATGAGAATAAAGTCGTAATATTAAATATATTATAAATATATAAATATAACTTCACAAGATGCTCAATATTCCTCATTTTAACACAGGGAGAAGATGTTCTTCCTGTTAGAGTTTTCATAAATTACCACTTTATTCTCATAAATTACCACTTTATTCTCATAAATTACCACTTTATTCTCGTAATATTATGAATTCATTCTCATAAATTACGACTTTATTCTCGTAATATTACGACTTTATTCTATTACGAGTCTATTCCCGCAACATTATGACTTTATTCTCGTAATTTTACGACTTTATTCTCATTATATTATGACTTTATTCTCGTCTTAGTTTGGCCCTAATGCTCCATCGAACTTCAACTGAATGTTCGGTGGAAGATTACAGATTCAGTCAGGGGCTGGGGGATCAAATGCGTCTTATAATATTCTGGTTGTTTGGAAAAGTAAAACAAAAGAAAAGAAAGGAATGTGGGATTCCAAAGATTAAGCCAGATATAGTTATCTAAATATTCTCTGAAGGGCTGCCAGATGTTGTCAAGAACATTACCAGAGCCTGCAAGTGAGAATCTAACCCTCTCAAGTTTGACACGAGTTAGGACCTCCCTGAGCCAGCTGTTGTGTGGAGGAGGGGGGGGGGGGGGACAAACTGAAGGTTCACTTCAGGCAAGTCAATTGGTCAGGGTTAAAGAAAGCCAATGGAGTGGTAAATCACAGTCATGGAGTGTCTTTGGACAGGGTTGGGGGTGATCAAACAATCAATCAGAGACCGGCAGGAGGTTGGGGAAGGTAGGGGAGGTGGTTTACAGAAGTACACAAGTGCCTGACTTGAAGACAATGGATAAGGTCAGAGTGAGGTAATTGGAGCCTCGGTGCAAGCTCTGTAAAATCATTAAAAACATATTCTCTGTAAAAGTCCTTATCATAAAGCAGGCCTTTGTTTCAGCAGATAGTAAAAAGTAAGGTCTGACAGGGAAGGTGGAAATAGATGGTTTTCAAAAATCGTGGCTAAAGTTGAAGGTTCATTCAAGTCATAAGATTTGCAGAATTGTGTCTAGATTTTCCGTGAGTTGGTAACAACAGGGTTCTGAGAGACATTCTTGAGAGGAAGTGGCGATAAATAGTGACTGTAAAGAAAATGTTGGGGGCCATAGTTCTATCTGAGCCCATGAGGGGACTGTGTCATCTCTATTACATGCGTCATCAGGTCTGACACATATAATAGCTAATCATCTGCGTAGAGTGAGACATCGTCCTGGTGATTCCTTGAACCCTCCCCTCCCACCAAAGCCAGATGGTCAATGGCTCAACAGCTAAAGCAACAGGCGAGGGGATAGGGGGCATCCCTCTCTGTTGACCTCCCGGCATTTGTGAGGAAATGGGCAGTTGGGAGTCATAAAGCAGTTTAATCCATGTATTAAAGCCAGAGCTGAAACCAAACTGTAACAGTATGTTTTACAGATACTCCCACTCAGCCCATCGACGCGTACACCGTAGGCTCTGCGTTGGTCTAACGTGGAACCATAAATCAGCCTTTAGTTACCTGGAGGGGGAACGGGTCACCTCGTCTTCACACTAATTCACACAGGAAGATTTAATTGAATTCTAAACAGGTACACCACAGTTATTTACTCCGATTCCTCATCATTTCTTATGTTACAAGACAAATGAATCATGTTAACTGTAAAGAAATCACAATAGTGAATGTTCACAAATGGCAACTTTATTGTTAAAAAAAAAAAAAACATTTGTACACATTATATACAGTACACCACTTATATACACCATACACTGTTTATATACACCAAGTTGTATATAAATAACATGTATGCACTATTGCTGGCTGAAGGAAGGACTGTGCGTCTTCTGAAGGTGTCGTTGAAGCTTCAGGTGCTTGGAAGATCTGAAACCATAAACAGAAGAAAAATGTATTACTAATAGAGCTCCGGTGTTACCTACCACCCGTAGACAAATATAAATAACATACAAAACTAGACAATTTCTTGCAGAAATTTTGAGAGTGCCACGGCGGGCTGCTGCAAATTTGTGTAAATTTTACAAGCAATAAAGGTGAAGGACTCAATACCGAGTCCAATGACACCACCCATGACTCTCTATGTCAAACCATTCAAAAGTTATTACAGAAAATAGGTAATAGGCTAACAGAACCACTAACTAACTGAACCGCTAACGGAACCGCTAACGGAACTGCTAACAACCGCTAACGGAACTGCTAACAGAACCGCTAACAGGACCGCTAACGGGACTAGTCTGGTTCTGGTTCTAGTCTGGTTCTGGTCTGGTTCTAGTCTGGTTCTGGTTCTGGTTCTGGTCTGGTTCAAGTCTGGTTCTAGTCTGGTTCTAGTCTGGTTCTAGTCTGGTTCTAGTCTGGTTCTGGTCTGGTTCTAGTCTTGTTCTAATCTGGTTCTAGTCTGGTTCTGGTTCTGGTTCTGGTCTGGTTCAAGTCTGGTTCTAGTCTGGTTCTGGTCTGGTTCTAGTCTGGTTCTAGTCTGGTTCTAGTCTGGTTCTGGTTCTGGTCTGGTTCTGGTCTGGTTCTGGTTCTAGTCTGGTTCTAGTCTGGTTCTGGTTCTAGTCTTGTTCTAATCTGGTTCTAGTCTGGTTCTGGTTCTGGTCTGGTTCTGGTCTGGTTCTGGTTCTAGTCTGGTTCTGGTTCTAGTCTGGTTCTGGTTCTAGTCTTGTTCTAGTCTGGTTCTGTTCTGGTTCTAGTCTGGTTCTGGTTCTAGTCTGGTTCTGGTTCTGGTCTGCTTCTAGTCTGGTTCTGGTCTGGTTCTAGTCTGGTTCTGGTTCTAGTCTGGTTCTAGTCTGGTTCTAGTCTGGTTCTGGTTCTAGTCTGGTTCTAGTCTGGTTCTAGTCTGGTTCTGGTTCTGGTCTGGTTCTAGTCTGGTTCTGGTTCTGGTTCTGGTCTGGTTCTAGTCTGGTTCTAGTCTGGTTCTGGTTCTAGTCTGGTTCTAGTCTGGTTCTGGTTCTGGTTCTAGTCTGGTTCTAGTCTGGTTCTGGTTCTGGTCTGGTTCTAGTCTGGTTCTGGTTCTGGTTCTGGTCTGGTTCTAGTCTGGTTCTAGTCTGGTTCTGGTTCTGGTCTGGTTCTAGTCTGGTTCTAGTCTGGTTCTGGTTCTAGTCTGGTTCTAGTCTGGTTCTAGTCTGGTTCTGGTCTGGTTCTAGTCTGGTTCTAGTCTGGTTCTAGTCTGGTTCTAGTCTGGTTCTAGTCTGGTTCTGGTCTGGTTCTAGTCTGGTTCTGGTTCTAGTCTGGTTCTGGTTCTAGCCTGGTTCTAGTCTGGTTCTGGTTCTGGTCTGGTTCTAGTCTGGTTCTAGTCTGGTTCTGGTCTGGTTCTGGTTCTAGTCTGGTTCTGGTTCTAGTCTGGTTCTAGTCTGGTTCTAGTCTGGTTCTGGTCTGGTTCTGGTCTGGTTCTAGTCTGGTTCTAGTCTGGTTCTGGTCTGGGTCTAGTCTGGTTCTGGTTCTGGTTCTAGTCTGGTTCTAGTCTGGTTCTGGTTCTAGTCTGGTTCTGGTTCTAGATGATGGATGGATGATGGATGGATGATGGATGGATGATGGAAGGATGGATGATGGATGATGGATGATGGATGATGGATGATGGATGATGGATGGATGGATGGATGATGGATGGATGATGGAAGGATGGAGGGATGATGGATGGATGATGGATGGATGATGGATGATGGATGGATGGATGATGGATGGATGGATGGATGGATGGATGATGGATGGATGGAGGGATGATGGATGGATGGATGATGGATGATAGATGGATGGATGATGGATGGATGGATGGATGGATGATGGATGGATAAATGATGGATGATGGATGGATGGAGGGATGGATGGAGGGATAATGGATGATGGATGGATGGATGATGGATGATAGATGATGGATGATGGATGGATGATGGATGGATGGATGATGGATGGATGATGGAAGGATGGAGGGATGATGGATGGATGATGGATGGATGGATGATGGATGGATGGATGATGGAAGGATGGAGGGATGATGGATGGATGGAGGGATGATGGATGGATGATGGATGGATGATGGATGGATGGAGGGATGGATGGATGGATGGATGATGGAGGGATGGATGGAGGGATGGATGGATGGATGATGGATGGATGGATGGATGATGGATGGATGATGGATGGATGGATGGATGGATGGATGGATGGATGATGGATGGATGATGGATGGATGGATGATGGATGGATGGATGATGGATGGATGATGGATGGATGGATAATGGATGGATGATGGAAGGATGATGGATGGATGGATGGATGGATGATGGATGGATGGATGATGGATGGATGGAGGGATGGATGGATGGATGGATGATGGAGGGATGGATGGAGGGATGGATGGATGATGGATGGATGATGGATGGATGGAGGGATGGATGGAGGGATGATGGATGATGGATGGATGGATGGATGGATGGATGGATGGATGGATGATGGATGGATGGATGATGGATGGATGGATGGATGGATGGATGATGGATGGATGATGGATGGATGGATGATGGATGGATGATGGATGGATGGATGATGGATGGATGATGGATGGATGGATGATGGATGGATGATTGATGGATGGAGGGATGGATGATGGATGGATGGATGATGGATGGATGATGGATGGATGATGGATGATGGATGATGGATGATTGATGGATGGATGGATGGATGATGGATGGATGATGGTAGGATGGATGATGGATGGATGGATGATGGATGATGGATGATGGATGGTTGATGGATGATGGAAGGATGGATGATGGATGGATGATGGATGGATGATGGATGGATGGATGATGGATGGATGATGGATGATGGAAGGATGGATGATGGATGGATGATGGATGGATGGTTAATGGATGGATGGATGATGGATGGATGATGGATGGATGATGGATGGATGGATGGAGGGATGGATGGATGATGGATGGATGGAGGGATGGATGGATGATGGATGGATGGATGATGGATGGATGATGGATGATGGATGATGGATGGATGGATGATGGATGGATGATGGATGGATGGATGATGGATGTATGATGGATGGATGGATGGATGATGGATGGATGGATGATGGATGGATGGATGATGGATGGATGATGGATGGATGGATGGAGGGATGATGGATGGATGGAGGGATGATGGATGGATGATGGATGGATGGAGGGATGATGGATGGATGGATGGATGGATGGATGGAGGGATGATGGATGGATGATGGATGGATGATGGATGGATGGAGGGATGGATGGATGATGGATGGATGGATGATGGATGGATGGAGGGATGTATGGATGGATGATGGATGGATGGATGGATGATGGATGGATGATGGATGGATGATGGATGATGGATGGATGGATGGATGATGGATGGATGATGGATGGATGGATGATGGATGGATGATGGATGGATGGATGATGGATGGATGATGGAAGGATGATGGATGGATGGATGATGGATGGATGGATGATGGATGTATGGATGGATGGATGAAGGATGGATGGATGAAGGATGGATGATGGATGGATGGATGGATGGATGATGGATGGATGGATGATGGAAGGATGGATGATGGATGGATGATGGATGATGGAAGGATGGATGATGGATGGATGGAAGGGTGGATGATGGATGGATGATGGAAGGATGGATGATGGATGGATGATGGATGGATGGATGATGGATGATGGATGGATGATGGATGGATGGATGATGGATGGATGGATGATGGATGGATGATGGATGGATGGATGATGGATGATGGATGGATGGATGATGGATGGATGATGGATGGATGGATGATGGATGGATGATTGATGGATGGAGGGATGGATGATGGATGGATGGATGATGGATGGATGATGGATGGATGATGGATGATGGAAGGATGGATGATGGATGATTGATGGATGGATGGATGGATGATGGATGGATGATGGATGGATGGATGATGGATGGATGGATGATGGATGATGGATGGTTGATGGATGATGGAAGGATGGATGATGGATGGATGATGGATGGATGGATGATGGATGGATGATGGATGATGGAAGGATGGATGATGGATGGATGATGGATGGATGGTTAATGGATGGATGGATGATGGATGGATGATGGATGGATGGATGGAGGGATGGATGGATGATGGATGGATGGAGGGATGGATGGATGATGGATGGATGATGGATGGATGGATGGATGATGGATGATGGATGATGGATGATGGATGGATGGATGATGGATGGATGATGGATGGATGGATGATGGATGGATGATGGATGTATGATGGATGGATGGATGGATGATGGATAGATTGATGATGGATGGATGGATGATGGATGGATGGATGATGGATGGATGGATGATGGATGGATGATGGATGGATGGATGGATGGATGGAGGGATGATGGATGGATGGAGGGATGATGGATGGATGATGGATGGATGGAGGGATGATGGATGGATGGATGGATGGATGGAGGGATGATGAAGGTAGAGGATGATGAAGGTAGAGGAGGATGATGAAGGTAGAGGAGGATGATGAAGGTAGAGGATGGTGAAGGTAGAGGATGATGAAGGTAGAGGAGGATGATGAAGGTAGAGGATGATGAAGGTAGAGGATGATGAAGGTAGGTAGAAGGAAATTTATGTTCATTTTTTTAATCTTTCCTCACTCTGATCAATTAGAACCGCACTGAAGATTTGACAAAAAAGTGATTTCCAGTCCTCGCTTGAGGGCTCATATCTTGAAAAGTGTACATCTTAGGAAAAAACAGTTCCAGGTTCAGAGAGAGAAGAGAAGTTTTCCTCCGTTTTGAAGTTTGAATGACGTTTCTACGTGCAAGTATGAGAAAGATACGTGACTGAGAAAAAAGGTGAATTTCGTCTTTTTTCTCCCATCCGCTTTGAATGGCGCCATAGGAATACATGGGACGTGATCTCCCCATTAGTTTGGGAAATTTGGAAATGTTTTTGCACTTCGTGCAAAAACTATTTGTGCCATCGCTCTGAAAATCCACAGGACTGTACTTAAATTCAGGGTCTACAACTTTCTAATTTGGTTCAGAATTTTTCGAGTAACGGTGTGCGAGTGGTGAGGCCCCAAACTTCTCCCAATGCATTCCGGATGGGTTTTAGCGCGCACGTTTGTGCACGTTGCGCAAAAACGTGCACGCCAATCACTTATAAAAGTCATAGCACACGATTCCCGATTAAGGCGCACGTTTCTACGTTTTTACTTTTCGCGTTTTCTCAAAGCTGTAGGAGGAGTAGCGAACCGAAAGTTGTCCGGAAGAGGAATAATAATAAACCCGCAGAATAACAATAGTGCCTCTGGCCTCCGGCCAGAGGCCAACTCCTCCTTGCTATTGCATAGCTTTGGAGGAGTCGTGCCTCTGGCCGGGGGCCGTGTCACTAACTAGACAATTTCTTGCAGAAATTTTGAGAGTGCCACGGCGGGCTGCTGCAAATTTGTGTACATTTTACAAGCAATAAAGGTGAAGGACTCAATACCGAGTCCAATGACACCACCCATGACTCTCTATGTCAAACCATTCAAAAGATATTGGACTTTAACGTATCAGCCAATCAGAAGAAGGGGCGGGGCTAATTTGCACCAATGAGGGCCAGGGACTCGATACTTAGTCATTTGACACCATCCATGTCTCTGTATGTCAAACCATTCAAAAGATATTGGACTTTAACGTATCAGCCAATCAGAAGAAGGGGCGGGGCTAATTTGCACCAATGAGGGTCAGGGACTCCATACTTAGTCATTTGACACCACTCATGTGTCTGTATGTCAAACCATTCAAAAGATATTGGACTTTAACGTATCAGCCAATCAGAAGAAGGGGCGGGGCTAATTTGCACCAATGAGGGTCAGGGACTCCATACTTAGTCATTTGACACCACCCATGTCTCTGTATGTCAAACCATTAAAAAGATATTGGACTTTAACGTATCAGCCAATCAGAAGAAGGGGCGTGGCTAATTTGCACCAATGAGGGTCAGGGATTCGATACTTAGTCATTTGACACCACCCATGTCTCTGTATGTCAAACCATTCAAAAGATATTGGACTTTAACGTATCGGCCAATCAGAAGAAGGGGCGTGGCTAATTTGCACCAATAAAGGTCAATGACCTGATACTGTGTAATATGACATCACCCATGTCTCTGTATGTCAAACCATTCAAAAGATATTGGACTATAACGTATCGGCCAATCACAAGAAGGGGCGGGGCTAATATGTATATATAATATACAAATGTAGATGGATGGATGATGGATGGATGATGGATGGATGGATGGATGATGGATGGATGATTGATGGATGGATGGATGGATGGATGATGGATGGATGATGGATGGATGATGGATGGATGGATGATGGATGGATGATGGATGGATGGAGGGATGGATGGATGATGGATGGATGATGGATGGATGGATGATGGAGGGATGATGGATGGAGGGATGGATGGATGATGGATGGATGATGGATGGATGATGGATGGATGGATGATGGATGGATGGATGATGGATGGATGATGGATGGATGATGGATGGATGATGGATGGATGGATGATGGATGGATGATGGATGGATGATGGATGGATGGATGATGGATGGATGGATGATGGATGGATGGATGGATGATGGATGGATGGATGATGGATGGATGGATGATGGATGGATGGATGGATGATGGATGGATGGATGATGGATGGATGATGGATGGATGATGGATGGATGGATGATGGATGGATGATTGATTGATGGATGGAGGGATGGATGGATGGTGGATGATGGATGGATGATGGATGGATGGATGGATGGAGGGATGGATGGATGATGGGTGGATGATGGATGGATGATGGATGGATGGATGATGGGTGGATGATGGATGGATGATGGATGGATGGATGATGGATGGATGATGGATGGATGGATGGTTAATGGATGGATGGATGGATGAGGGATGGATGATGGATGGATGATGGATGGATGATGGATGGATGATGGATGGATGGATGATGGATGATTGATGGATGGAGGGATGGATGATGGATGGATGATGGATGGATGGATGATGGAAGGATGGATGATGGATGGATGATGGATGGATGGATGATTGATGGATGGATGGATGGATGGATGATGGATGGATGGATGGATGATGGATGGATGATGGATGGATGGATGATGGATGGATGATTGATGGATGGAGGGATGGATGATGGATCGATGATGGATGGATGGATGATGGATGGATGATGGATGGATGTATGGATGATGGATGGATGATGGATGGATGATGGATGGATGGATGATGGATGGATGATGGATGATGGATGATGGATGATGGATGGATGATGGATGGATGGATGGATGGATGATGGATGGATGATGGATGGATGGATGATGGATGGATGATTGATGGATGGAGGGATGGATGGATGATGGATGGATGATGGATGGATGGAGGGATGGATAATGGATGGATGATGGATGGATGATGGATGGATGGATGGAGGGATGTATGGATGATGGATGGATGATGGATGGATGATGGATGGATGGATGATGGATGGATGATGGATGGATGGATGGATGGATGATGGATGGATGATTGATGGATGGATGGATGATGGATGGATGATGGATGGATGATGGATGGATGATGGATGGATGATGGATGGAGGGATGGATGGATGGATGATGGATGGATGATGGATGGATGGATGATGGAGGGATGATGGATGGAGGGATGGATGGATGATGGATGGATGATGGATGGATGGATGATGGATGGATGGATGATGGATGGATGGATAGATGGATGGATGATGGATGGATGGATGGATGATGGATGGATGGATGATGGATGGATGGATGATGGATGGATGGATGGATGGATGATGGATGGATGATGGATGGATGGATGATGGATGGATGGATGGATGGATGATGGATGGATGGATGGATGGATGATGGATGGAAGGATGCTGGATGGATGGATGATGGATGGATGGATGATGGATGGATGATGGATGGATGATGGATGGATGGATGATTGATGGATGGAGGGATGGATAGATGATGGATGGATGATGGATGGATGGATGATGGGTCGATGATGGATGGATGGATTATGGATGGATGATGGATGGATGATGGATGGATGGATGATGGATGGATGATTGATGGATGGAGGGATGGATAGATGATGGATGGATGATGGATGGATGGATGGATGATGGATGGATGGATGATGGATGGATGGATGATGGATGGATGGATGGATGATGGATGGATGGATGATGGATGGATGATGGATGGATGATGGATGGATGGATGATGGATGGATGATTGATTGATGGATGGAGGGATGGATGGATGGTGGATGATGGATGGATGATGGATGGATGGATGGATGATGGATGGATGGAGGGATGGATGGATGATGGGTGGATGATGGATGGATGATGGATGGATGGATGATGGGTGGATGATGGATGGATGATGGATGGATGGATGATGGATGGATGATGGATGGATGGATGGTTAATGGATGGATGGATGGATGAGGGATGGATGATGGATGGATGATGGATGGATGGATGATGGATGATTGATGGATGGAGGGATGGATGATGGATGGATGATGGATGGATGGATGATGGAAGGATGGATGATGGATGGATGATGGATGGATGGATGATTGATGGATGGATGGATGGATGGATGATGGATGGATGGATGGATGATGGATGGATGATGGATGGATGGATGATGGATGGATGATTGATGGATGGAGGGATGGATGATGGATCGATGATGGATGGATGGATGATGGATGGATGATGGATGGATGTATGGATGATGGATGGATGATGGATGGATGATGGATGGATGGATGATGGATGGATGATGGATGATGGATGATGGATGATGGATGGATGATGGATGGATGGATGGATGGATGATGGATGGATGATGGATGGATGGATGATGGATGGATGATTGATGGATGGAGGGATGGATGGATGATGGATGGATGATGGATGGATGGAGGGATGGATAATGGATGGATGATGGATGGATGATGGATGGATGGATGGAGGGATGTATGGATGATGGATGGATGATGGATGGATGATGGATGGATGGATGATGGATGGATGATGGATGGATGGATGGATGGATGATGGATGGATGATTGATGGATGGATGGATGATGGATGGATGATGGATGGATGATGGATGGATGATGGATGGATGATGGATGGAGGGATGGATGGATGGATGATGGATGGATGATGGATGGATGGATGATGGAGGGATGATGGATGGAGGGATGGATGGATGATGGATGGATGATGGATGGATGGATGATGGATGGATGGATGATGGATGGATGGATAGATGGATGGATGATGGATGGATGGATGATGGATGGATGGATGATGGATGGATGGATGATGGATGGATGGATGGATGGATGATGGATGGATGATGGATGGATGGATGATGGATGGATGGATGGATGGATGATGGATGGATGGATGGATGGATGATGGATGGAAGGATGCTGGATGGATGGATGATGGATGGATGGATGATGGATGGATGATGGATGGATGATGGATGGATGGATGATTGATGGATGGAGGGATGGATAGATGATGGATGGATGATGGATGGATGGATGATGGGTCGATGATGGATGGATGGATTATGGATGGATGATGGATGGATGATGGATGGATGGATGATGGATGGATGATTGATGGATGGAGGGATGGATAGATGATGGATGGATGATGGATGGATGGATGATGGGTGGATGATGGATGGATGGATGATGGATGGATGGAGGGATGGATGGATGATGGGTGGATGATGGATGATGGATGATGGATGATGGATGGATGGATGGATGGATGATGGATGGATGGATGGATGATGGATGGATGGAGGGATGGTGGATGGATGGATGATGGATGGATGGAGGGATGATGGATGGATGGAGGGATGATGGATGGATGATGGATGGAGGGATGATGGATGGATGATGGGTGGATGATGGATGGATGATGGATGGATGGATGGATGATGGATGGATGGAGGGATGATGGATGGATGGATGATGGATGGATGGATGGATGATGGATGGATGGATAATGGATGGATAGATGGATGGATGATGGATGGATGATGGATGGATGGATGATGGATGGATGATGGATGGATGGATGATGGATGGATGGATGGATGATGGGTGGATGATGGATGGATGGATGATGGATGGATGATGGATGGATGATGGATGGATGGATGATGGATGGATGATGGATGGATGGATGCTGGATGGATGGATGATGGATGGATGGATGATGGATGGATGATGGATGGATGGATGATGGATGGATGATGGATGGATGATGGATGGATGGATGGATGGATGGATGGATGGATGGAGGGATGATGGATGGATGATGGATGGATGGTGGATGGATGATGGATGGATGATGGATGGAGGGATGATGGATGATGGATGGATGGAGGGATGGATGGAGGGATGATGGATGGATGGATGGATGATGGATGGATGGAGGGATGATGGTTGGATGGATGTATGATGGATGGATGGATGGATGGATGATGGATGGATGGAGGGATGATGGTTGGATGGATGTATGATGGATGGATGGATGGATGGATGATGGATGGATGGAGGGATGATGGTTGGATGGATGTATGATGGATGGATGGAGGGATGATGGATGGATGGATGGATGATGGATGGGTGGAGGGATGGATGGATGGAGGGATGGATGGATGGAGGGATGGATGATGGATGGATGATTGATGGATGGATGGATGGATGGATGGATGGATGGAGGGATGATGGAGGGGTGGAAGGAAGAGGAGGAGGAGGAGGAGGAAGAAGAGGAGGAAGAGGAGGAAGAAGAGGAAGAGGAGGAGGAGGAGGAGTAAGAGGATGATGAAGGTCAGGGTTCAGATTTCTCCATTTTCCAGGTTATACTATGAAGTCTGTACTGAATGGGTCATGTGACCAGTTCTGGGTCAGCCTAATCAGTCAACAGCTGAGCTCCGGTTGCCGGGCAACAAAACCTTAAAAAAAAGCTTACTACTGTATACAGAGAATATACAGAGATTTTTGGTTTTGACAAGCCTGAAATAACTTCACCTTGTAATCAAACCGTAGCTCTTAGCAGAAAAACGAAAACATTTTGAGAAACAGAGAACCTACCAGATTATCTAAATGTTATTTTCATACAGATATTCCTTAAAATGTGTTAGTAACGGCAATTCGAAAACAAAAGTGAGATTTTTTTTAAGAAAACTTCATTTAACATGGGAGTGAATGGAGAGCGATACAGGATTTGGCGTGTCTGTTGGGCCCCCCGTTAAAATTGTGTGCACACCACGCCTGTCAAAGTCACATTTTAGGAATCTCAACATCTATGTCTACATTCTGACCAAAAATTATCTTTCTAGCTTTTACGGTTTGCCCGTGAGCTCGAGTTACAAATAAAAATTATGATCATTTTTCGAAAGTCTCTCCACTCTAATGAATTTGAACCGCACTGAAGATTTGACAAAAAAGTGATTTCCAGTCCTCGCTTGAGCGCTCATATCTTGAAAAGTGTACATTTTAGGAAAAAACAGTTCCAGGTTCAGAGAGAGAAGATACGTTTTCCTCCGTTTTGAAGTTTGAATGACATTTCTACGTGCAACTATGAGGAAGATACGTGACTGAGAAAAAAGGTGAATTTCGTCTTTTTTCTCCCATCCGCTTTGAATGGCGCCATAGGAATACATGGGAGAATGATTTCCCCATTAGTTTGGAAATTTGGAAATGTTTTTGCACTTCGTGCAAAAACTATTTGTGCCATCGCTCTGAAAATCCACAGGACTGTAGTTAAATTCAGGGCCTACAACTTTCTAATTTGGTTCAGAATTTTTCGATTAACGGTGTGCGAGTGGTGAGGCCCCAAAGTTCACGCAATGCATTCCGGATGGGGCAAAAAGCACACGTTTGTGCACGTTGCGCAAAAACGTGCACGTCAATCGCTTATAAAAGTCATAGCACACGATTCCCGCTTAAGGCGCACGTTTCTACGTTTTTACTTTTTGCGTTTTCTCAAAGCCCTAGGAGGAGTAGCGAACCGAAAGTTGTCCGGAAGATGAGGAATAATAAACCCGCAGAATAACAATAGTGCCTCTGGCCTCCGGCCAGAGGCCAACTCCTCCTTGCTATTGCATAGCTTTGGAGGAGTCGTGCCTCTGGCCGGGGGCCGTGTCACTAATTAACGTCACTTACCGCTGACTCGTGTGCAGTTGCCGGATCTGTGCTGTTGGAACTGATCCTTTTATGAGGGTAAATGTCCGTGCAAAACCTAATTTCTACTGTCCCTCGCTGTGGAAACAGCCACACGATACACATACGCTTCGGAACAATGGCGGAAGCTCCGGCCGGCGGAGTTAGTTGTGGGCGTGGTTTCAGCAGCGGAGGAGACAGATGTAAATCACTCCCGTCGTTACGTAACGACGGGAGCAGAATCTGAACGGCTCGTAGATCCACATGACACTGGACAGCTCATCCGGGCGGCTGTACAGACACTGCAGAATCTGGTTGTTTCCTCCTTCTCTGTGTTGGCAGGCTGAGGGGAGACCACTTTATATATGTTAAAGCAAGAGAAAACATTGTTTTCATAATAGGTCCCCTTTAACCATTATTGCACCTTGATCCTGAAGGGACATCCCAGGGAAGCAAAATGGACAAGCTGGTGGCACTAATAAGGAGACTGATAAGGAGCACATTCCGGCACCTCTCTTAGCACCTCCCTGCATGGATTCTGGACGAGCCAGCAGACAAGAGGCTCTCCAAAGACCAGCAGGAGTGTCTGCAGCATTTGTTAGCAGCAGATGGTGTAATCCTTGACATGCTGCTGTGAAGTAGCACCTCTGCACTCCAGCTGTTGAACTGTTGACATGCTCAGTTCACTTCATTTCACCTCACTTTTCTCTGTCTACGTTGCCTATCATTACATGTTTAAAGGAATTTGGAGGAACTTTAGTGCGTATGAGCCAAGGGTCCAGGCCTAACTTTGAAGATGCATGATCATGGACCCTCATCCTCCAATGAAGGATGGACAAGCAACATGTCCAGTCTGGTCTCCAGCAGGAGGTCCCCCTTATGATCCAGGTCCAGGTCCAGGTTTCTACCCCCTTATGATCCAGGTCCAGGTCCAGGTTTCTTCCCCCCTTATGATCCAGGTCCAGGTCCAGGTTTCTTCCCCCCTTATGATCCAGGTCCAGGTTTTTACCCCCTTATGATCCAGGTCCTGGTCCAGGTTTCTTCCCCCCTTATGATCCAGGTCCAGGTTTCTACCCCCTTATGATCCAGGTCCTGGTCCAGGTTTCTTCCCCCCTTATGATCCTGGTCCTGGTCCAGATTTCTCCTTATGATCCAGATCCTGGTCCAGGTTTCTCCTTATGATCCAGGTCCTGGTCCAGGTTTCTCCTTATGATCCAGGTCCTGGTCCAGGTTTCTTCCTCCCTTATGATCCAGGTCCAGGTCTCTACCCCTTATGGTCCAGGTCCTGGTCCAGGTTTCTCCTTATGATCCAGGTCCTGGTCCAGGTTTCTTCCCCCCTTATGATCCAGGTCCTGGTCCAGGTTTCTCCTTATGATCCAGGTCCTGGTCCAGGTTTCTCCTTATGATCCAGGTCCTGGTCCAGGTTTCTTCCCCCCTTATGATCCAGGTCCTGGTCCAGGTTTCTCCTTATGATCCAGGTCCTGGTCCAGGTTTCTCCTTATGATCCAGGTCCTGGTCCAGGTTTCTCCTTATGATCCAGGTCCTGGTCCAGGTTTCTTCCCCCCTTATGATCCAGGTCCTGGTCCAGGTTTCTTCTTATGATCCAGGTCCTGGTCCAGGTTTCTTCCTCCTAAAGGGGAGTTTTTCTTGCCACTGTTTGGCTTAAGGCTTTTCTCCCACTATGGGAGTTTTTTTTTTTTTTAACATGTTTCTTTATTGGGTAGTCGATGCATATTACACAATAAACATTTTTTAAAGGATTTGACAGATTACCCCGTTTTATATTTTACCACACACACACAAAACGAAAAAAAAAAGTAAAATAAATAAAGACACAAAACTTAACATAACGAACCCCCCAAAACACACACACTGTAAAATACATAATTATAAACAGGTCCAAAAGTCAGTACCAATTACCAATCAAACTCTGACTGAAGACAATAATAATTGGAAAAATAAAGTAATAAAATCAAATACAGGATACACAAAATAATAATAATTGCTCGGGGGTTTATATTCTGGTCTCTGGAAAGTTTTGTTGTAATAGATAAATAAATAAATATATAAATAAAATTGAATTGAATTGAATTGAATTGAATGTATTACAGTCAACAAGTCAGGATTCCAGATATTTGCTGAGAAAATTAATGTACTTTGGACCTCACAGGACAAAAATGACCAAAGTTGAAGCTAGAGTAAAGAATCACAATTGTATTATTACTTTAAAAAAAATATATTATTATTAATATTCAATTATTTATTTATTTTGCTTTCCAGTTGGTTTAAAACTACATTACAGATAAAGTTTGTTGTGTGTAAGTGGCTAGTAGAGGACATTAAAGTAACTAAAGTAACTTGTCATAGGTCTCCCTCAGTGCCAGAGTACGTCGTGGTCAGTACTCAAGTTGTAAAAAACAATCAGGGGGGATGGTGGATTTTATCATATGGGGACAGATAATTTATGCTGATTACAAATAATATAATATATTACAAATAATAGCAGTGACCAAAACAGCTGCAGAAATACTGCAGGAATGACATAGCAGCAGTTAAATGCAGCCTTCTGTAAGCTTTAAATATCCACTGGGCTTACATCAAATACATCAAAACACAACAATAAAAAACACTTTTCTGAACTTATCAATATGACTCTGTCCTTCACAGGATAAGTAACATGGATCACTGCAAAAACTCACAATCTTAACAAGAATATTTGTCTTATTTCTAGTTAAAATGTCTCATTTTAGTAAAAAAAATCTCATTACACTTAAAACAAAATTCATCACTGGAAAAAACAACAATTTTCACCTGTTTCAAGTAGATTTTCACTTGAAATAAGTAGAAAAATCTGCCAGTGGAACAAGATTTTTTTGCTTGTAATAAGAAGATAAATCTTGTCCCACTGGCAGATTTTTCTACTTATTTCAAGTGAAAATTTACTTGAAACAGCTGAAAATTGTCAAATAAGTTATTTTTCTGGTGATGACTCTAAATGTTGAAATAGCAGTAAAACGAAAGTTACGCCTGTAACTACGGTTCTATGAGTCCCGGATGACCGCCAGGCGGTGCTGTAAGCACTGGATATCTCCCCTCGCGCATGCGCATGTCGAGTACAATACCAACAATGTCACGTCACCCGTGACCCCTGCATGACCCCCGGAAGGGGTATATCTTCCGGGGTCAAGCATGGGATCGGCTCCTAGAATCTTCTCGCGAGAGCACGAGGATTCGGAGTGACCGGCAGGCCTGGCGGTCATCCGGGACTCATAGAACCGTAGTTACAGGCGTAACTTTCGTTCTATTTCGTCCCTACTGACCGCCAGGCGGTGCTGTAAGCACTGGATGACGAATACCAACAATGTCACATAGAATCCCGGTCACATACCTCACTGATCAGGGGCAGAAGGACCCGGGAGTAGAACCACGCCCAATGGTTGGGGAGTGGCGACATTGATCCGGTAAAACCTGGAGAACGTGTCCGGCGACGTCCACGAAGCTGCTGCGCAGATGTCCTCCAGAGGCACCCCCTTCAGGGCAGCCCAAGAAGCTGCGACGCTTCTGGTCGAGTGGCACCTCACCCCCACTGGTAAGGGGCGGCCACTGGCCCTGTAGGCGTGCTCGATGGTGTCCACCACCCAGTGGGACAGGCGCTGTCTAGAAATAGCGCGCCCCCTGTTAGGGCCACCATGACAGATAAAAAGCTGCTCCGACCGTCGCACAGGCGCGGTGGCAGCAACATAAGCAGTAAGGGCCCGTACGGGGCACAAAGGGCTTGGCCCACCCTCCGCAGGCTCGGGGTCGAACCGGGCAAGCTGGATAGGCCGATTAGCATGATCCCGTGGCAGGACCTTGGGCAGGAACGCCACGTTCGGCCACAACGTAACCCCTGAGCCATCCGGGTTCCACCTCAGGCAGTACCCGCTGACTGACAGGGCATGTAACTCACTGACTCGCTTTGCTGACGTCATAGCGAGGAGAAAAGCCGTCTTCATAGAAAGACACTTCAGGTCCACCTGGGCCAAGGGCTCAAAAGGTGGAGAAGAGAGGGCACCTAGTACCATAGACAGGTCCCACACCGGGGCCCTTGGGGTCCTCGGGGGGCGCAGCCTCAGAGCCCCCCTAAGAAAGAGAGAAACCAGCCGGTGGCACCCCACGGTGGCATTCTCGACCAGGGCATGTCGTGATGAAATGGCCGCCACGTACACCCGTAAGGTGGACTGAGCACGGCCATCATCCAGGAGGGACTGAAGGAACTCCAGGATCGTGGCCACAGGGCAAAGCATAGGGTCCTCTGCCCTGTCCGCACACCAGGCAGAGAATCTCCTCCACTTGCACTCATACTGGAGGCGGGTGGAGGGCGCACGAGCGTTCAAGATGGTAGCCCTGACGGGCTCAGTACAGCTTGACACTAACGGGTCGGGCCCTGCAGTGGCCAGACCCAGAGTTGAAGGCGACGGGGGTCGGGATGCCAAATCCGACCCCCCAGCTGGGACAGAAGGTCCCTCCGGTCGGGTAGGCGCCATGGCGTGCCGCAGCAGAGCCTCCGGAGTAGTGGGAACCACGGTCTCCCCGGCCAGAAGGGGGCCACCAAGAGGAGCCTGTGACCTCTCTGGAGGACCCTCTGCAACGTCGGAAGGATTAAAGGTAGTGGGGGGAACGCGTACAGGAGCCCGTCGGGCCACTCGTGCCCTAGGGCATCCTGACCCAGAGGACTGGTCTCCTCTGTCCAGGAGAACCAGAGGGGGCAGTGAGCCGAGACGCCCGAGGCGAAGAGGTCCACCACCGCTCTGCCGAAGAGGACCCAAATCATCCCCACTACCTCCGGATGAAGCCGCCACTCTCCTGGGGGAGGCTTGTGTCGGGACAGGAAGTCTGCCACCTGATTCCTGACCCCTGGCAGGTATATCGCCCGCAGGCTGAGGAGGCGAGGAGCGGCCCACGTCAGAAGGCCCCGGGACACCTGCAGCAGCTGTGCAGACCCGGTGCCCCCCTGGTGGTTGATCTGGGAGACAGTGGACACATTGTCCGACCGAACCAGTACGTGCCTCCCCCATAAGTGAGGTAAAAAGTGCTCGAGTGCTCGGTGTACAGCACGGAGCTCCAGCACATTGATGTGGCGTGTGCGGTCCCGCGCAGACCACTGCCCTTGGGCAGGCCTGCCGCGCCAAACAGCATCCCACCCCGAGAGGGAGGCATCTGCGGTGACAGTCTCCCGGAAGGAGGTGATAGTGCCCAAGGGCACACCCCCCAGCAGGAATGCCCCGTCTTTCCAGGGTGCCAGGGCATGGACACACACCCGCGACACCCTGACTAGCCTGTGCCTGTGCCTTTCGGCATCCAGGCGAAGGCTGTTCAGCCACATCTGCAGGGGGCGTAGCCTCAGCAGGCCCAAAGGCACAACAGCCGAGGCGGCTGTTAATCTGCCCAAAAGCTGCAGGAACTGGAGGTAAGGCAGCCGTCTGCCCCTCCTGAATCGGGGGAGGAGCCGCAGGATGTCGCTCACACGCCGCGGTGAGAGACAGGCCCTCATGGTCACCGAGTCGAGTACCAATCCTAAGTAGGCGACTCGCTGGGAGGGAGCCAGACAGCTCTTCCCTCTGTTCACTGTGAGCCCTAGTTTGGCCACATGCGACAAAAGGAGGGCCGTGTCTGCCACCACTTGTTCTCGGGACGGCGCGCATATCAGCCAGTCGTCCAGGTACGGCAGAACCTTCATACCCTGTGCCTGCAGGGGAGCGAGGGCTGCCGCCACGCACCTGGTGAAAACTCTTGGGGACAGGGAGAGCCCGAACGGGAGCACCCTGAACTGGTAATGGCGGTCCTGATAGGCGAACCTCAGGAACCGCTGGTGCTGTGCTGCAATCGGCACGTGAAAGTAAGCGTCCTGTAGATCTACCGTCGTAAACCACTCCCCCTGACCGACCGCACGCAGAACATCTGCTGTGGTCAGCATCCGGAAGGGCAGGGCCTTCATGTACCCGTTGAGGCCTCTCAGGTCCAAGATGGGACGAAGGCCGCCGTCTTTCTTGCTGACGAGAAAGTAGGTTGAGTAGAACCCCTGGGGCTGCAGCAGGGGGTCTACCGGCACAATGGCGCCCTTGGCCAGCAGGACGGACAACTCCTGAGTCAGAGCCAGAATGTTCGCCGGGTCTCTGATGACGGTCATCTTGACCCGGCCGGAGGTAGGGGGCCGGTGTCGGAACTGCAGTACGTACCCGTGGGTTAAGGTGGAAATTACCCAGGGGTCCGACGAGCAGGCAGCCCAGTGACTGAGCTGCTGCCGGGAAAAGCAGCCGACGACCGGCCCCGTGGCCCTAGCGCCGTCTCCCCCGGCCTCTGGACGTGCCGGGGGGGCGATGGTCGAGGCCAACACCCCGACGCTGCTGGGGCGGTCCGCGCACAGGGGGGCGAAACCCCCCGGCAGGCTGTCCAACGGGCCGTTGGGAGCTGCGCTGGCTCCTGCGGGCAGGAGGCTGGGGGCGACGTCCAGGGGCGGACGAAGGGCCCCTCGGTGTACTGGAAGCGGGCGCCCTCCTGTGAAGGTGCACCAGTCGCTGCCTGGTCTCATCGGCCAGGGCGGTGCGGTTCAGAGCTTCCAGGGCAGTTGCCCCAAACAGCTCCCCCGGTTCTGCCGGTGCCTGACGAAGAACCCTACGAGCAGTCTCTGTCAGGGGTGACTGCGCCAGCCAGACATGACGGCGTGTGTGCACCAGGGTGGACATCAGCCGCCCCAGTTCCCTCGTCTGGGAGGCAAAAGCCTGTAGGGACACATCACACAAGTCCCGTGTGGAATCATCCACCTGTGCATCCTGCAGGGAGGTGGAGAGGGCCAGTAGCAGATGAGAAAGGGTGTTCCCCAGCCGGCCGATGCGCGCCGCTGTTTCATAAGCCCTACAAATATGCCCATCAGTAACCCTACACTGGGTAGAGGGGCACTTGGGATCTGGCTTCAGAGCCTCATCAGGAGCCACTATCAGTGCTGCAATGGAGGGCTCGATGGGGGGCATGTGGTGGAGACCAGCCACTGCAGCGTCCTCCATCGCCGTCAGAGCACGGTCATCAGCTGTTAGCCTGGAGAGGGCTGTGACATCTCTCCAGCATGAGTGCAGCTCCCTCAAAAAATCCGACGAAGGCGGAATGGTGAATTCCACCGGAGAAGGATTGCGCCTGTGGAAGGCGCTAGAGGCCACCTCCGCACGCGGTGCATCCAGCTGCAAGTGTGCCAGGGCAGTGCGGATAATGCTCTGCACGGAGGAACAAACCGTCCCCTCCCGAGAGCTCTGGGCAGATGAGTGCGAGGAGAACCCCGAGCGCTGTGAGGCCGGGTCCCCTGATGACACGTTGAACTGGCTCGCCGAGGCTGCAATGGAGATTGCGTCCTCTGGCAGCGGCGGTGGCGACCCCAGAGCAAACTCTGGCACGGCAGGTTCCACCTGGCCAGTACCAGGTTGCAGATTGAGGAGGAGCGCCTTCATCTGCTCCATGTCGGCAGCCAAGCGATCTACCTTCGAGGAGAGCTGGCTCGTCATCCGCCGTCGTTTGGGGGCCCCCACCACTCTCTTCGCCGATCGCTTCAGCGAAGACCCCGGCTGGGATGAGGGGAGGCTGGCCGACGGCCCCGGCTGCTCAGGGCCCAGGCATGACACGCAGAGGTCCTGGTCAACCGCAGGATCCAGGGAGGCCATGCACCCTGGGCATGAACGCTCCATCACAGGGAACGGTGGGAGAGGGAGCGGACACGCTGCCGTCACCACGGATGTGCTGGCAGGAGAGAGGAGCGGACACGCTGCCGTCCACACGAATGTGTCGGTGGGAGCGGTCACGCTGCCGTCACCACGGATGTGCCGGTGGGAGAGGGGAGCGGACGCGCTGCAGTCACCACGTAGGTGTCGGTGGGAGAGGGGAGCGGAAACGCTGCCGTCACCACAGCGAGCACGCTGCCGTCACCACCAATATGAAGGCGGGAGAGGGGAGGGCCACGCTACCGTCAGCACGGATGTGTCAGTGGGAGAGGGGAGCGGAAACGCTGCCGTCACCACAGCGAGCACGCTGCCGTCACCACCGATATGCAGGTGGGAGAGGGGAGCAGCCACGCTACCGTCAATACGGGTGTGTCAGTGGGAGAGGGGAGCGGAAACGCTGCCGTCACCACAGCGAGCACGCTGCCGTCACCACCGATATGCAGGTGGGAGAGGGGAGCAGCCACGCTACCGTCAATATGGGTGTGTCAGTGGGAGAGGGGAGCGGAAACGCTGCCGTCACCACAGCGAGCACGCTGCCGTCACCGCCAATATGCCGGCGGGAGAGGGGAGGGCCACGCTGCCGTCACCACGGCTATGAGAAAAGGCAAAAAAGGCGTCATTACTCAAAAAAAAGAAGAGAACAATCCTCTCTCGTTTCTTTTCCCTTTTTTTTTTTTTTTTTTTAAGAAAAAAATTAAAAATAACCGCAAGGAAAAATAACAATATCACATCAGTAAGTGGGAGAGGGAGCAAATGCTGCCGTCACCCTGAACGAGCCGGTGGGAGAGGGAGCGGAAACGCTGCCGTCACCACGGCCGCAAAACAGGCAAAAAGGCGCTGTTCTTTTCCTTTCTTATATTATTATTTTTTTTTTTTAAAGAAAAAATAATCTGCAAGGAAAAAAATAATGTTGTCACTTTAATAAAGTGGGAGAGGGAGCGAAACGCTGCCGTCACCACAAGTGTGCCGGTGGGAGAGGGGCGTGGCCTTCACCACGGCTGTAAGAAGGACAAAAAAAGGTGTTGTTTTTTTTTTTTTTTGAAAAAAAAAAAAATAATAATCCTTTTCTGTCTTCTTTTTTTTTTTTTTTTTTTTTTTTGCAGAAAAAATAACTGCACAGAATAATATTCAGGTGTCGGGCGCAGCCTACAGCTTACCTTCTGCCAGCTGGCCCAGGGGGGCGGGGCGGGGAGACGCCGCCGCCGCCGCAACGAACGCCAATAAATACCGCGTGGCCACAGCCTCTTGGAGGACGACAGAGATCGTTACTCCTACCTTACGGCACGAAGCTGCACAGAGGCCGGCGGTTGTAGGGAGGAAAGGAAGAAGCTTTTAACCAGCCTTCTATTTCCGTCCTGTACTTCAGCGCGATGCGAGAAGAATGAGGAGCCGATCCCATGCTTGACCCCGGAAGATATACCCCTTCCGGGGGTCATGCAGGGGTCACGGGTGACGTGACATTGTTGGTATTGTACTCGACATGCGCATGCGCGAGGGGAGATATCCAGTGCTTACAGCACCGCCTGGCGGTCAGTAGGGACGAAATAGAACCACATTCATTGATGAAATGACATAAGGGATGGAAAGGAGGGATGGCAGTTTTACAGGGGGGGATGATTTGGACCGTTTTTATTTCAGGGGGGGATGATTTGGACCGTTTTTATTTCAGGGGGGATGATTTGGACCGTTTTTATTTCAGGGGGGGATGATTTGGACCGTTTTTATTTCAGGGGGGATGATTTGGACCGTTTTTATTTCAGGGGGGGATGATTTGGACCGTTTTTATTTCAGGGGGGGATGATTTGGACCGTTTTTATTTCAGGGGGGATGATTTGGACCGTTTTTATTTCAGGGGGGATGATTTGGACCGTTTTTATTTCAGGGGGGGATGATTTGGACCGTTTTTATTTCAGGGGGGATGATTTGGACCGTTTTTATTTATGGGGGGGATGATTTGGACCGTTTTTATTTCAGGGGGGGATGATTTGGACCGTTTTTATTTCAGGGGGGGGGATGATTTGGACCGTTTTTATTTCAGGGGGGGATGATTTGGACCGTTTTTATTTCAGGGGGGGATGATTTGGACCGTTTTTATTTATCCCCCCTCATCCCCCCTCAACTCCAGTACTGGTCGTGGTTCAAGCCTATGGACGACAGGATGGAGCCACGTGGGGCAGACGTGCTGACTCCAGCCTGTAACATGCTCCTCCATCCTGAACTCTGATCCCCTACAAAAGAGGGCGTCTCCCTGGACAGAGCTTCCCCTGGTGTTTGACGGCTGTGCAGCACAAAACACGGCTGGCTCTGTGGACACGGGCATTACTGGGGACAATGGGGGGACAGACTGGGAGGCCCCCGTGGAGAACAAGACTTCCTGTCGCTGGATGGTGGATTGATCAATCACCAAATCTGTCTAAAACCAAGGTCATGTTCTCAGGCTGAAAACTATTAAAACAATGTCCAAACATGAACCAGTTTAAAAACAAATATAAAGACAGGATTCTCACGAGGTACAAAGAGGAAGCGGTTTAGCGGCCTTTAGGGGCCTGATATAACACTATTGGGTGATGGGTAGATTTGTTTATATTTATGTACAGAAACGGGCAGCTATAACTGGAAAGGATTTGGAGAGTGGACTTCCCCATGGACTCTTTGTTGTTTCTGCTGGATGTGTTCCCCGACCACCTGTTAATGACAGGTCAGTGTTATTTATTGCGTGTACTAAAGTCACCAAAAACCATCATTTCTGAAAACTCCGGCCAAAGTGGAGATTTGCAAAATCTCCCTCTTCACGTTTGCTTGTAAACGGAGAGAAACGGACATTTAGGCTTCAGAACGTCACATTATGAGACAGAAACGTCACCAGCGTCATGAGTGACACCTGTGGTTACAATTAGTTTGTAACCGTCAATATTTTCTTGTATTTTACCTGTTTTATATTCTAAAGTCACACTTAAAAGTAACTCCACTTCTCTGTCACTCCAAACCAAAGACTCTGGTTCATCTTTGAAGTAACTGGAAGTTACTGTGTCATTTGTTGGTGTTTTTTTCCAGGATTCTGATTGGCTAGCATGACTTTATCTTCTCGTTACACTGCCCCCTGTAGGTTTGGCTGCTCATAGCACCTTAACAGATATTTATGCAGGTTCCTGGAAATGATGGTATTTTTCAAAATAAGGAGGGGGAAATATCCGGTTTATAAATATATAAATAGATATGTGTAAACGTGGCCTTATTCAGAATATCAGTTTATTTTATTACATACTGTATAAACACACTATCACACACGCATGAACACACGCACACATGTAGTAAAATGTAACCCTAAACAATCTCTGCAATAACACAGGTTAAGAAGTCAAACAAGTAAAAAACCATGAAAATGCAAAAAAATTATATGCTGAATATAAACAGAAAATATAAATATTGTCAAAATATGTGCATAGAAAAAAAATAACAATATACTAAACAACACAAATTCTAAACAGTAAACAAATACATAAATGAGCAATGACACCCTAGAAGCTCATTTACATCACTTATATCCCTGATTCAGTTCTCCTGGTCACTGCCCACAACTGGTAACCGGGGGTGACGGTAGGAACATAACCCCACTGGTAAATTGAGAGCTTTGCCTTTCAGCTCAGGACCTTCTGTACCACAACGCAGATCCTTGATCTCTATGCTTCCCTCACTCGTGAACAAGACTCCGAGATACTTGAAATCCTTCACTTGGGGCAGTATCTGCTTCCCGACCCGGAGACTCCACCCACTATTGACTGAGGACCAAGGTCTCGGTTTTGGAGTTGCTGCTTCACATACGGCAGCAAAGTTCTCCAGTGAGAGTAGAAGATCTTGGCTTGATGAAGCCAACAGAACCACATCATCTGCGAAAGCAGAGACCCAATTTTGAGGCCATCGAACCACCTCCTCAGCTACACCTACAAATTCTGTCCATGAAAGTAATGAACAGAACCGCTGACAAAGGGCAGCCTTGGTGGAGTCGAACCCCCACGGGGGATCAAGTCCGACTTGTAGCTGACAATACGGATCTGGAGTCGGATGAAGAGAGACCGGACAGCCCGTATAAGGGATTCCAGGAACCCATACTCCCTGAGAAACCCCCGACAGGAGTCCCAGAGACAACTTGCCTTTTGCAAGTCCAGAAAACACATGTGGACTGGTTGGGCAAACTCTTATAGAGGGTCTGCATTGATGTCACTTCACCACTGGACCAGCCCCCTTACTCACTGAGTGGTAAAACATCAGCAAAAATGTCTGCAACTAGTGGACATTAATATTTGGTACAGTTACCCCAAGAACCAGTGGTCCATGGACATTAATATTTGGTACAGTTACCAAGAACCAGTGGTCCATGGACATTAATATTTGGTACAGTTACCCCAAGAACCAGTGGTCCATGGACATTAATATTTGGTACAGTTACCAAGAACCAGTGGTCCATGGACATTAATATTTGGTACAGTTACCCCAAGAACCAGTGGTCCATGGACATTAATATTTGGTACAGTTACCAAGAACCAGTGGTCCATGGACATTAATATTTGGTACAGTTACCCCAAGAACCAGTGGTCCATGGACATTAATATTTGGTACAGTTACCAAGAACCAGTGGTCCATGGACATTAATATTTGGTACAGTTACCAAGAACCAGTGGTCCATGGACATTAATATTTGGTACAGTTACCCCAAGAACCAGTGGTCCATGGACATTAATATTTGGTGCAGTTACCAAGAACCAGTGGTCCATGGACATTAATATTTGGTACAGTTACCAAGAACCAGTGGTCCATGGACATTAATATTTGGTGCAGTTACCAAGAACCAGTGGTCCATGGACATTAATATTTGGTACAGTTACCCCAAGAACCAGTGGTCCATGGACATTAATATTTGGTACAATTACCAAGAACCAGTGGTCCATGGACATTAATATTTGGTACAGTTACCCCAAGAACCAGTGGTCCATGGACATTAATATTTGGTACAGTTACCAAGAACCAGTGGTCCATGGACATTAATATTTGGTACAGTTACCCCAAGAACCAGTGGTCCATGGACATTAATATTTGGTACAGTTACCCCAAGAACCAGTGGTCCATGGACATTAATATTTGGTACAGTTACCCCAAGAACCAGTGGTCCATGGACAGTAATATTTGGCCACAAATCCAGTTTCCTGATATTTATATGTACTTAACTTCTACACCGGGGAAATACACAAAGCAAAGCTTGAAGGCTTACAAAAGTCTTGACGCTTGGTCCGACTTCAAGGCAGGATTTGTTAGAAATTAAAGTGATGAGGACACCAAACTTTATGATTGGACCGTTTAACGTTAGCTACCCAAAAATCCAACATTACCTGATACAAAATGGGAACCACAAATCCACGTTTCGGTGCCTGGAATCCAGTTGTTTCTGTGAATTGCAGCGATCCATTTGTCGCTCTTAAGCTTATTTTTTGGCAGTCTGTAAAACGATAACTCTGATTTCTTGCTTATTCTATGAGTACAGTCGATCGCACAACAGCTCTTTCACATTTTAGATGTTTTCCAGTTGCTCAAACTGAAAGTTTACGCTGACACTCAGTCTTTCTGACACTCAGTCTTTCTGCCACTCAGTCTTTCTGACACTCAGTCTTTCTGACACTCAGTCTTTCTGACGCTCAGTCTTTCTGACACTCAGTCTTTCTGACACTCAGTCTTTCTGACACTCAGTCTTTCTGACACTCAGTTTTTCTGACACTCAGTCTTTATTCACTCAGTCTTTCTGACACTCAGTCTTTCTGACACTCAGTCTTTCTGACACTCAGTCTTTCTGACACTCAGTCTTTCTGACACTCAGTCTTTCTGTCACTCAGTCTTTCTGTCACTCAGTCTTTCTGACACTCAGTCTTTCTGACACTCAGTCTTTCTGACACTCAGTCTTTCTGACACTCAGTCTTTCTGACACTCAGTCTTTCTGACACTCAGTCTTTCTGTCACTCAGTCTTTCTGTCACTCAGTCTTTCTGACACTCAGTCTTTCTGACACTCAGTCTTTCTGACACTCAGTCTTTCTGACACTCAGTCTTTCTGACACTCAGTGGGCGTAACCCTCTGTGAAGTCGCATCTGTGACATCATGAACATTCCCTCTATTCTCCTATGCCCCCCCATCCTGGTGAGGGTGTAGAGCTGGAATTAGGGGTCAAATTATATACCCAAAATGTATAATCATGGCAATGCTGTGATACACAGTACTCTACTGTACTTGTGAGTGCCATGCATGTTGGCAGGAGACGGGGCTGGTAGTGGTGAGGCAGTTATCGCTCGTGGCTCCTCCAGCTCGGCAGCATGGTCACCCAGCTGGTCTCCAAACCACCTCTATCAACAAAGCACATGTGGGAAATGAGCTGGAAATCTGTGCAAAACAAAAGTTGTTTATTCAAATGCGGACAGAGAAGAAACAGCAGTGTGAGCTGTTCATGCTCTGATTTGTTGAGAACACGAAAAACAAGACACAACAAACAGGGGTGGATGAGCACATGTGGGCATCCCATTATCTGTGCTACAGAGCAGGAGGTCACTTAGTCATAAAAACTAGTTACCTGCTCTCAGTGTGGAGCGGTGCGTTGTGTGCAGCGTCTCCTCCCTGCTACCTCACTCGGACACATTCCCATTCATTCCTCTGTCAGTGGTTGGAGCTCACATGGGGATGTGGGGATTCAAGTGAGATGGGTGGATGTTTTTCCTGTCCCTCATGCTCTTCTTTGCACGTAAGCTGCTGTGGTTGCCAGGAGGGCTGGGGCTGCAGAAATTACAGGGCAACCAGCGTTTTTTTTCGGCTAGTGGCTGCAGGAACCTACACTGGTTTTAGGATTTGGATCTTAATTCTTTTTTGGGTCTCCATTTTTGTAGAGTTGTAGGTCTCTTGTTTTTTTCCTCTCTGTTTCTGTTTCCTTTCCTTCTTTTACAAACCTCTTCTGTCGTGCTGCTCTCCTGTCTGCCATCCACTACGTGTTTTGGATTTTTATGGTTCTATAGTTGCCAGTCGGGTTTTTCCCCCCTAAATAAAACAAATATTTACTCCTGTCTCGTGATGTCTTGCGTTTGGGTCCTTATCACCAACACTGCTCTGTGTTCCTGGTCCTTTCTCTTTATGTAATGAGCAGTGATGCTGCTATGTTGATTTGGATATTCATTTATTTGGTGATTTGATTTGATTATTCAAGGATGAAGGGAACATGTACACTGCACCTTTTTTCTTTCTTATTTCTCGACGTTCAAGGAATCTTTGTTATTGTCCCCGTGGCCGTGGAGGCAATTTGTTTTACAGCTCGCAGCCATACTTATCTCTTACTTCTTGCTTTTATTTCATTACTTTAAATAATTCCTTTTGAGGGGGAGGCAATGAATAAGCTTTGCTTCAGCCTACACCTTTTTTTTCGGGCTGGATGTTATTTGTATATTGGAAACTTTTTTTTGTAATGTTTTCTTTGAACAGTGTAATTTTTTCCTTGTTGCCATTTAATTTTTAATTTTGTAAAAGCTATTTTGACGTTTGTCTTATTTTTATTTTTATTTTTTTTGCGATGTCATGACGAAAATAAACTGAACTGAACTTCTGTGATATGTTCAGAGGTAGTAGTAACGAGTTACATTTACTCTGTTACATTTACTTGAGTAAGTTTTGGGAAATGTTGTACTTTTAGGAGTAGTTTTAAATCACTATACTTTTTACTTTTACTTGAGTAGATTTGTGAAGAAGAAACTGTTCCTCTTACTCCGCTACATTAGGCTACGTTGAGCTGTTACTTTTCTTTTATCACTTTTATCCACGTACGCGTCAATCTCATGACATCACTGGTGATTCTTTGGGAAAAATGTTAGTTTTTGCATGTTTTGTCACATTTACACAGACTCAAACACACAGAGTTTCTATGAGTTCATGTTTGTTCTAGTTCTGCCTGGTTAAAAAAGAAAAATACAAAGGCTGGAAATTTTGTACTACTTGTGCTTAATTTATTTTTTTATTCTGTTATTATTTTATTTATTTTATTATTTATTAAAATACTTGAATTTACTTTAAGATTATCATAATTTAAGCTATTTTTTATTAATTTTAATTAATTTTATTGATTTGATTTGATGATTAATTTGCCTGACGATGATTATTTTATACATTTGTCTGTTTGAATGGTTGTGTTAAAAAATAAATCAGACGTTACTCAACAGTTACTCAGTACTTGAGTAGTTTTTTTCACCAAGTACTTTTTTACTTTTACTCAAGTAATTATTTGGATGACTACTTTTTACTTCTACTTGAGTCATATTATTCTTAAGTAACAGTACGTTTACTTGAGTACAATTTTTTGGCTCCTCTACCTAGCTCTGGATTATTGTATTTTTTTAAATTTTTTTTTGACAGTTTAAGTGGTTAAACGTGGAATTCAACTTGATATACTCAGCAAATTGTTGTTCCAAAGAGAGTGAAGCGGAAAGACGTTAAGAGCAGCTCGCATGTTCGGCAGATCTTTGCAAATGTCCTTTTTATACTTTAAACATGTGCTTGTGAACTGCGCTCCTGCCGTCCCGCGCATGCGCCGTGGGCGGCCCGGGGCGAGCCACAGTTAACGGGATCGGCATGTCACCGCAACTCTGCAACTCTGGCTCTTCTTGTTCACCATGCACTTTAGGATTTCAATAAGATGCGTGTGTGTTTCCAGATAAGCAGTTTCCTCCTCGCTGTAAACTTTTGCCTCCAGCCGCTGCGAGCCCAGGGTGAGTTTTACCTTCATCTCTGCATGAATGCGGTCAATCTGGCAGCTTTCTGCAGTTTACCGAAAAATGGCTCTATTTATTATATATCTAAAAGTATATGTGAACAGTATAAACCGCCATTACTTGTAAGTTTGGTGTAACTTATTGAGTGACAGCTGGCATCTTTGACGTGTTTTCACGGTGCTGAGCAGAAACCAGACGTCGACCAGAAATCTCAGTTTGATTGTATTTTCCATCGTAGTAAATATCAGCCCCTGGCCGGATGTTCAGTAAATTATAGTATACATCACATACGTATTTTTAGAAAATTTGGGCAACTCAATAGTCTTGGGAAGAGTTAGGTTTTTCTCGAAATGAGCTTAGTTTTTCTTTATGTTTTAACTTTTCAGCCGCCCGAGCTGCCGCCCACCACATTAACATGTTGTGTGACAAATAGCGAAAAACTACCTTTGGAAAAGCAGGAAGCCATTTATGTTTAGTGGTTTTCTTACAACGAAACTACTAAAGTATTTGGGTCTGTAGTTTGGTGTGTAAGTGTTGCCCTGAAGCCGCTATTCCTGCTGGGAATAGTCGGGGTTCCGGTCCGTTACTGGTGCAGGGGCGGCTCCAGAACTAGGGGGGGCAGAGGGGGCCACGGCCCCCACCAGGGGGGGGGGGGGGGGGGGCAGTGGGGGCCACTTCAATTCTTGAGGTGGACACCAAAACTAAAAGCCATCATTACAGGATTTTATTATCCTGTTGTAGTATACAGGCTCAGAAATACCTTTTTTTTTTACTTTCTAACTTGTCTGTATACAGGACTGTCTCAGAAAATTAGGAATATTGTGATTTTCTGTAATGCAATTACAAAAACAAAAATGTCATACATTCTGGATTTATTACAAATCAACTGAAATATTGCAAACCTTTTATTATTTTAATATTTCTGATCATGGCTTACAGCTTAAGAAAACTCAAATATCCTATCTCAAAAAATTACAATATTCTGGGAATCTTAATCTTAAACTGTAAGCCATAATCAGCAATATTAAAATAATAAAAGGCTTGCAATATTTCAGTTGGTTTGTAATGAATCCAGAATGTATGACATTTTTGTTTTTGTAATTGCATTACAGAAAATAAAGAACTTTATCACAATATTCTAATTAAAAAATCTAAAAAAAATGAAAGTGCAGGATGTTTGAAATGGGAAAGCGTTAAGGAATCCAGCAGGGCCCTGAGCCAGGGGTGCTGGAACAGCTGGAACCGCTGGAACAGCTGGAACAGCTGGCCCTGAAGGGGCCGTCACCTAGCTGTCTGTGTCAACGTTAGTGCCACTTTCAACTTTGTCGTCACATTTTTGAGCCATTTGGTCAGATGTCCTCTCAGGAGCCCTCCACCCGTCTGTGGCAGCGTTTGCAGGCTTCTCCAGAGCTGGTTTTATCTGACGGGGCTCGGTTATAAATGGGTCTAACATGCTGGTGGGTCGGTCTTTGATGTTCCCTGCACATGGGTGCAGGATGTGGATTTGCTCTGGCTAAATATCACTTTGTACGGACATGAAAGAAACTCTCAGATCCTCATTTGGGCTGCACATTGTCTCTGTGAGCTTCTCACAATAACAAAAGGTACCAAAGACTCCCGGAGTAATCTACGTGAAATAAATAAACCCGTTGGAAAGGTGATGAGCTGGGTTTGAATCCTCGTCTCCGACGTCCTCCCTCCGCTTCGTTTAAAAATTCCATACATTTCTGTTCTCTTCAAGCGAGTTGTGCTAATCGTCTCCTTTGTTTCTTTCGTGTTGCGATCTGGTTATGGAGGCTAACCCGTGAGAGAATGCATCTGGAACCAATTTGACTCTACAAAGCAGAAGGGGAAGAAGGAGGAAGGGAGGAAGGGAAGGAGGGAAGCGAAGGCCAGCTTGTTGCTTTCCGTGTCCGCTGTGAGCAGACATGGCTCCGAGTCCCGCAAACCTAATTATAGTAGAGTGAACACAAGATGAAGCTGCAGCGTGCACAGCTCAGCTTCTTGGCTATTGCTGGACGATGAAATTTAATGTTTGTTTTTTTTCCAACTGCAACCCATAGCTGGAATCTTTTTAAACAAATATGAAACAATTAAAGTGAGCAGATAAAATACTTCTTTGATGATTGTGGGCTATCTGATTCATGTCCCTCAGAACAAATCAGAATCTAAGCTAATATGGTTAAAAAATGACTATAAAAATTGTATACAAGGGAAGTTTATGTTCATTTATCAGATCTGTCTTCTGCAAATATACAGAAATAATTCCCTTTTATCTTGAAAGCTCCACGTTGTTGCAGTCTTGCTTTTACTGAGACTTATGTTCCCCCCACGGAGACTCCACATTCAAAGAACTTCCCTATCAACGGCAGCATCAGCCGTCCCCGCGCACATCAAGCTCTTACTCGTAAACACACACTTCCAGAGGAACAGGAAGACTTTCCCTTTACTGATTTAGCTGTGGACAAATTAATCTCATACAAGTACCAAGTATTACAATCTTTTTTTTTTTTTTTTAATTGTTTCTTTATTTGGAAAGGACAAGTAGATAAAACGGTACAGCAATATTCAAGTACATGAAAATGAATGTCCTTCCAGTTTTGTTTGTTTATGTCCTGAAAATGTACATTACTACAGGACTGTCTCAGAAAATTAGAATATTGTGATAAAGTCCTTTATTTTCTGTAATGCAAAAATGTCATACATTCTGGATTCATTACAAATCAACTGAAATATTGCAAGCCTTTTATTATTTTAATATTGCTGATTATGGTTTACAGTTTAAGATTCAGATTCCACGAATATTCTAATTTTTTGAGATAGGATATTTGAATTTTCTTAAGCTGTAAATCATGATCAGCAATATTAAAATAATACTTTATCACAATATTCTAATTTTTTTGAGACAGTCCTGTACTGGTACAAGAGTAGTATAGTCACAGTTTGCGGGTTTTATCCTCCTTTGAGCTTTATAGAGCCTAGTTTCACAGACAACTAGTTTCACAGCACTTATGGAGGGATGTTACGAAACCCCTGGTCAGGCCATGTACAGGTGTTGAGACCAAGGGTCACATAGCATGACATTTTAACCAAAAGGGAACCCAAGCATTAAAAGATGCAAATAACGGAGACAACACAGGGTTTTTAACTGGTGTGCTTGATTTTACTTACACTCCAGCAAGATATTTACAATATTTACAAGTGAACAAAGTAACAAAACAAAAGTATGCCACTGCCAGGGGACGTGGATGTTGCCAAAATAACAAATTAAGCAGCTAAGGAAATACACAGTTCTATCTAACTGTCTAATTTGGAAACAAAAGCCTGTCTGCCTAACTACACTAACCAGTGGGACAAAAATACAGTAGTGGCAACCAATGTTCCCTCTAATCTGTCATGTATCTGGGCGTACACACAAGCTCCCTGAGCAAACTCAGGACGACTGTGAGCAACATCAGATATGCACGCTTTATTTTTAAGTATTTCATCACACTTAAAACAAGACTCATCACTGGAAAAAACAACAATTTTCACCTGTTTCAAGTAGATTTTCACTTGAAATAAGTAGAAAAATCTGCCAGTGGAACAAGATTTATCTTCTCATTACAAGCAAAAAAGTCTTGTTCCACTGGCAGATTTTTCTACTTATTTTAAGTGAAAATCTACTTGAAACAGGTGAAAATTTCGACTTTTTTCTCGAAATTTTGAGAGAAAAAATTGAAATGTCGAGAAAAAAAGTTGAAATTTTGAGAAAAAAGTCAAAATTTAGAGAAAAAAAGTCAAAATGTCCAGGGAAAAGTTGAAATTTTCAGAACAAAAGTCAAAGATTTTATGAAAAAAGTTGAAATGTCGACAAAATTTTGTTTTAATTGACCATTTTTACTTGTTTCAAGTCAATTTTCACTTAAAATAAGTAGAAAAATCTGCTAGTGGAACAAGATTTTTTTGCTTGTAATAAGAAGATAAATCTTGTCCCACTGGCAGATTTTTCTACTTATTTCAAGTGAAAATTTACTTAAAACAGGTGAAAATTGTCAAATAAGTTATTTTTATGGTGTTATTTTTCTGGTGGTGACTCTAAATGTTGAAATAGCAGTAAAACCACATTCAATGATGAAATGACATAAGGGATGGAAAGGAGGGATGGCAGTTTTACAGGGGGGATGATTGGACCGTTTTTATTTCAGGGGGGATTTGGACCGTTTTTATTTCAGGAGGGGATGCCACCCTCCTCATCCCCCCTCAACTCCAGTACTGCTGGTATACACAGCAATGGTATGGACAGCTTTTAGCAGAAGCTTCAGACTTTCTCGTGTCCGGGATCCCCACAGCTCCTTGTATTCCCCAAATCCTTGAATACTTCTCCTCCTCTTGACTCGCGGGACCTCCGTAACCTGATTTATGGTTCCGCGTTACACCAACGCAGAGCCTACGCCGTAGGGTACGCGGCGACGTGCACGTATGTTGCGCGTCGCCGCGTTTCCTACGGCGTAGGCTCTGCGTCGATTTAGCGCGGAACCATAAATCAGGCTTTACGAGTGAACGTCTCACGAGGGGCAGTCGCGTTGCGACGCCACTGTAGCCAAATCACAAGGAGAGAACAGAGAACTGTGAGCTCATGAGAAGTCCTGGTACGCCGTAAAAGGTGCCAGAGGCTAATATTGAGAAGTGGGGGTACTCCGTACCGGCGCGTACCGGCCCACTTAAAGCACTGCCCTGGATAGACTTTCTTGTGCGCTGAGAATATGCGGGCAGTGCGCGATTGCGCACGCGCGCAGTTTAGAGGGAACATTGGTGGCAACCGTCCCTTACCTAATGTGACTAAACATAGATTCTACCTACGTGATGCCTGTGTATAGGGGCCCCCGTCTTACCTGTCCCAAGGCAGGGCATTTACACCAGACTATGTAGAATAACAATAACAGCAGGGTGTGCTTGTGGACTCTAGCAAGCAGCCATCAACTTGCTGTCAGAGAGAGCCAGAAGGAACTGGCAATCAGCCCTTTTATAGGGCACAGGTGGAGATGATTGGTGGAGGGTACAGGTGGAGATGATTGGTGGAGGGTACAGGTGGAGATGATTGGTGGAGGGTACAGGTGGAGATGATTGGTGGAGGGCACAGGTGGAGATGATTGGTGGAGGGTACAGGTGGAGATGATTGGTGGAGGGTACAGGTGGAGATGATTGGTGGAGGGTACAGGTGGAGATGATTGGTGGAGGGTACAGGTGGAGATGATTGGTGGAGGGTACAGGTGGAGATGATTGGTGGAGGGCACAGGTGGAGATGATTGGTGGAGGGTACAGGTGGAGATGATTGGTGGAGGGCAGAGACAGGGAATCAGAGGCTGGCCAATGGGAGATGGGTGGTGAATGGCTGCTGGTTATGGACCTCAGACCTGCAGAGAATGAGTGGTAGGGAGGGGAGGAGAAGGTGGAAGAGAAATGCAGAGCCAATGAAACATCTTCCTTAGAACTGCATCAGAAAGACATGTTGAATCAGCAGAGCCGGAACTAGGGCTCCCACATTCACTTGGATAGGATCTGATACAATACAACTTAGTTATTAGCATTTGAACCTTATAAACAGTTTACAGGAACTATGAACAGAAATCAGGGGGTCACCTGCCGCTGCTGTTGTGGAATTAATCATAAAACCCAGTCAAAGGTTAAATCAGCAAGTTACAACATAATAGTACCAGTGAAGTCAAATCAAATCTGCTCTCATGGGTAGGGATGGGAATTGATAAGATTTTTTCGATTCCGATTCTCTTATCGATTCTGCTTATCGATTCGATTCTTTATCGATTCTCTTATCGATTCTCATTTGGAAAAAAGGAGAAGAAACAATTTTAGTATCAACTTTGTTTTAATAAAACAAAGTTGATACTAAAATACTAAAAAGAAACTATTTTAGTATCAACTTTGTTTTAATAAAACAAAGTTGATACTAAAATTGTTTCTTTGTTTCAATTTCTTTGTTTCTCCGATCTTTTTTGTTCAAAGATATAAAACTTGTATATCTTTGAACAAAAAAAATATAAGTGAGGTCTTAAGACGCCCCCAGCCTTGGGCTCCTCGATGGTGCCAGGGGGTCCCCACAAAATGATTTGTAATATACAGTAAAATATGTATTTAATATAAAATAATAATAATAAAATAAATATTCTTCTGTAGAAATGGAAAACAACAAATTATTTTGTGGCAATTACACAAGAATGTCCAGTAACATGTTCAACACCACAAACTTAGTCACTGCTGGTGACATTCATCTATTCTGGCCTGATACTCTTCCCTGCCTTGATGAAAGGAAAATCTAGTGGTAGATGCTCTTTAACTTTAACTTTAAAGAAGAGCTGACGAGCTGCAGCTGTGTTAGGAGCTCCGTTGTCCGACGGAGCGCCCGGCTCGTCCGCGTGGCCGAGAGCGCAGCTCTTCTAAAGCATGAATTATGGTTCCGCGTTAAATCGACGCAGAGCCTACGGCGTAGGGTACGCGGCGACGCGCGCCGTACGGTGCGTGTTGCCGCGTACCCTACGCCGTAGGCTCTGCGTTGGTGTAACGCGGAACCATAAATCAGCCTTACCACACGCCGGCTGACTCCGCGCTCCCAGCGCATCAGTCGGCCGAGTCCTAACAGTTTCCCCCCTTTGTTGAAATGTCCACATTGCAAGAATTGTCGCCCTGTTGTCATCCTTTTTGGTAAAATGTAACCAAACTTTCCAGCGTTTATGCCGCTTTGTCCCCGTGTTTTCCTGCTGGGCGCGAATGCGCACGCTGCGCAACGTGCTTGGTGACGTCATTTGCGCCGACTGGAATCGATAAGGGAATCGTTTGGGAAAAAGGCAAACGATTCCAAGGAATTGAAACACTGGGAACCGGTTCTCAACAAGAACCGGTTCTCGATTCCCATCCCTACTCATGGGAGTGATAAATACGAGACAGTTATTCCAAATTTTGTAAAATATGTCCCAATGTGTTTTTAGTTGAAAAGTCAGCTTTTCCATCCTACAAATCTCTAAAGCTGGGCATACACTGTGCGATATTTTAAATGGTTTGATTCAGCCCCATCTCACACTGCACGACTAGATCGCTGAGTTCAAAAGTTCACAGCCCACGATTTATGGTCTCACACTGTACGACCCGATGCTCTGATGCGACCCGTCTGCTCACACTATACGATCATAATCCTCACGTTGGACCTCTGTGTACTGGAACACGAGGCCGGTTTTGAGGCACGGGTAGGCTGTGCGTCCTGTCCACCCGATCAAAGGTTATGGGGATCCTTTATTTTGTCATATATATTAAAAAAATCCCCAAATATCTGTACTGTTTCTGATTGGGTGGGCACTGCGCATCATTTTTAGACACAACAATGAACGCATACCGCAAAAGTTGTGTCTCGGCGGAGGGACCCGGCGTCCCAGCAAAATGAACACTTCTTTGTGTTCAGAACAGCGCAGAGCGCACACTAAAGGCTGATTTATGCCTTTAGTATGCCTTTATCTCACCTCTACAGGCAAGTTCCTAAAAAGTTCCTAAAAAAGTTAAAGTTAAAAAGTTAAAAAGTTAAAAAGTTAAAAAGTTCCTAAAAAGGTAAAGTAGTCGGGGGAGCACACTTATTTTTACTGCGCTTACTGAGCTTGAGCTAAGGCTCAGAAAGGGCACCAGATTCCATCTATGCAGATCTGCTTTTATTTTCAAGGATATTGGTACATAGTCCTGTCACTAGTGCATTTCAACAGCAGAAGCCTATACAGAAACTTCACAGAAATTAAAAAATATCTTGGGAAGTTTAAGAAATTATATTATAGCAATTTCAGAGACTTGGCTTGATGACAACAAAGGCTACGATATGGATCTTGATGGCTATGAGATGTTTACAACAAATAGAGACAGTAAAAAAGGAGGAGGTGTTGCAATATATGTTGATACTGCTTTAAAATGTAAAATGGTCAAAAGCATGTCAAATAAAATAGAAAATCTTATAGAATACTTAACTATTGAAATTATTAACGAAAAAGCTAAAAATATAATGATCAGCTGCATATATAGAACTCCTGGTACTTGTTTAGATAGATTTAATAATAAAATAGCTGATATGTTTAGTAATATAAATAATAACAAAGTGAATATAGTTTGTGGGGATTTTAATATAGATATTCTAAATCCACATGGAAATAATAAAACAATAGACTTTATAAATCAAATGTATAGTAGTAGCCTCTTTCCTATAATACTAGAACCAACCAGAATCACAATAGACTCAGCAACTTTGATAGATAATATATTTACTAATGAAATTGATATTGAAATAACAGGGGGACTGCTGTTGAATGATATAAGTGACCATCTTCCCGTTTTTGCCATCTTACATAATTTCTTCAAGACCAAAAAAGAACCCAAGCAAAACATCTATAACCTTTCCAGATTGAAAACACTGGAAACCATTGCAGCCCTTAATGTGGACCTTAGTGAGCAGGACTGGCAGGAGGTCTATGTTAACAAAGACCCCAACAAAGCATATGATGCTTTCCTAGCCACATTACTGGACCTTTATAACAAGAACTGTCCCTTAAGAAAACAAGCTGCAAAGCCCAAGAACAAATATAACCCCTGGATAACAAGGGGGATTGAAAATGCATGCAAAAAGAAAAATCTATTATATAAAAACTTTTTAAAACATAGAACGAAAGAAACCGAAAATAGATACAAAACTTATAAAAATAAATTATTAAAATTATAAGAATTCAGAAGAAAGAGCATTACTATAAATTACTGCAACAATATCGGAGTAATACACAGGGGACATGGAAGGTAATAAATAGTGTAATTAGGAAAGGTAAGGACAAAGCAGACTATCCCAATTATTTTACGAAGGATAAAAAAACAACAGTAAATAATCCAAAGGAAATAGTCAATGAGTTTAATACATACTTTTCAAATGTGGGTTATAACTTGGCAAATGAGATTGTGGAGCCGGCAAATAAGGAAGGCTTAGTAGATCTAGTTGAACGAAATTATTATACAATTTATATAAGTGAAGTTAAAGAAATAGACATACTTGATATTGTGCATAAATTCAAAGATAAAAGGTCTGGTGATTGGACAGATATAGATATGTCTTTAGTTAAAAATATTATAGTAAACATAGTAAAACCACTGACCTATATATGTAACCTATCATTTCAAACCGGAATTTTCCCTAATAAAATGAAAACCGCCAAAGTAATACCCATCTTCAAAAACGGAGATAGACACCTTTTTAATAATTACAGACCAATTTCGTTATTATCTCAATTCTCAAAAATAATAGAAAAATTGTTTGTCAATAGACTCGATAAATTCATAGAAAAACACAATCTGCTGAGCAATAATCAATATGGGTTCAGAGGTAATAGGTAATAACCTCAATGGCTGTGATGGAACTAGTAGAGGACATTTCAACTGCTATCGAGAAAGGGGAATATACAGTGGGGGTGTTTATTGACCTGAAGAAAGCATTTGATACCATAGATCATAAACTTTTATTAAATAAATTAGAGAGATATGGTGTCAGAGGGATTGCCAATTCATGGATAGAGAGTTATCTTGCTGACAGATTTCAATATGTTGAGTTAAATAATGATAAATCAGAACTAGAAAGAGTCACCTTCGGTGTCCCACAAGGTTCAGTGCTAGGTCCTAAATTGTTCATATTATATATAAATGATATTTGTAAAGTGTCTAAAATAATAAATTATGTCTTGTTTGCTGATGATACAAACCTTTATTGTTCAGGGAAGAATTTGGAACAGCTGCTGAATGTGGTGGAAGGAGAACTGAAAAATGTGAAGGCATGGTTTGATATCAATAAGTTATCATTAAACCTAACTAAAACTAAGTTCATCATTTTTGGCACTAGAAAAAAAAATAATCATATAACAATTAAAATTAGTGGTATGGAAATAGAAAGAGTATATGAAAATAAGTTCCTGGGGGTAATAATTGATGATAAACTTAGCTGGAAATCACACATAAATAGTGTAAAATCAAGAATGTCTAAAACCCTAGCAATAGTAAATAAAACAAATTATTTTTTCTGTCAAAGAGCACAGTTTTTAATGTATAACTCACTCATAGTTCCATACATGACTTATTGTGTGGAGATATGGGGCAACACCTATAAAACAAATACAAACCCTATTTTTCTATTACAGAAAAGAGCGTTAAGGATAATTAATAAAACCGACTATTATGAACCAACAAATAATCTTTTTATTAAATATAATATCTTAAAATTCCATGATATAGTAGAGCAGAAAACTGTTTTATTTGCCTTTAAAGCCCAGCAGAAACTGCTTCCAAACTGCATTCAGGACCTGTTCCAGATAAAAGAAACCTGTTATGATCTGAGGGGGAAACTCATGTTTGAGACGATGACAGCAAGAACAAATATTAAAAAGAAATGTACATCAGTTAAGGCAAAAGAAATTTGGAATAGTTGTAATAACAACCTAAAAATGTGTCACTCTATCGTCAAGTTTAAGAAATTGTTTAAAGAAAATATTGTAAATAAATATAAAACACTATAATTATAAAGTATACTATCAAAAACATTCTAGGATGTGAAATGTCAATTTTATATTTTGTCTTACTTATTTATTTATTTATTTTTTTTTCTTTATGTATTGTTTGTTTTCACTGAGTAAAAGCTAATGTCTCATATTTTTGCTGATCAAAAGAAAAAAGGGTAGGCACTATAAGCTACGGCTTCAGCCTACACCTTTTCGGCAAAAGAAATGTTGATTTTTTTTTCTTCCTTTTCATCTTGTTCTGTACAAGCCGAAATAAAGATTAATTAATTCATTCATTCATTCATAGTTTGCCCGGAAGAGCCCTGAAAGATCCCTAGTCAAGTGTACCCCTACATATTTAATATTCTCACTTTCCCAATTTACCTTAAAGGTATTGTGACATCATTTTTAACATGCTTTTAACACTATTAAAAGTCTTGGCCAACATCCCTCAAATGTGTCTAAAAGAATGTAACAAGAAAATATTCACTCTAGTACTCTATTCCTGGCCTTTTATTACAGTGTTTTTTTGCGCCGTGAAAAATGCTTCCTTTTCCCCCTTTCCTGTCAATCATTGCTCCGCTCCTCCTCCAAACCTCCTCCTCCTCCAGCCATACGCTCACAGCGGCGTCGGAGAGAACCGGGAGCGACAGGCGAAGCATGCACGGAAAAGCAGCACGGCGAACCACAGCAAACAATCATAAAAATAAAGGCATGCAAGCAGCACTGTCACCTTATCTTAAGTCCAGTCAGTGGCCGCGGATGTTCTTAGCAGTTTTCCTCCGGTGATTAGAACAAAAGAGGCTCTAAACACTAAACAGCTCCGTGTTAAGCCTGATTTATGGTTCCGCGTTAAATCGACGCACCTTGCGCGTCGCCGCGTAACCCTACGCCGTAGGCTCTGCGTCGGTGTAACGCGGAACCATAAATCAGCCTTTATGGTGCGCTGGAGAGGAGAGGAGACAGGGAGCTGGGTGGAGGGGGCTGTGATTTAGCGGGCCGTTACGTAACGGCCCGCCACCAAACCAGATGCGCCGTTTTTGCACAGTTATGCGGAAAATCCCAGAAAGCACACAATACACTGAATGTTAAAAGTTTGTTGTTTTTTGGGTGTAATTGATGTCAAGACACCCAACAAAACACGCAGTCGACGAGTCGCAGGTACTATATAGTAGCTACCTGCCAAAATCAGACAAAGTGGACATCAATTCATTAAATGACCCTTCTGGCTCCCCCAGGCAGACCAGTACATCATCTGCGAACATCGCCACCTTGTGTTCAGGTCCTGACATTAATAATATCCTTGATTTTTACATTTTCTCTTATTGATTGGCTTAATACTTCTATGAATAGATCAAAAAGGAGTGGCGAAATTGTGCAACCCTGTCAACACCCCCGATTCAAGTTAAAGGACCCAGATAGATCTCCATTGACCTTGATACGGGCTGAGGGTTTATCATATAGCGCCTGAATCACTCTGATAAACTTATGTTGGAAACCAAACTTTCCCAGAGTTTTGTACAATAAAAGCCCACCTGACGGAGTCGAAAGCTTTCTCTGCGTCTAGACTCCTTATAATAGCTTGAATTTTGTCCTTTCGTATTTTCCCTAGGATATGTAATATTCTTCTGATGTTGTCTGTTGTTTGTCTTTGATGCTAGTCTGATCTCAATTGACTAGGTCAGGCAACAGCTTCTCCAGTCTACTGGCAAAGATAAAGGCGAATAATTTATAATCTAGATTGAGGACACTTATTGGGCAATCATTTTTGCATTCCTGTCTATCCTTCCCCTCTTCCGGGATAACAGAAATGGTTGCCTCCCTCGAGGGGGGCAGGATTACTCAAGTTGAAAACCATCACAATATAAAACACAAAATATTACCCTAAAACACTAACAAAAGGGTATAAGCAACATTACTACTATAAGCCTGCATAATCTTTCACATGTTGCTGCACCTGCAAGCTAATCAAACAAATCAGCAAAGCTAGCTAGGCTTAATATTATAGTTTAAAAATCGTGAACTAGTAGTAAATTCAAACATAACTGTTTTCCCACCAGTAGATTCTCTGGAAAAAGCTGGTACTTTATGTTTCCCCCCTTTTCAGTCCTTTTCCAGCTCTAGACACCTGAGATCTTCTCTGTAGTTCTCTGAGGTTCCACTGCTGATGAAAACCTTTAACAGTCAGTTTCCTACTGCAAAACAAGAGTTCCCTTTCTTTTATTTCAAAATAAAGTCCCTGTTCTTCAGAAACGGACAAATGTATGAACAAAAAAACCTCCGGAGTGATCTCTCTCCGAATAAATGTATACTTTTCAGTTGAATTGTCTCAACTGGTTCCCATGTATGGATTGAACTTGTTGAACTGGGTTTGTTGCTCGTGACAGAGAAACAGAACTGCATCTGAGGTGGTTGTTAGGACTTTAAATTAGTGCCGTTTGGTTTGTACCTGTGGTAGACTAAACTATGCCTAGTCACCTCAGAGAAGAAGAACAGCAACGTTCCTCTCTCTTCCCTCTTCTGTCACTTTTTTATGTCCAGCTTTGTTGAATTTGTTTAACTCTAAAAAAATAGGGGATAACAAAAGGCTTCATAGGTATTCAATATTTTAAGATGGATAAATCAAAAGTCCATGGTGTTGGTTGTTATGACGCCTGCTTTTGTAGGCAGGCAGCCCTTCACTGTGGCCCAGGATGCATTCTGTTTACCCTGCTATAAGAAAGTAGTCACATGTAGCCCAGACCAACTCTGAATTTGAAGAGTCATGATTCTTCAAATGTTCTAACTTCCTAACTCCCTTTCTTTTTTGTGCTCCTAGAAAAGGTGGTTTTTAATCAATTAAAGTCATGCCTAGACTCAAATTGCCTTGCCCTGCTTTTACATTAAGAAAAGGTTGTTAGAGAGAAAAAGTGATTTTGGAACAGAAACAGTATCCATGAGCAGCGGAGATGGGCGGAGGATCACGTCCGTGTACCAAAGAATGTTGGACATAGTGTCCTCGTGCTAGTAAGACAGTAAATAAATAAATAAAATGGCAATAACTCAAGTTTGTCAGCAAATGTGAGAGAAGAATCCTGCTGATATCTGTGGGCTTGCAGGCGCCTCAGGCGGGCCGTTTCTCAGTGGTCGTACATGTGGAGTCAGAGGAGCTAGGATTCCAGACGTGGTGCTGAGCAGCATCATGTGCATTAAATCTGACTATATTTATAGATATCTGCTTTTATTTTCAAATTTGCATTTTCCATACTATTCCACTTTCTTTTTTTGATTTGGGGTAATGTAGATAGTGAGAGAGGAAAGAATAAACCCATGCAGTGTATGATGTTCAGGTGGAGCTCTACAGGTGGAGCTCTACAGGTGGAGCTCTGCAGGTGGAGCTCTACAGGTGGAGCTCTACAGGTGGAGCTCTGCAGGTGGAGCTCTACAGGTGGAGCTCTACAGGTGGAGCTCTGCTCCGTAACCTGAGTGACCACGGTTACATGATGTTTTTTCATTTGGAGTTAATTATTCCTAATTAAAGTATTTTCCTTTGAGTTTACATGGAAATAGTAATTCTGAATTGAGGTTTACATGGAAAACATGTTTGCTGGTCTTTCTCCAATTCCTCTCCAGGTCTGGGGGATGGAAGGTTCTGATTGGATAGGGGGGGGACCGGAAGTTAAACTACCGGAAGAAAAACTAACTTAGCCGCTACAACTTTGAAAATCTAACAATGTTTATGTTTCCTGTTTCCATCTGTTCTTTTAATGATATCTATTTATTAAATAAATGGTCTCTGCTCTTGACCAGCGTTTACTGCTGCTGCATCTTGAAACTTTGTTTGGAAAACCAGCCCAGTGGAATATAAGATCATGGAGACAGACGGGCGAGGGAACGAGCAGAAAGAAAGACCGGAATTAATTTAAAGAGGAATGAGTGGATACATGATCTGGAATTATTTTATTCGGATTTAAAATCAGAATAAACCAGCCACTTACTTCGGAATTAAGTTTAATTCAGAATGGCCATTTTCATTCAGAATTAGGTGTTTACATGGTAATTTTTACTCATTTTAAATCGGATTTAATTTTAATTCTGAATTAAAGAGGAATTTAACTTCCCATGTAAACCCACTCACTGTGGTGTGCAGTGATTGGCCCTGAGTACGGGCTCCAGCTCTAATCCTCTCATCAGGTCAGGCATACTCTGTTTTGGTACATATACTTTCCTTCTCAAAACTCAATTATGCTCAGATTGTTTACAGTCAAATGCTATTTTACGTTAATTGTAATGGGTTGCAGCTGGTTATCAGTTGATCCTGGAGCCACAGAGAACATCAGCCGTCCTGGAGATGGACAGACAACAATTAAGTGCTAGTTACTCCCACACATTTAACAAGAACTGTTCCCACAGAATTACAGCCCATAAACGGGGTTTGGCAAGTCACTTTTGGAAAAGAAACCAAATGATTTATGAATCTGACCTCGGAGGGTTGGGAAAATGCAGATGAATGAAATGTGAATGTGATTTAAAGTCCAGTGAATGGTTAGATTGATATGTTTGAGGATGATGTGGACCACAGCTCTGCTCAGGCTTCTCTCTCAGCAGTGAAACTGAAGGGGGATTTGTGAGTGCAGCTTGACGAGGGTTCCTTCACCCACCGGGTCACACCAGTCGCTGAAAAGGTTTTTGCAGATCATGCAGTAGGAATGGTCGATATTTTACCGTTCACAATAAACCGTCAAAAAAATTCCCCACGGTAAGAATTTGTCATCTCGCGGTAAAAAGGATAAATTCCCGTTGATGACGTTTTTGTGTAACAAACATGGTGGAAGGCGGATCTGAGAGCGAGGAGCTCGTTGTTAAACGAGGCTCCAGCTCCGTTATCTGGAACTGGATTGGATTTAAAAACAGTGACGAGGAGCAAACATCATCTATTATGTGCAGAGTCTGCAAAAAAACAGTGAGTGCAAAGGATGGCAATACAAGTAATTTATTATATATTATATATTTTACATTATATATTATTATATATAACATATTATTATATATAACAGCTGCTGCTCAGAAAACAAATTGCAATAGTATCTAATTTGTGGCATGTTCCAACCACAGGTTAATTTGCACATTTTATTTATATTAGAAGAGGTCATCACTGATTGGATTTTATTTTCAGTGAACTTTTATTTATTTGTCCTGTTTCTTTATTTATCAGGTTGTATTTTTTTTCTACTTTGTGATTTTATAAGCTAAGAAAACTTGAAGGACAATAGTACTTTAGCTGTTTGCACTGTTATCCCACTGTTTAAGCCATACAGTTTGAATAAATGTTGAATCTGTTCTTACATTTCAAACTTGTTTCATTTGACTCATTCCAGTTTTGCAGTACAGGTGTAACTCATTTAATTGGTTTTTATTCATTCAATGTAATTGGTGTAGTTTAGTAGTATTTAGTATCTTTTAGAGCAGTGTTTTGGGGGCTCCAAAGACTGAATGTGGAGATAGATTTATAGTTACAAAGGTGGAGTTGAATTGGTATTTTTTTATCGTCATTTTTATCGTTATCAGGATAAATGCCAGAAATGATGGTGATAAATGTTTTAGTCCACACCGCCCATCCCTATGATGCAGCATGAGGTAAGATCAGTCCTGCTCCTCATCACTGTCTCTGTCCACACTCTCTCATGTTTCCCAATGGGCTTTTGAAATGGGGTTGCATATGAAGGAAACATTGCCTTTAGATATTTAAAGAAGATCATCTGCCTACAGAAAAATGCTCACTGATGTTTGAACGCGTTATGTTGTTTATCAGTAAAGAAAAGAAAAGTAGATGAACCACAAGTGTTGTTGGAAATAAAAGCCCCTATCCTACTGTTTCCAGTTGATCCTTAATACGGATGGGTAAGGCAGCTGTGTTTCCGTCCCAGTGGTAACGGTTGGGAGTTAATGCTTTACTCTTTATATGAGAACCAGATCACGCGAGCTGCCCACCATCAGTGTGGTGTGCTTATGCCAACATGCATGTTTGTGGGAGAACTAAAGGGATTTCCTGAGGCTTTGCCCATCGTATTGTCCACATTGCTCTACTTAGTGGACAGATGTCATTGTTCGTGTCTTATGCCGACTCCTTCAGCACCCCTCACGTGAGGCTCATCTAGCTGAGTCTGTCTCAGGTGACACCCGCTCCACACCCTGCACGCTCTCTGACCCTGGATTCACACTGAAAGAGTCAAACATCTCCTGTGGAGGCTCAGGACCCAGGACTCCTGCATCGCTGCTGGCTAAAGTCTGTGGACGCCTGCAGGGGCGGGGCCTGCAGTGGGCGGGGCTAAAGCTGCAGAACTGGAGGGAAACAAGTGCATAGTCTACACATATCTTTATATAGCTGCACATCTTCAGTTTCCTCTTTCACCATGGATCACACTTTGGGAAGCCTTCTTTATATTTCAGTGTTATTTCCACGTAGATACGAGTGAGTTTGATGCTCCTTAACCAGGTCGGTCCTGGATCAACATCAACCATCATCGTTGGTCCCGGTGAAGCTGCAGTCTGTCTGAGTGAACACTGACACACCGGGTCCCAGCGGATTTGCTCATGATGTTTAAACTTTGTTTTGTGATAAATAAGCACGGTTTTTAATTATTTTGCGTTGGATCGATGTAGCAAATAAAATCGTTGGGACCATCCAGCTCCTCAACCATCAGTTACTGTTTCACATGAGCAGTTCAGGTAAAAACGGCAGTCAAATCAGCAAAAATGTCAGTTTACTGGATGAAATATATGAATTCCTGATAAAATAAGTTTGTTAATGCACAGCTCTGTTCATGTATGCATGTGAATGAGTGTACGTTAGTGAGTACATGAAAGTACAATCTGCATTGAGGCTTCTCGCTTCAGGAATCCCGGTCTGTGATTGGACGCTGCCTCGGCGTCGCTGCTGCTCATTTGCATAAAGTTCAGATTTTTCAGCTTCAAATTGACGCTCTGAACGCCTCCAACTCGCTGCTCCCAACGCCCCCAACGCCTCCCACTCCTCCCACTCCTCTGGCAGCGCTTTCATAGACAATGAATGGCAGCCGGACGCCTGTGACGTGTGTGTGAATCCAGCATGAGACTGCCTGTTGGAGAGGGAGTGTCGCGCCTTCTTTGCATGGAAACACTTTTCTGTAGTTTTGTTCTGAAGGTGAAACGAAAGACAAAAAAGAAAACAGACAAACTTTAGTCCAGAGACTTATGTTTTTTGTGTCACTCGTGTGGACAACAGGTCTCGGTGTGTTCAGTGAATTCAGCATGGAAGTAGGTCGCTATGGTGACGACTAATCATCTGATTTACCACCAGAACTGTCAACAGGAAGCATCTGATATTCAGGGAGCCACATATATCTATCCGTCAAATAATCCATTGACGCCTCAGTATTAAGAGTACTAAGCTTTTAGGTGCATTTAGATCTCTTCATGTCTTATTCTATCTTAGCATTTCACCCCCTTTTTTTAAATAGCTCTCCCATTTAGCCCACAGCATGTGTCTCATGTGAAGATTTCCTCTGGTTTTATACGTTAATTGCTCCATTTCTTTTACTTGTTCCATTAAGTCTCGACATTTCTCTAAAACCGGACTTAATTTCTAAAGCCAGTTTTTTGTTATGAGTTTAAGAGCTGTTATTCTTAAAATTCTTATATGGTACTTAAAACAGAAACCTACCAAGAAATCAGCCAGTGGACAAGCCAACGTTGTTGGCCTTAGCTGGTCCGGCTCATTCAGGCGTGTGTTTACATATGCCAAGAAGAAGAGACATAAGCACCGGTCATTGACCGTCAGTCTGAACAGGATTATAAAAGCATTTACAACTGGAAACAGAGCAAGACAGTAGTCAGTGTTTCTAAGAAGGAATGACCCCGAGGTGAGAGGCCAGTGTGATATTCAGATGAGCGTCAGAAAGCCCTAGAGCCAGCGTCACGTTAGACGTTAACATCTGTGGCAGTACAATGACTGCGTTTCCATGCATCAATAACCCTTTTAAAACCCCAATATTGGCAATAACCCGAATTTGCACGGCCATGTAAACACCAATAACCCCTTTGAATAACCCCAATTTGCTCATATTCTGGTTTTTAAAAACCCCAATATGACCCCTGGGTTACTCTGAAACTGAAACGTCAATTTTATATTTTGTCTTACTTATTTTTTTCTTCTTTATGTATTGTTTGTTTCCACTGAGTAAAAGCTAATGTCTCATATTTTTGCTGATCATAAGAAAAAAGGGTAGGCACTATAAGCTACGGCTTCAGCTACACCTTTTCATCTTGTTCTGTACAAGCCGAAATAAAGATTCATAACTAACTAACTAACTCCTTTTCTAACCTGAATATTGGGTCATGTAAACACCAAACGGAATATCCCCATCAAACGGAACAGGAATGTGTTTTCTGCACATGCTCTGTTCACAAGGAATCCTGGTCTTTTGAGTCCAGGAAGTTCTTATAAACACGGAGAAACACAAGACCAGGAGGAGACTAATCACTTCATAAATGTAATGAAGGATATGAACATTTCTGCATTTGTAGATGGTAGAAAGTCCCGGGATAGAAGATTTACAAGAAGGTGAGAGAAAAGTTGCACGAAGCAGCTTTTGTTTTGAATTTGGATACAGGAAGAAGAAGCAGAAATGACGGGAATTGCGTCATGATGTTCTCTGTGCGTCGCTATCATTTGTCCAGATATCACAAATGATTAATTACCATGTAAACGGAATATTCCCAATGTTTCAGTAACCGGAATATTAGCAATAACCCCAATTTTGACTGCATGGAAACGTAGTCAATGAGAAGAAGACTAAGCAAGTGCGGGTTGTTTGGAAAGCTTGCTGCTTCTCCACAAATCCCAAGACTTGTGGAGCGATGTCCTGCAGATACGAGACCCCGGTGGAGCGGATCTGCTTCACACCCCATCTCCATCAAAAGTACCTTTATTTTGACGGCATTGGAAGTCTGAAATGTAAAAATGTAAATATAGAGTATTTGTTAACAAATAAAATAATGAATTTGAACAAAAAGAAAAGAATAAAACGATCATGAAATATCTTGGTTTCATATCGTCTGCAAAAGAATCAAAGTCACAGTAAATTTGAGAATGACTGCTTTTCTTTGATAATTAGTGTTTTCCAATTTGTCTTTGTTTACATTTGGTTTGTGCAAACGACCGAATTCTGTGGGGTTTAGGGTTTAGTTTCTCCCTGTTTGCCCTTGTCCTTGCATTTATGGTAGCGCTGGCATGGCCCTGCATGGTCACTTGTGGTTACTTTTCTTTTGCACGTATACCCTTGAACAACTTTAGTTTTTATGTTTTTAAATCTTATAACAGCCCTAAAGAAGCGAAATCTTCGGCTGAGAGCAAGTCCCCTTTCACTTGCCTTATGTTAAAGTGTCTGCTGCAACCGCAGTTTCTTTTCTCCAACTCAAGGTTTCTCTGAGCACGTACACTGATGTTACGTGATGTTCATTTCAATCAAATTCAGCTTTATTTATACAGGGCCAAATCACAACGAATGGCATCTCAAGGCACTTCAACAATACGGTTTAGCTTAGTCCAAATGCATCCAATTAACGCAGCGCTTCATCCTCTCCTCAAGCCCTTAATGCCTGATGATAAATGATACATTCCTCTGTAAAAGTAGTTCTATACAAAAAACTCTCAAATAAATGAAATGTACTATTTCATTCATAGAGATACAAAACCTATTAATTAGAAAAATGTTAAAGACAGAATTTAAATTAACTGCAGTTTTTTTCTCTCTCTGTTTGTGTATGTCTTATCAAATACGGGAACATTCTTGAGAAAGTTTTCTAAAAGGATTAAAAAGCCTGGATTGAATATATAATATGTATAGATATTTGTAAATCCTAAAAATACAACTAATTTTCAATATAAAACAATGGGTAAAAAGAGGCTGTCGGTTGAGCATGGTTTTAGGTGTCTCTTAATTAATTAATTATTTCTTCTCTGTAATTAAAAATGTAAAAATAAAACTAATTGTGAAGTGAACCATAGGAGTGAGTGTGGACTGGTGACCCTGCCCTTCGCCAGCAGACCCGTCACCCTGGATAGGAATAAGGGGGTATAACCAGTACTCCAGTTGTAAAAAACATTCAGGGGGGATGGTGGCTTTTATCATATGGGGACAGATCATTTGTGCTGATTACAAATAATATAATATATTACAAATAATAGCACTGACCAAAACATCTGCAGAAATACTGCAGGAATGACATAGCAGCAGTTAAATGCAGCCTTCTGTAAGCTTTAAATATCCACTGGGCTTACATCAAATACATCAAAACACAACAATAGAAAAAAATGAACTTATCAATATGACTCTGTCCTTCACAGGATAAGTAACATGGATCACTGCAAAAACTCAAAATCTTAACAAGAATATTTGTCTTATTTCTAGTTAAAATGTCTAATTTCATTAAAAAAAATCTTATTACACTTAAAACAAGACTCATCACTGGAAAAAACAACAATTTTCACCTGTTTCAAGTAGATTTTCAGTGGAACAAGATTTTTTTGCTTGTAATCAGAAGATAAATCTTGTTCCACTGGCAGATTTTCCTACTTATTTCAAGTGAAAATTTACTTGAAACAGGTGAAAATTGTCAAATAAGTTATTTTTCTGGTGTTATTTTTCTGGTGATGACTCTAAATGTTGAAATAGCAGTAAAACCACATTCATTGATGAAATGACATAAGGGATGGAAAGGAGGGATGGCAGTTTTACAGGGGGGGATGATTTGGACCGTTTTTATTTCAGGGGGGATGCCATCCTCCCTCATCCCCCCTCATCCCCCCTCAACTCCAGTACTGGGTATACAGTAGGTGATGGATGGATGTCGTTGGAACAACTTTAGATGGATGCAGCCTTTTTTCTAAAAGACCAAACTCCCACTTTCAAAGCTACAAGTTCTGAATCAGTTTAGCTTGAAAAGGAACAAGTTCCCTAGGGTACTAAAAGACAGTCCTGCACTTATGCAGCATGTTTTTCAACTTTATCCAACCACCCTGGTTACATAATTATTCTACATGGAGACAAGACTCACAGAACGGATCCCATCACACCAATTTAAAAAGCAAAAATCCAATGTTTGAGGTTTGAAAACGAACTTGGTCCAGGGAGGCTCTGGGAGAGCAACCAGTAAATCAACCAGTAAAACCACAGAAGAAATAGCAAAGCAAGCTAATTAAGAGACACCTAACCAAGCTCAACCAACAGCGTCTTTTTTCTTACAACTCACAGTTGAAACTGTTCAGGTTCTCAGTAATGTCCGTTAAAAAAATGCAAGGTCGGTGTCTCCTATCAGCGAGGTGTCGTCCCCTCCGGACTGCATGAACATTTTGATTTCACCCAAAAGTGACAAAGAACAATGCAGAACCCGTCCTCTGCTGAGCCGTTGGATTTCTGGGTGTAGTAGCAGCAGCACCATATTCAGCTGACAGCTCCTCCAGTAGTACCTTGAATATTCTGAGCTGTTTAGCTTTGGAACGAATGCTGGTTATAATCCTTACAATGGGAGTTTGTAACGGACTGGACTCTTGATCTTGCATTTTTAACGGACATTACTGAGAACCTGAACAGTTGGAACCGTGAGTTGCAAAGCAAAGGTAAGTCTGTTGCTGATATGATAAGTGATTTAAATGCGTTTAAAGACAAGATGAGCATTTTCTCTGAGCATTTAAAGAGAAAAAAGATGTTGCACTTTCACGCTGTGCAGATGGTGCTGAAAGACAAAACTTCTGCATCCGAGGCTTTTGATAAAGTTGCAGAAAAACACCCTCAAGTCATAGAAAGACTTGGTTTTGTGACCTGGGTCAGCTTGAGCCATGCGTGTCATTCATTTGTAATCCTTTTATGAGCGTGGACATATCAAGCATTGCTGAGCAGTTAAGTGTAACTCTCACCCTTGATGCTAGACAGATGGAGCTTGAAATGTGAACATTGCAAAATGACATCCACCTCAAAGCCTATCAGAGTGCACCAAACTTTTGGGGCCTTGTTGACACAGAAAAGTACAGTGGTGTATGTACAGCAGCTTTGACGATCACAAGCCTGTTTGGTTCAAGCTATCTTTGTGAATCAGCCTTTTCTGACATGCACTTCATCAAGAACAAAAACAGAACACGCCTCACTGATGCACATCTGCAAGACACACTCAGAGTTGCAGTGTCCAGTTAAACACCAGAGTACAACACACTGGGGGAGAGCAGGCAATGCCAGGCTTCCCACTAACTGACAACGGTCCTCCGGCACCGGCCTTTCAATCATTCCCAGAGTTAGAACCATAACCCACGGTGAGGAATCATTTCACTACTACGGCCCACGTGTGTGGAACAGCCTGCTGGAGAAGCTCAGGGTTAGAGACTGTTGATGCTTTTAAAAGCTCAAGACTCACCTCTTTAAATTGGCTTTTAGCTGATTCCTTTTAGTCTTCCTTTTATATTATACTACTTTGTATTTTAACTTCATAGCCTATCTTCGCTTGCTTTCTTGTAGGTTTTATCTCCAGTGTTTCCTCATGGGGAGCCTCCATGCTGGGAGTGACTCTGGCCTGCAGGGGTGTCGTCCTGGGGGTCGTCCTGGGGGTCGTCCTGGGGGTCTGGGGCTATTATTAAGTTTTATGTTTTATGTAAAGCGCTTTGCGTTGCATTTTTTATGAAAAGCGCTTAACAAAAAATTAGCATAACAAATGCATAACAAATAATAATACATTTGATTTTATTTTATTTGAAAGAAACAGATACCAGATTTGGTGTACAGTTCAAAATGTGCCATTTATTCATCATTTATTATATGTATTTGTTAAAATTAACATTTGATATCACAACTGTTAAGTGTATTCTTTCCTAGGCTTATGCACGATATTTGTTGAAAATGTCAAAAATTCTGGAGAGGTACATTGTGATTTCCTAGTGACATTGTGACTGTTGTAGAAGTGATGGGTTGAACATGTTCAATTTGAAAAACACTGGAACTTGAAAATATGGAAATAAAATGTTGCATATTGATATTCATTTTTTTCCTATCTTGTTATCATTGTTGATATTTTCTTGCGAAACCATTAACATGATCATTGTCTTCACAAAGCTAAATTTGATTAATCATAATGAGAGCATAACTGAAGCTTAATTAAGCGAATTAGCTATTTCCAAAGTGTGTAACAAACTGGTAGCCCTCAGCACCCAGGAAGTAGCCCTTGGTTTAAAAAAGGTTGGTGACCCCTGATATAGTCATTAACTAAGTTACATATCGGGCCATCCATGCTGACCAAGCTAACGAAACAAAGGAGCATATTACCCTGATAATATTAATAGCTCTGGTCACATGTGAAATATAAACAACATCCACTCATTACTCTGCCAGCTGGCCTCTGGGCAGGAGGGTCCCCCCTTATGATCCAGGTCCTGGTCCAGGTTTCTACCCCCTTATGATCCAGGTCCTGGTCCAGGTTTCTACCCCCTTATGATCCAGGTCCTGGTCCAGGTTTCTACCCCCTTTTGATCCAGGTCCTGGTCCAGGTCTCTCCCCCCCTTATGATCCAGGTCCTGGTCCAGGTTTCTACCCCCTTATGATCCAGGTCCTGGTCCAGGTCTCTCCCCCCCTTATGATCCAGGTCCTGGTCCAGGTTTCTACCCCCCTTATGATCCAGGTCCTGGTCCAGGTTTCTACCCCCTTATGATCCAGGTCCTGGTCCAGGTTTCTTCTCTCCTAATGGGGAGTTTTTCTTGCCACTGTTTGGCTTAAGGTTTTTCTCCCACTAGGAGAGTTTTTACCTGCCATTGTTTATGTAATAATTACTCGGGGGTTTATGTTTATGTTCATGTTCTGGATCTCTGGAAAGCGTCTAGAGACAACATCTGTTGTATTAGACGCTATATAAATAAAATTGAATTGAATTGAATCGAGATATGTAATTTAGATCATCACCGACGCAGACTGTTGTACAAAGAAATAATAACGCTTACGACCGGTACAAGATTAAACTCGACTTAAGCTGAAGTTTTTTAGAACACACTACGGATGTGCAAACGGTCAATCAGTCTCTGCACGAAGCAGTTTGCTGTGACGTGTCTCCTCACAACAGCTGGTCTCGGGCTCCGTGTCTGTGGCGTATCACTCATGTAGCCAATGCGCTTTCTCTTCGGTTTGAATCGGCTGCCCTGTGAACTTCAGTAAGTGAAACGCTGTAATCATAGACTGTAATCTATATCGAAATATTGAAAATGTGCTTAAAACTCATATCACCGTTATAGAAAAAAAAGTATAGCGTGATATATATTAGGGGTGTAACGGTACATGTATTTGTATTGAACCGTTCGGTATAGCGTGTTCGGTTCGGAACGGAGGCGTACCGAACGAGTTTCCACACGGACATATTAAGTAGAGGACCGCACGTTGTGGAGCAGAGCGATGCTGCAGCTGCACATCCTATAATACATCCATGCTGCACATAGGCAGTTGGGCTCACACCGAGAAACAACAAGCAACAGTTGTAGCCGACCAAATCCGCTCCGACCCGGTGTGTCTGTGATCACCGCTGACAGACTGCAGCTTCGCCTGAATTATGGTTCCGCGTTAAATCGACGGCGTAGGGTCGCGGTGCGGTGTGCGTCGCCGCGTACCCTACGCCGTCGGCTCTGCGTTGGTGTGACGCAGAACCATAAATCAGCCACCGGGAGCAAAGGCTCGGTGGGTTGATGTTGATCCGCGGACCAAACTTGTTAAGGAGCATCAAACTCACTCTTATCTACGCGGAAAAAACGCTGAAATATAAAGAAGGCGTCCCAAAGTGTGATCTATGGTGAAATAGGAAAATTAAGATGTGTACGCTATATGTGTAGGCTGTTCCCACTGTTCCCTTCAGTTCTGCAGCGCAGCTTGAAACCCCGCCCACTCCGCCCCGCTGCAGGCACTGACGCTTTCAGTGTGAATGCAGGGTAATGCCGCCAGTATTGGCAATAAAAGTAAATTATTTATAAATGTTATTTAATCTGAGCAACAACTTTAAACTGTTCAGTGTTGCATTTGTTCAATTTTGCACATTTGACGTAGAAAAGATTTGTTTTTAAGATTTAAGGTTTTGTTGTTTATAAGTCTGAGCCTTATAAATGTTATTTAATCTGAGCAACAACTTTAAACTGTTCACATCAGGGAGATATTTTTTTTTAAGTCTGGGCCAATGTTATTTTGTGTGTGTGTAATAAATAACTAGCACATTTATATTTTGCATTTTGTTTTCTTACTGTACCAAAAATGAACCGAACCGTGACCTCCAAACCGAGGTACGTACCGAACCGAGATTTTTGTGTACCATTACACCCCTAATATATATAGATATTGAATTATTGTCCAGCCCTACCCTGACAGACTTGTTTTTAGACTGTTGGAGGAAGCTGGAATACCTGAAGAAAAGCACGGGGAAAACATGGGAAGACCCCTCCCCCGAGTCCATCAGGAACCTCGACCAAACATCAGTACATGTTTGATTGATGGATGGGGCTTCTCCTCCCAGATCTGGACTAGGGCATCACAGAGGTCCTGGACAGTCTGAGGTGCAACCCTGTGCTGTCCGATAGACCGAGACGTCATGTCCCAGAAGTTTTCTATTGGATTTAGGTCAGGTGAGCGTGGGGGACAGTCAATGGTCTCCCAAGACCCTCGCTGACCCACCACCAAGCCAGTGATGCTGAACGATGTGACAGGCAGCATGACATTCTCCACAGCTTCTCCAGAGCCTTTCACGTCTGTCACATGTGCTCTGAGTGAACCTGGTCTCAAATGTGAAAATCACAGGGCTCCGGAGGTGGACCTGCCGCTTCTGGTGTTCTAGTCGAGCTCCACGGTGCCGGGTAGTGACCACAATGCCAAATCGAGGATAAGCCAACCCTCGTGAAGTCTGTTAATGATTGTTTTGTCCGAAATATTCACACCAGCGGTCTGCTGGAGGTCATTTTGTAGGTGCTCATCCTGTCCCTCCTTGTACGACTGAGCGGATACTGGTCTTGCTGATGGGTTAGGGACCATCTACACCTCTGTCTGGGTCCCTGAGAGTTACTGCCTGTCTCTAGGACTATCTTCCCTTATCTTGAATATGTGCTGGGAGACACAGCGAGCCTTGGGCTTGGGCTGGGTTTGGGCTTGGGTTTGGGCTTGGGCTTGGGCTTGGGCTTGGGCTTGGGCTTGGGCTTGGGTTTGGGCTTGGCTTGGGCTGGGTTTGGGCTTGGGTTTGGGCTTGGGCTTGGGCTTGGGGTTGGGCTTGGCTTGGGCCTGGGCCTGGGCTTGGGCTTGGGCTTGGGCTTGGGCTTGTGCTTGGTTTGGGCTTGGGCTGGGCTTGGCTTGGGCTGGGCTTGGCTTGGGCTGGGTTTGGGCTTGGCTTGGGCTTGGGTTTGGGCTTGGCTTGGGCTGGGTTTGGGCTTGGGCTGGGTTTGGGCTTGGCTTGGGCTGGGCTTGGTTTGGGCTGGGTTTGGGCTTGGCTTGGGCTTGGGCTTGGGCTTGGCTGGGCTTGGGCTTGGGCTTGGACTGGGCTTGGGCTTGGGCTGCGTGGTCAACCTCTGTAAGGTCCAAGTATCTCCTCATGGGACTCCTAGTGACTGTGATTAGGGGGATATTTAATCTGCACCCGTGCTGCATATTTGTGACTGAGGAAGAAGAACTGCAGTGGTACAAAACCTACTCCTCTGACTCAAGAATGTTCTTTGCTAAATATCTAATTTGCTTTAAAATGAATCAAAGTAAAATCAGATTTTTAAAGAGTAAATCTTAATTCATGGCTGAAACCTGCAGGCTTCTTGAATGAGTAGCTGGCTTTACTATTGTGTCCACGCTCCACTTCCACACGTACACACAGGAAACCGGCTGGCAGGAAACCCAGAGTAATGTTACATTTTAAGGGAAGGGGGTGCGCTGAAATTCCTCCATAATGTCCCAGCAGCTGGCCCCTGCTTGTGAGTGTGGCTGTTACTTCCAAATCGTTTATCTGAGTTCAAATCTGGACCTTTTCCAGTCAATTTAAAGTGGAATGATGAGTGGCTGTGCATCACGTACCGTAGCTTTCCATTATTGTCAAGATGTTGTGATACGTTACTCTATAAACAGTGTAAAGTTTTGTTTTCATTTTGCGTGTTGACTTTTAAAGTTTGTGATCCTTAAATGTTGTACCTGTGGTTTTTGTTAATTAGATAAACTTGCTGATGGTCATACAGAGCTATTTTCTTTGTATAATTGTTGTAATGTATCCAGTAACTGAAGTGAGAGCCAACCCTAACCTGACTTTTAGTACGTCAACAGTGTTTCTATACCGGTTTCTTGACAGCAGAAACAGCCAATACCACATGAAATGTGATATTTCCCAAATGGAGATCAAACCACATACAGAGGTATTTAAATGTGACGCCAACTGGATTTTCACAGATGTGTCTCAATCTGGTTTAATGGCTGAAACAGGATTTCAAATCATATTGTGGATCGTTCACAGCGTGACACAAAGAATAAGGGACAGTGACAGTTTGGAGTGAGAAACACTTAATCCATCAAGTCAAAGCTGTGGCTTTTCCACCTTAATATCATATTTCCAGAGTCATTGTGATGGTACATCAACTTCCAACAGGTTTAATGAACCTCTGTCATGGTCTGGGGGGGTCTGTATCGCCTTCACTGGCACTATGTAACTTTGAGGAGCATGGTAGGAACCCTTCCACACTAAAAAGCTACACATTTTTACTGCTTTGACTGCTTTACGGCATACGTCACTTCCCCCTCCTTCCCCATTCGTAGTCGAGACGAAAATGGCCGGGGCTTGGAGCGGTAACCCTTTGCTGCGTTGTGGCTGCAGCAGCTCCACACACAACAGACGTGGGGAAAAGATCACTAATGGTTTAACTTTTCACCGCTTTCCTGCTCGGAGGCAGAACCACGGAGGCCGAGTATCTGAGATAACAAAGTAAAAGAGTCGTCGGCTCGGTTGGATCGCGGCTGTAACGACCAAACATAACGTTCCTCAGTAAACAAACAAACACGCACACAGACGGGCGTCGGATCAAAACACGGGTTTATTAAACCACAAACAAACACTCACAGACCGGGGTCGGATCATTCAAGCGGGTTTTATTCCCCACTTCTCCAGCTAAACGCAGTTGCTGGCCAGCTCTCTGCGGTGCGATTAATTTTGTTGAGGAAAAAATATGAACTATTTGATTTGTAGCTGCTGAGGAAAAAAATAATGTCACGAGGAAAAAAAAATATTGCTCACGCCTCGAAGCCTCTTCAAAGCAGTCAAAAAAAAGAAAAGAAAAGTAAGAGTAATACAAAACATGTACTGTATGTTGTACTATTATACTAATTTATTGAAACACATGGCGAGGCAAGCATTTACCAAAGCAGCTGCCAAACACTCCTAAACAAGGTAGCCTAAGACGTGGGTTGTGCAGAACTGCGGCAGTAAATCCCTTATAAAGAGTGGCGCTCCGACGAGGAGCTCCATTCTTTAGAAGGGATTTCATATGGATCCAGACCGTTAATAATCATTATTTTCTCCATATACTGCTCCCTGGCTTCCTTGTTTAAGGTATCCCGGTAAATTCCAGTTCCTTTCCAGCAGTTTAACATCTTTTTTTTTGCGTTCCGTCTGTTCACTTGGTGAAACAGAAAAGCTTCCCGTCTTCTCTCAAAACAAATGCACGCGACGGGACAGGAGTTTTCCGGCAGTACGCGCTGGTGCTCATGGGAAACGTAGTGTTCTTTCTGGTAAAGCACTACCGCTTTTGTCCAAAAGATGCCGCCAAACTCAGAAAAGCTGAAAGTTACGTTGTGCTGCTTTAACAAGCGCATCAATACTTTTAGTCGGATTGAGGAGATCCTCGAAGTATTCCTTCCACCGTCCGACGGTGTCTCCAGTCGAGGTCAACAGCTCCCCACCTGCACCGTAAACGGTGTTGGCAGAGTACTGCTTCCCCTTTCTAAGGTGCCAGACGGTTTGCCAGAATTTCTTCGAGGCCGACCGAAAGTTTTCCTCCATGGCCTCACCGAACTCCTCCCAGACCCGGGTTTTTGCCTCCAAGACCGCCCGAGCCGCGGCTTGTTTGGCCTGCTGGTACCTATCTACTGCGTCAGGAGTCCCACAGGCCAACATAGCCCGGTAGAACTCCTTCTTCAGTCTTACAGCATCACTTAGTTCCGTCTTGTGTCTACCTGGACCTTGACTGTGGGGGACATCGTTGGGGGGGACATCGTTGGTTCGCATTGCTGGCAGTAGATCAGACTTGTTCCTGGTGCATGTTGGACTCCGGCAGGGCTGCCCTTTGTCACCGGTTCTGTTCATAATTTTTATGGACAGGATTTCTAGTCGCAGACAGGGGCCGGAGGGGATCCGGTTTGGGAACCACAGGATTTCATCTCTGCTTTTTGCGGATGACGTTGTCCTGTTGGCTTCTTCGGACCGGGACCTTCAGCATGTGCTGGGGCGGTTTGAGGCCGAGTGCGACGCGGCAGGGATGAGAATCAGCACCTCCAAAACCGAGGCCATGGTTCTCAACCGGGAAAGGGTGGCGTGCCTTCTCCGGGTGGGTGGAGAAGTCCTGCCTCAGGTGGAGGAGTTCAAGTATCTCGGGATCTTGTTCATGAGTGAGGGAACGATGGAGCGGGAGATTGACAGACGGATCGGTGCAGCGTCCGCAGTTATGCGGTCGATGTACCGGACCGTCGTGGTGAAGAGGGAGCTGAGTCGAAAGGCGAAGCTCTCGATTTACCGGTCAATCTACGCACCTACCCTCACTTATGGTCATGAACTTTGGGTAGTGACCGAAAGGACAAGATCGCAGATACAAGCGGCCGAGATGAGTTTCCTCTGCAGGGTGGCTGGACGCTCCCTTAGAGATGAGTTTCCTCCGCAGGGTGGCTGGACGCTCCCTTAGAGATGAGTTTCCTCCGCAGGGTGGCTGGACGCTCCCTTAGAGATGAGTTTCCTCCGCAGGGTGGCTGGACGCTCCCTTAGAGATAAGTTTCCTCCGCAGGGTGGCTGGACGCTCCCATAGAGATGAGTTTCCTCCGCAGGGTGGCTGGACGCTCCCTTAGAGATGAGTTTCCTCCACAGGGTGGCTGGACGCTCCCATAGAGATGAGTTTCCTCCACAGGGTGGCTGGACGCTCCCTTAGAGATGAGTTTCCTCCACAGGGTGGCTGGACGCTCCCATAGAGATGAGTTTCCTCCACAGGGTGGCTGGACGCTCCCTTAGAGATGAGTTTCTTCCGCAGGGTGGCTGGACGCTCCCTTAGATATGAGTTTCCTCCGCAGGGTGGCTGGACGCTCCCTTAGAGATGAGTTTCCTCCGCAGGATGGCTGGACGCTCCCTTAGATATGAGTTTCCTCCGCAGGCTGGCTGGACGCTCCCTTAGATATGAGTTTCCTCCGCAGGGTGGCTGGACGCTCCCTTAGAGATAGGGTGAGGAGTTCGGTCACCCGGGAGGAGCTCGGAGTCGAGCCGCCACTCCTTCACAATGAGAAATGTTCTCAAATTGTTCTCCAATTGAATATTCTGGGAATCTTAATCTTAAACTGTAAACCATAATCAGCAATATTAAAATAATAAAAGGCTTGCAATATTTCAGTTGATTTGTCCAGAATCCAGAATTAAAGAACTTTATCACAATATTCTAATTTTCTGAGACAGTCCTGTATATATATATATATATATATGATTAAACCGTATGCCTGATGTTTATAGCGTGGAGATTTAGACACATTTTGAGTTTGAAAGATAAAAAGTTGCTAACGTGATTTGCAGCTCGTTCTGTGTTGTTAAAAACCCCCGACATAGTTTACCAGAGGAGACACACACACACACACACACACACACACACACACACACACACACACACACACACACACACACACACACACACACACACACACACACACACACACACACACACACACACACCCTAGTGCTTTGAGTAACCTCCACATGCAGGCTCAAGAGGTCTACAACTTCCTAGCTCAGGTTTTAAAAGCCCACACCAGACCTGTCAATTATCTGTAACAAGTAGTAGACTTTATTTGGTTGTTACTTCGATATGATTAATGCTCCTTTTTGTAGACATAGCAAGACCAAATCTGCATGCAATAGTTTTTCTTCTTGGTGGTTGAGGGGGAGGAGTGTCCTGTGCCTAGTGGGAGAATTACATTCACCCCTCCATGTTGTAGCACTTATCCAGGACCAGGTCACGGGGGTGACGGCAGTGCAGAGATGCTCCGACCTCACCAGCAACTTCCCCCACCTCTGCAGGGGCACACACAGGCCTTCCCCAGCCAAGAGAGACCACATCTCTCCAGGGAGTCTTAACTCTACCCCGACGCCCCTTCCCAGCCCTGCAGCGTGGACATTTAAAAAACACGTGTGGCTTTATGACCCTGACTAAATCTGACCAGTTATCAAAATGATGGCACCAATCAGAAAAATGGACCGTGGCAATGGTCCAGTTGACAGGTCCTGTTCTGATGGAGCATTCATAGGGAAAGGTTTGTTTTGATTTATTTTCCTGTTTTTCTACTGCATATATTTTCTTTAAAAACCCAAACAACAGCACCAACTACCTTTGATTGATATCAACCGCTATCAACCTCAGAAAGAGTGAATCAATGACTGCGTTTCCATGCATCAATAACCCTTTCCTAACCGGAATATTAGCAATAACCCGAATTTGCACGGCCATGTAAACACCAATAACCCCTTTGAATAAACTGAATTTGCTCATATTCCGGTTTTTAAAAACCCCAATATGACCCCTGGGTTCCTCCTTTTAAAACCTGAATATTGGGTCATGTAAACGCCAAACAGAATATCCCCATCAAACGGAACAGGAATTTGTTTTCTGCACATGCTCTGTTCACAAGGAATCCTGGTCTTTTGAGTCCAGGAAGTTCTTATAAACACGGAGAAACACAAGACCAGGAGGAGACTAATCACTTCATAAATGTAATGAAGGATATGAACATTTCTGCATTTGTAGACGGTAGAAAGTACCGGGATAGCTCCGCTGGAAGACAATGAAAAAGGAGAACTACAGGGACAAGAAACAAAACCACTTCTACTGGGCTGTTCATTATCCGCCGTGCTGCTGTTATTCTTGTTGTTTTGGATTTGGATACAGGAAGAAGAAGCGGAAATGACGATAATTGCGTCATGATGTTCTCCGTGCGTCGCTGGTTTGATCCAGATATCCCAAATGATTAATTACCATGTATACAGGGATAACCCTGTTTGCTCACGCATGGAAACAGATTATTCCCAATGTTTCAGAAACCGGAATATTGACCTTAACCCCAATTTTGACTGCATGTAAACGTAGTGAGTGTCTCCTCCTGTTCTGCAGACGTGAGCGTAAAGGTGGTGCGGGTCCTGCAGGATCTGTGCAGCTCCTGAGTGTTCAGACGGCTCTCCGTGAACGGCAGCATACACTGTTACCGTCTGTGCTTTCTGGAACAAAGCGTTCTGGCCACACTGTCTTTTATCCGGCCGGTCTGAGTGAAACCATTGGGCTGACAGGAGAGTTCCTGTTGTGTGCAGGCTGCAGCAGAATGGGGCCAGTGCTCATTAGCGGCCAGCTAGAGGTCTGGCACTGCACATGACTGAGCAGCTCCCATCATCCCTCGCTCTCCCTCCACTTATTATGTCACCTGTCATTGTTTGGAAACATTCTTTTTGGCGGGCGGCGACGGGAGGGCTCATTTGTTCTCAGTTCATTTAGGTCAAAGTGTTCACTTTCAAGTGTTCATAAGAGCTTAAAAAACACAGATGCAGACGTGTCCCATCATGACCACATGTTGGACATTTTATAACTCGACAAGTATGGGCTCAAATTAAAGCCATAAATCATTTTTATCTGTAAATAAACTTTGTACTTGTAGAAATATTTTGTGCATGTGCAAAACATATTTGTACTTGTAGAAATATTTTCTTCATGTGCAAAACATATTTGTACTTGTAGAAATATTTTGTACATGTGCGAAAAATATTTGTACTTGTAGAAATATTTTGTGCATGTGTAGAACATTTTTGTAGCTGTGGAATTAATTTGTCTGTGTGCATCATTGGATATCAAAGCTACAAACTTTTTTTTACAAAAGCTACAAACTTCTTTTACAACTACGAATTATGGCACTGTTTTGACGTGCCAATAATAAGAGCCAATCAGCAATCTCACGGGTTTCAAAGCGTTCTGGAGAGCCAATCAGCACATTGCATCGCCTACTGACTAGCCAATCGGCGCTGCACTGCGCACCGTCACCCATAGACATATACACGTATCCAGTGTGCGAAATACCCATCCATATTCGGGGGTTCCCTAACTCGCGTTTTTTTTTTTTAATTTATTTATTTATTTTTTTAAACTGTGGCCCTATACAATAAACCAATACAATCAGCCTACTATAGCCTATGACAAACACACGCACACTTTTAACCATTTTAGATGCACGTTGTTTTACTAACAGGAGGCAAAATTGTGCATTACGATGCAGAATGTTATTTACAAATTAAATCCGATAATTAAAATAAATAAAATACATTAATTGGCACCACACTGGTGCACTTACAATTCAAATACAATTGAATTGTGCATTCAAATAACAGTAATAACAACAAATGCCACTATCGGAGACGTGCAATCAGTGCACTTAAACAGATCCTCAGCCTGCACAATGATGACTGATTATTTAACGTTATGTAACCATCCAGGAAATAATGTTTTAACACAGCTGTGTGAAGACATTCACAAACTCCACTCATACAACAAAACATGATGGCTCTCAACAGGTGGGTTCACGCAGCTTACACATTCACAAATCACACTCATAACAGGCCATAACGCAAAATAATAATAAAAACAATAATTTAAAAAAAACATTAGCTCTCAGGTGGGTTCAGGCCATATTAAGCAGGCTGGCCTCTTACCTTAAGTTAACATAGACCAAATGTGCCTTTTTGTTTTTTTTTACCTTGTCTGCAAGCATATTAATGGTTAATACCATGGCATATATATGTGCATTGTTACTATATTTAATATATATACATATATATACGCATACATACGCATAGACATACATACACATACAAACCCAGTTTGTATGTGGGGGAGGAGGGGTGGGACATTTCTCGACTTCTTGTGCTTTCCGTCCTGGTTTCCAGGAAGAAGAGAGGCGATGTCCTGCTTTAATCCAGCTTCTGACAAATGGAACCAGGTCGAATTTGTCCAGAGGAGGTCCGTTGAGGTCACAAACAGGAGTGCAGACAGGCTTTCTTCGCGCAACCTGTTGTGCGCCTGGCTGTCCGTGTTATTAACTGCGGAAAAGCCTTGTTGCGCTGTGCTGGTGCACATGGCTAATTTGCATACATAAAGGTGCAGGACTTGTGTTAAACCAGTAAAAGTTTTGAATTGTGAATACTTGATATGGCGATCTCTTAAACATATTTAATTGACCATTAGTGACAATCAAATTATCATATTATATTATATAGCCTATTTTTTTTTTTTTGACAACATTGAGACCCCCCCCTAAATTTGACTTTTAAGTCCTTCAGGGGGGCTCAAGGGTTAATCGAGGGGGTTGGACCCCCCCGAATCCCCCCGTATTTTGCACTCTGCACGTATCCGCCCCATCGAGAGCTGAGCCGTACGTGAACGTCGCCATATTGGATGTTCAAGACTGCGCTGTAAACTAATACAAGTAAATTGACTTATTTTCATAAAGCGCCTTTCTACAAAGAAATTTATGTTTTACGTCTCATTTATTCATTCACACACACACTAATATACTTGGGAAACAGTTAGGCACCAAATATATTATATTTAATTTTCTCAGATGGCAAAAATAAGAACTTTATTGATCCCACATAGGAGTAATTCATGTTATATCAGCTATAGAGAACAAGGTAGTGCCGAAAAACAATATATAGTACAAATATTTTTTTCACATGCACAAAATATTTCTACAAGTACAACTATTTTTTGCACATGTACACAATACAGTGTACAAAGTACAAAGTTTATTTAAAGATACAAATTATTTATGGCTTTAATTTGAGCCCATAGACAAGCTCGTGTTAGGTTACAGAGCGTCATTTTGCTTTTTACTCTTCATCATTCACGCCAGCCATATCCATTTACGTCACACACAGGCGTCTCCTGTTGAGCTTCAGAGATGAGTCCTGATGGGATCCAGAAGCTGCTGTAGAGTGAAGGCCTGGCACACACACACACACACACACACACACTCGCTGGAACACAGCAACACACACACTCGCTGGAACACAGCAACACACACACTCGCTGGAACACAGCAACACACACACTCGCTGGAACACAGCAACACACACGGATAAGTGGGTGCTGGGCTGTCGCTGGTCTGCGTCGGGGCTGTCGCTGGTCTGCGTCGGGCTCGTCAAGAGGACTCTCTCTTCTTTTAAGTGTCATCCTGGTTGCCAGCGGCGATCAGTCGCTGGTGTTGGGGGATGGGGACAGAATGCTCCAAATAAGGCCAAGCCTCCAGAGGACTTCACAGACGGACTTTCGTTTGATGGTTGGTGATCTGTTGAACTGCGCCAAACAATCCAGTCAGTATTCTGGTGGGACCCCAACACGCGGAAAAACCCGGAGTCTTATTGGTTTAATGGTGTTGGTGCTAGAAAATATGGTCAAATGATGTGTTTATTGGTCCAAACAAATGCCTGCTTTGTATTAAACTGCCAACATAACGTCCAGAAGAGCAACAAGGATGCTGATGATTGTCAATGAAAAGGCAATAAATCATCAATAAAAATGAGCTGTAATTAATTGCTAGCGTCACCCTAAATTGGTTTGAATCTCACCCTGCGGTGCATGAGCATTAATCCTGCATGTCGTCATCTGTGATTGTGACGACAGTCAGATGAGCCCTCGTTCCGTGAATTCCAACTGGTGTGTCCATTGCATTTGCTGTATAGTTGCCTTCAGTATGTTTATATCACATTAGTACAAAAATCAAGTTAGTGCTTTAGTTGTCTTTGTAAAATGCCTATTTATATGCTACCTCTTTATGTTTGCTTTTAATTTTTGTTGTAATGTACTAGCGCTGGGGATGGATTCAAATGTCAAGAATCGATTCGATTCTGATTCTTAAGATTCAGAATCGATTATCAGGATTTTATTTGATTCGATCCGATATTGATTTGGGTTAGTGTTATTAAAACTGTTTTTTCAGCTGTTGCATGAATGATATGACTGTAGTTATGCAACATATTAATACTAGTATTATATTGAGATTCAACAGCAAGTATTGCAGCTAATAATGCTGTAAGGACCAATCAGCTCCCAGAATGCTGATAGAACTGCAAACAGAAACATTGTGTAGAATTATCAAACAGATCCAGGGAGGAAACAGAGGATGAATGAAATCGGTTTTATTTTTTCCCACATTGCGTTTTAATTTTTTCCATTTTCGGTCTTTTTCGGTTTTTACATTTTTGAGAATTCGGTTTTTAGCATATCATGCAAATGTAACCCCAAGACAGTATATAAAGTAATGAAATATAGACAATTTATGCAATTATAACTGAAAACTTTAATGTTTTCATACCTTTAAACATATTTAAAGGCAAAAACATGGCAGTAGTTATTCTCCAACAAAACATTCCTTTTTTTGGGCATAAACAAAAAAATACCAAAAGTTGTAATGATGAAAAAAAAAAAAAAAAACATCTTTAGACATACGAATCGATTTTTAGGAATTAATATGAGAATCGATTTAGAATCGGAAAATCAATTTTTTCAACACAGGCCTATAATGTACTGTGTATTATGTGTGGGACCCCAGGAAGAATAGCTGCAGGTTTGCTGTAGCTAATGGGGATCCAAATAAAACTATAACAAAAAAAGAAGATCTCAGTCTGACTTAAACCGAAGTGGACCGGGCTTCTTTTAGGTGCACTAATCTGTCCTGAAACTGGAAACATGCACTGCACACGCGTGGGTCCTTCCCCATACAGAGAAAAAAATGGAAGAAGCTGATACAGGATAGAGAAAAAAACTGAAGTCTGCATGACGTATAAAATGCACCGAGCTGAAATTCTGTCCAGTTCACCATTTTTACAGTTTGCTGCCACCGGCTAAGATGTATCTGTTGTGTTGCTGTGTGGTGTAAAAGGTCACCTGGAGAAGTGGAGAGCTAACAAGCCTAGAGTGAGTTAATGCTGCATATCGTAGCGCAGTGTGGTGCGGTTTGGCCGGGGAATGGACTCCCTTCACGAGCACGTACGTGCAGTGAAGTTGATGTCAGATAAGTTAGGACAGCTTTCTCATGTCAGGCTGAATGGCGTCAAACTTTAACCACTTTGTTTCCAACCCATTTTTTTCATTTCCCGGGCTATAAACACAGACACGAATAGTTGGTAGGTACGAACTGATGTGACTCAGAAATGAATGAATTAAGTTGAATGAATTAAGTTTTTATTGAATGTTTAGGCAACTTTCAGAGTCTGATATTAGTCAGCTGCAGGAGCTGCAGGATCCAGAAAGTGTTTCTCCGGTGATGGACCGGGATCTAGACCGGTCTCTCCTCCTGCAGATGCAACACTCCGAGTTACAGCAACTTTGCTCTTTATTTCTCACGTTGCACCTCGATAATCACATTGGCACAACTTGTTTTTATTTTTGCAGCGGAGGAATCAGATCGTGATGCTTCATGTTTTAAATATAAATGTATATTGTTCACATTGTTATACTTATGAGAGAGGTGATCGCGGACATCCACAATGTGTAAGACTAAATAAACGTGTACATTGGTCTTAATCCGTCAGTATATAATACGCGCGACAGTAAAACAGAACGAGGAGCCGTTTTTCTTCCACCAATTTAAGTTCTGATTTTGGTTCTTAAAATACAAACAGGAAAAGCAGAGTGTAATGATGCACTGTAATAACGCTGCCCATAAACATTCACAAACCCGTACGATCATAATAAACCACAACTCTTCACGGAACGCAACACAAAGCAAAGAACAACATTACCCATAATGCATTGCAGCTTAAATCGGAAGAAATGCCCCAAATAAATTATTTTTCCAGCCTCAACTTCTGACAGGACTGTCTCCAGCTCACAGCCAATGTTTTTTTATTTGTTTTACTTGTTTTTCCAAGTTCCTTGTTAGGATGAGTTTTTTTTTTTTGGATAATTATCCTCATTATCATATTCAAATATATGTATTTGAGGGAGGAGACAGGGAGGATTGTTGTGCTCCCGCATGGGCGCTCAAATCCACGCTGATTGTGATGTTCAAAGAAACCTGCGTGGATTTGGGCGTACGCACAGTTTTGAGAATCTGAATTTTTTTTGCAAGAATTCCACGCACGGATTCACGTCGAAATCCACGCACTCTTTGTACATGAGGCCCCAGGTGTGGATCCCTGCTCAATATCTGTGCATGTGGGGTTGAGGCAGTTAGTTGGTGTGCTAACCGGGACAGTGTTAACCAAGCCGTGGAGGGCGAGGAAAGCACAAAATTGGATCTGGTGTGACCGACGAAGCGGATAAAAACCATCCAACACTAGTTAGCGCCTGGCGGCAGAAGCTAAATAAGATCTGTCTGTGGATAGTTCAGCTAACAAGCCCAGGACACGAGATATGCTCCGAGTGAGAAGAGACATTGAATGAAATATCATGAAAGAGAACTTTAGGTTATTGACATAACCCTGGTTCTCTGAGTGATATGAGTGAGATGTCTCACCAGACAACCCTTCTTTCTTGGGCGAGTGAGGAGTGGTGCTTATCTTGAATGACGTTATCTTGAGTGACCTGGCCCTGCCCCTTCTCAACCTTTCCCCGACCCTGAACCTAACCTGGGACTTGCTGATTGGGCCGGAGCTTCGGGAGCTGCTTCCACCTGCCTGCGGTCCCCACCCCCGGTCATCCCGTTGCTGCTTCCACCTGCCTGCGGTCCCCACCCCCGGTCATCCCGCTGCTGCTTCCACCTGCCTGCGGTCCCGCTTCTGAGGTCTGCAGCGAGGGCTGCATCCCATAGTGAGACATTGAGCGAAATATTATGAAAGAGAACCCCATACCACACAAAAAGTCCTGGCTGAGGAGGATCAGGGCACTGGACTGGACTGGCCGTCCTGCAATCCAAAATGCCACTATTTTTTGGATCGGGCCGGATTTCGACCCAATCGTTGGCCGTGCCTCGTGCAGTAAACGTGGGGTAACGACGAGAGATTAACACTTCACGACGAGAGATTAACACCTCACGACGAGAGAGTGACACCTCACGACGAGAGACTTACACCTCACGACGAGAGATTAACACCTCACGACGAGAGATTAACACCTCATGACGAGAGATTAACACCTCACGACGAGAGATTAACACCTCACGACGAGAGATTAACACCTCACGACAAGAGATTAACACTTCACGACCAGAGATTAACACCTCACGACCAGAGATTAACACCTCACGACCAGAGATTAACACCTCACGACCAGAGATTAACACCTCACGACCAGAGATTAACACTTCATGATGAGAGATTAACACCTCACAACGAGAGAGTAACACCTCACGACCAGAGATTAAAACCTCACGACGAGAGATTAACACCTCACGACGAGAGTAACACCTCACGACGAGAGAGTAACGCCTCACGACGAGAGAGTAACACCTCACGATGAGAGATTAACACCTCACGACCAGAGTAACACCTCACGACCAGCGAGTAACACCTCACGACGAGAGATTAACACCTCACGACCAGAGATTAACACCTCACGACGAGAGATTAACACCTCACGACCAGAGAGTAACACCTCACGACCAGAGAGTAACACCTCACGACGAGAGATTAACACCTCACGACCAGAGATTAACACCTCACGACGAGAGATTAACACCTCACGACCAGAGATTAACGCCTCACGACGAGAGAGTAACACCTCACGATGAGAGATTAACACCTTACGATGAGAGATTAACACCTCACGACGAGAGATTAACACCTCACGACCAGAGATTAACACCTCACGACGAGAGATTAACACCTCACGACGAGAGATTAACGCCTCACGACGAGAGAGTAACACCTCACGATGAGAGATTAACACCTCACGACGAGAGATTAACACCTCACGACGAGTGTAACACCTCACGACCAGAGAGTAACACCTCACGACGAGAGATTAACACCTCACGACGAGAGATTAACTGCCGTCGATTTTACGCGGAACCATAAATCCGCCTTTATTCACTGCAGCACCCGTGCTCCTGAAAGAAACTCCGAAAATAACTCCTTAAAAATGGGTGAGTACTTGTAATCTGTCTACGTTTGTACTTTATAAACAGAAAACAGGCTTATTATCTTCTCTTTTTTTTTAAAAGCATCCGAAATAGCCGGGTATTTTTTAAAACCGAATACTTCCCCACCTTCGTTTATAAAATAATTTGTATCCACATTACATCGTTGTTAAAAAAAAATAAAACCTTCCACACAGAACCGAAGATCTGCGTTTTCGACCACATTCATAAGCACAGACCTGTAGATCATCTGGTCTTCCGGACTCCGGGCCACCTCCGCGGCGCAATTACCCCGGGATCAGCGCCTCCTACTCGGGCAACGAGCTCGAGTTCCCCCCGGTGTCCGCCGCGGAGCTGCCGCGTTAATCGACGCAGTCCTGCTGCGCAGCTTTCCCGGGTCCGGGAGCCGTGTCTCATTCTCGGGAAACGAGCTCGACTCCCCCCGTGTCAGATCCATGGTCCCACCGCGGAGCTGCTGCGTTAAACCGACGCAGCCGGGCTGCAGCTGCTGCGCGTCGCCGCGTACCCTACGGCGTAGGCTCCGCGTCGGTGTAACGTGTCAAGAGCAGAGACCATTTATTTAATAAATAGCTTGGAGAACAGATGGTGGATCATCTGTAGAACTGTAGTAAACAAAGGTCGCACGTTAGACGTCAGAATCAGAGCAGATTTGTTGTCGTTTTGGAGCATAATGTGACGTTCGAAAACGCAAAACTCCGGTTGTCTCTGTCTACACCAGGTCTACACGCATCTACATAAACGGAGTTTTCAAAAATCTTCCCTTTGCCCGGAGTTTTTTTAAACATTCGTTTATTTGTGTTTTCATGTGGATGACAGGTCCAAACGTAGGAAAATATCTTGGGTTTAGCAGATACCCGGCTACGTGTGTACGGGGTCTGGGCAGTCAGATGGGGCAGAGCTGTGGAGACTGCTCCCTGGTGTGACGTCATATGACGCGGTGTTCGAAAAAAAGAGCGTTTGTACGAGCTTGGCTAAAATCAGCCACTTTTTCCTCTGAATAAGTGCCCTTATGTCTTGTAAAACATATTAAATCCTACATTAACTTCTCACATAGTAATTTTCACATAAGGTCAGGTATCATTTTTGAAAAAATTCTAACCTGCAATATGCTCTTTAAATGTGGCCACATGAAATCAATCACTATCATTGAAACAAAGTCAAACAAGACTATATGACGTCATATTTTTAAAAGTAAGTGAAAGTGATGCAAATTAAAGGAGGAGAGGATGAAACATTGCAGTCCCTGCACCTACAATTAGTCTTAATATAAAGCTGCTGTAAAGGCTCTCCTGCTCAGAGCAGCTCATCCTGGTAAAACCAGGTCAAACCAGGTAAAACCTGGTCATCCTGGTAAAACCAGGTAAAACCAGGTAAAACCAGGTCAAACCAGGTCAAACCTGGTCATCCTGGTAAAATCCTGGTGAGATATATATCGTGTATCGTGACATGGCCTAAAAATATCGAGATATTAATAAAAGGCCATATCGCCCAGCCCTATTTTGAACTCAGAGATCTAGTCGTGCAGTGTGAGATGGTCCTGAGTCAAACGATTTAAAATATCACACAGTGTATGCCCTGGTTAGAATGATCCTGATGTGGGATTGTAATAGAAGTGTGTTTTTACGCTCCACTGAGGACAAAGCAGGACAGCAGACAGGCGTCCAGTCCCCCAGCACCTTACCGGGAGAGTATTCCTGAGTATTCCTCTGGCTCTCTGAGCTCAGGTCCTGTGAAGTCAGTCCACCAGCAACCCTGAGCGGTTTGTTGGCAGCAAACGCCTCAGTTACTGGAACCCTGGGCAGGGCAGTGGTTTAGTGCTCTGCCAGCCAACGCCCACCCCCTCCCTGCCATTACTCCTGCGGGGCTATTAGACATGGAGGTTCTATTCATGTGGATGGTGCACGTGTGCATGGGATGGTTTTTCTTCGTAACGTACTGTACGTGGGGGGTGGAATGATGCATACGTTTGTAGGCAGCATTTAGGACAGCTGCATATGTTCCCAGTAACCTCTGCTCCTGTAAGCACTGACCTCTGCATCTGCTGTATGTACTGGAAAGCCTCTCGTCAGAGCCCTACCCTCCCCAGAAAACATACATTTAGCCAAAGGAAAATCAATCAAGGACTTGGGAGTTTCTGTGCACTGTTTTAAACCCACTTATCATTTTTGCTATGATAAATACAATGGCTGCGTTTACATGGGAAGTTTAATTCCTGTTTAATTCAAAATTAAAATTAAATCTGATTTAAAATGACTAAAAATTTCCCTGTGAACACCTAATTCCAAATGAAAATGGCCATTCTGAAACTTAATTCCGAAGTAAGTGGCTGGTTTATTCTGATTTTAAATCTGAATAGAATAATTCCAGATCATGTCTACACTCATTCCTCTTTAAATTAATCCCGGTCTTTCTTTCTGCTCGTTCCCTCGTCCGTCTGTCTCCATGATCTTATATTCCACTGGGCTGGTTTTCCTAACAAAGTTTCAAGATGCAGCAGCAGTAAACGCTGGTCAAGAGCAGAGACATTTATTTAATAAATAGAAATAATTAAAAGAACACATGGAAAGAGGAAACATCAAAATGGTGAGCTTTTCAAAGTTGTAGCGGCTAAGTTAGTTTTTCTTCTGGTAGTTTAACTTCCGGTCCCCCCCCTATCCAATCAGAACCTTCCCAACCCCCAGACCTGGAGAGGAATTGGAGAAAGACCATCAAACGGGTTTTCCATGTAAACCTCAATTCAGAATTACTATTTCCATGTAAACTTGAAGGAAAATAGTTTAATTCTGAATTATTTAATTCGGAATAAGAGCAGCAAGGTCAGCAAAGACAGATGCTCCAAAAACATCGTAAAGGCAGTCCGAAATATGTGACTGTGGTTAAGATACAAGGCTGTAAGCTCTGGAGTTGCAGGAAAGACATGTCTGTCCAGAGCACCACCAGGGTTTCACACCTACAGGCCTTTGTTTTCTTCATTTTCTTGGTATGAACAAAAATACCTAGACTGTAACCCCCAAAAAAGAAAGGGTCCTGATCCAGACCATTGTTTGAACTGTAGTGTAGGTGGTGGTGAGGAAGTACTCAACCCTACCAGGATCCACAGCCCAGTACCACGTCTGTCAGCTGAAGGCTCCTACGCCCAACACGCTGGACCACCTGCATCCGCTTCATCTGGGGTTTCACCTTAACAATGCTATATGTACATTTTACCATCTTACCACCTCCTGAATCGTAGGCTATGTCAATCAATCAATCAATCAATCAATCAATCAATCAATCAATCAATCAATCAATCAATCAATCAATCAATCAATCAATCATTTATTTTAACTCACGACCATGATCACATGGTATGAAGCACAGAACACAAACATTTGTACATTTGTAGCAAGTGGCCGGCTGTACATGTTCAACTAAAATACTCAATTTGGCAAAATAAAAATCAAAATCATTTAAACAGAGGAAGGACATTCTTCAAAAAGGCGCCTAATTTATAAATAACATTTAATTTATTAGATTGAAGTAACAGAATCAATTTAAACATAGATGGTCGGTTTGTATAATACTTTGGTTACTTTTAAAACATGAAACTCATCTCCAATACGGTTGATGTTACAGAGTTACAGAATCTCTGACTTCTATCCAGACCTTTATTATAATAATAATAATAATAATAATAATAATAATAATAATAATAATAATAATAATAAATTATGTTCGTCCTAAAATTACAAATGGCCTGTCTATACTTTAGATTTTGACATAATAAATACTGTTCTAGGTTAAACTCTTGCTTAATCTCTACATAAATATCACATGATGTCATCCTATATCATCCTTCACCATTTTTGCAGGAATTGATCTTCAACCTTGAAAGATCGGTGTGGTAAAGTGTCTTCAGCATGGGGTGAAGGTTACTTATTAACAATAAGCAAAACAAGAACATGAACTCCACTTTAGAAGTAGCTTCTATGTTTGCCTAAAATGCTTTCCAAAAGTCACAAAGGAGGAGGATGTGGTCATGGTTAGGGAGAACAGGCAAGTCCCTTCCACCAATGTGCCATTTCAGGTTTTCTTAGGGTCAGAAATGTATCCTAGTCTTTGGTTCCAAGACCTTTACAGTGACCTTTACAGTGACCTTTACAGTGACCTTTACAGTGACCTTTACAGTGACCTTTACAGTGACCTTCACCGGCCTGCTGGAACTGTACAATGGAGGACCATCAGTTTGGAGCTGTGACAAAAGATATCACCAAAATTATTTCACAACGGTCATCATTCGTCTGACAGACCAAAATCCTGCAGCATCTCTCCAGGCGTGATGCAGCAGCATCAACCGTCAGTGACTGTCATTTATCAACACGTTTCTCCTAGGGCTGTAACAATATATCGTGCCACGAAATACCGCGATACAAAAACGCCACAATACGTGTCGTGAAGGTGACAAACTGTATTGTGATATTGGGTTATTAATATTAATCTATTGTGTTGACTAGTAACGCACATCCGACCGCGCCTCGACCCGCGGACCAAAATCTTCCTCCGCTCAGAAGAAACTAGTACCGTTTTGGTCCCGATCACGGGACTCTTGCAGGGTTTTGAGCTCTGAACTTTTACTGATGTAAGGCTGGTGTAGAGTTAAGCCTTACCTTATTAAATTAAACCTTTTTGGGGTGGTGAGTAGGATAAACACGGGGAAACTTCTGCTGAGCTCCAGTGTACTTTAATGTCCCTCAACAGTGTAGGATTTTAGAACATCAACACAGCACCTAGTGCCGTACTGTGGCGTATCACTCCGCCCAATCTAAAACAGACTAATCACTACAGATAAACTGACTAGTGTCATTATAGTCCCTGATTTACATCAGAATATAACGAATATATTTATAAAATAATGAAATAACCTTCTTAACAAAAATAAATCTCCTCTTACACTTATAAGGTGAGCATGAATCAATCTTTTTTATGATGTAAAATTGTATGTATTTATTTACTTTTATTTATTTATTAAATTTTAGTTGTTAAATTTCTGGAAAAGAAAAAAGTCAAATCATACATGAGAGAAACTATTCAGTTTGTGGCTAAATATTTGTACTTGTATGAAACTGAAGATCATAATGCAAACCTGACATTTACTTTTAGTTCAGTCTGTGGAAAATGGTTGGCCTGGCTTTCTCTTTAAAACTTAAACAGTTATAAATCATTACAAACTGTAACAATAGGGCAAATGCACAGTATTGTTTTGTATTTTGTGTCTTTCAAATAAAAGACCATTTTTTCCAGTCATATGTTCCTCATTCAAGGTTGTTAAAAAAATACTGCTATAATATCGTATTGTATCGTTATCATGACTTCAATATCGTGTATCGTACCCTATCGTGAGATTAGTGTATCGTTACACCCCTAGTTTCTCCCCAAATGTTATTCAATCTGAATGAATCAGCAAGAATGATAAACAGAAGCAAGTAACACACAACCAACTCATGCAGGAGCACCAACAGGTGTACTCCACCGCTGGACTGGATTTCCTTCCTGTATCCTCCTTCTGTTTTACATTATTCACTTTCAAACACATCTGAGCGATAGGTGTCGCTGGTGCCTGGTTTGAAATGGTTTGAAATTCAGGTATGCTTGAATCGAAACTGAAGCAACGGGAAAATATTAAGAGTTTATAAACTTATCAAGTGATTTACACCAGAAAAACCAGCTTAGGTTTTGAAGGACTCAGAATCCCAGCTGGTCCCCCAGTGGGTGCAGTCTGAGAACGGGCTGATGGACAATTATGGCTTTACAGTAATGAATAACATGATGCATCTGTTTCTGCAGATCCCTTATGCTGCCAACATGCTGCTGAGACGTCGCCCTGCAAAGAAGCTTGTGCCCAGGTATGAACACACACATGCACACACACATGCACACACACACACCCCTCCTCAGCCGGCTAGTTGCCTACTGAATAGGCCTTTCTGAAAATGTCTTTGTCTTCTGGGTCTTTGAAGTGCAGTTGTCCCAGCCAGTTTCAGCTGGGACCAGGTCTCTCTCTCTCTCTCTCTGGATTTCCTGTCCATCTTTTCTGTGAAAGAAATTCAAAGGAAATGTGAAGGAGGCTTTTTCTCTGAGAATGAACAGGGTAAGAGTTCAAAGGTTATTCCTGCTTTTCAAGGGAGGAAGGAAGGTGTAGCGGAACAGGACGGACCTTATTTTACACTTATTGACGGACATCTCCATTTACAGAAAAAACATAGAAAAAGACCTCCGCGAAACGGAGAAAATGAAAAGAAAAAATGCAAGTATATAAAGTGTGTGTGTGTGTGTGTGTGTGTGTGTGTGTGTGTGTGTGTGTGTGTGTGTGTGTGTGTGTGTGTGTGTGTGTGTGTGTGTGCGTGTGTGTGTGTGTGTGTGAAAAAAAATTTTTATAAAACAAGTCTGAGCGAAAGCTGATAGCCCTTTAGAGGTGAACAGGAATGGTTTCAATCAACTCCTGGTAGGGTGATGTTGGGGCCTTGAGTGTTTGTAGTGTGATGATGTCAGATACAGCCGACTCAGCAGCTTAGAACCTCGGCAGAATAGATACAGAAAAGTATCTACTCAGCACGTTAGACCCCTAGTGGAGAAGAACCAAACGGAGTGGAGGAGAGTCGGGCTGAGTAGGTTCTAGTGGAAAAGCGCCATAGGGGAACCCTCCGGGCTCCAGCTGGTGAAACATCCTTTGAGCTGCGCGGTGGGGGCCCTGCATATAAGCAGATCTACTCTACTACGCTACTTAAAGGGGACCTATTATGTCATCTAATAAACAGGCCTTAAATGTCTTAAAACAAGATTTTGATTGTTTTTGCTAAATAAATTAGAAATTCAGCCTCTGATCCATGTCTTTATCTTCCCATTCTCTAACCTCATTATCTATGCAGGATTCTGAGTGGGCGGGGCTATGATAATGAGGCTCTGTGCTGATTGGCTGCCTGAATGACGCGATACACCGCTACGAAAAAATGGTGGAAGCTCCGGCCGGCGGAGTTAGTTGTTAGTGGTTTCACGCATCGGAGGCCAAACTATGTAAATCACATTTCCGTTACGTAACGACGGGAGCAGAATCTTATTGGCTCGTAGATCCACATCACACTGGACGGCTCATCCGGGCGGCTGTACAGACACTGCAGAATCTGGTTGTTTCCTCCTTCTCTGAGTTGCTGAGGGGAGACCACTTTATATATGTTAAAGCAAGAGAAAACGTGTTTTTCATAATAGGTCCCTTTTAATTACATTTACAAAATACATTTTTATGGTTCTGAGGGGCAGTGGGTGCCATGGAGAATAAGGACATTTTAACAAAGTGCAGCATTGTGTATAACATGTGAGTGCTCCAACGTGTTTTTCATGCTGTGTGGATGTAAGTCCCACCTGGGCAGGAGTTGAACTGCTTGTGGGGGTTAGTTCTTGGACACTCATTTCTGCCTGCACTTGGAGGTTGACGCAAACACCAGCTTCAAAAGAGTTTGCTGACAATGAATCAACAACTCTCCCACCAAGGCCTTTTTTTGTTTGCAGAAAAAGTCAAACAAACACATACTTGTGTTCGTTTGCAGACGGCATGAACCCAGAACCCTTTCTGCTTTTTTTCTGTTCACTTTCATTTCATCTGTTGATCAGTTGCTGTATTTCAGACCAGAAGTGCATTCCACAACAAATTGGCCTCGTAAAGATTTTTCAACTTTGTAATATTGCAGTCCTTCTCACAACATTTGACGGACGTTGCAGAAATGAAAGAAAATATCAGGCATTTCAAGTGTTTGGTTTTATTATTCAAACACACCCATGTCAACATGTGTAATGCTCCAACATGGTCCTGATTGCAGGCTAGTCTTCTCTGGAAAACATGTGGCCTTGGGGGCAGCATATGCTGATGGATGAACTTTACCGAGGTCTCTGATGCCATCACAGGGCCTGGCTGTTGGTAGAGATGCACCGATCAGGATTTTGAGGGCCGATCACCGATAACCGATCTCCAAAACCAGTATCTGCCGATCCCGATATTGTTGATCACAGCGTGAAATCCATAAATTCCTCAATATTGTTGTCTCATGTACATGACACTGACATTGTATTATTAGCTATAAAAATTGGGACATGAGAAAGTATCATGAATTGAGACTCTAGAGACTCTTAGAGACGACTTAGACTCGGCTTAGACTCGGCTTACAAAGAAAAGGTGTAGCTTATTAACTTCAGCTTCCTGTGGTAATAATTATGTACAACATGTGCAGCAACACAGACAACAGCAGACATGTCACTCTCTAAAAGTTGGTACAAGTTGTAAACTATAAACCTTAGTTTTCCTGTGGAAAGAGGAATTAAAAGGGACCTATTATGAAAAACAGGTTTTTTTCTTGCTTTAACATTTATAAAGTGGTCTCCCCTCAGCCTGCCAACTCAGAGAAGGAGGAAACAACTGTTGTGCCACACAGGTAGCTAAGCTGTCCAGTTATCGAAGGGTTATTAATTATTTTATTAATACTTATTAATAATTAATAAAGTCGACTATTTATCAAATTGAATGATCAAAAATGATAAAAAGATCCTCGGGGCACCACCCTGTTCCTTAAACAGGGAAATGATAACTTTTAACAGCAGAAAATCAGTCTCAGATGATTAAGGTTTAGTATAGTATAGTATAGTATAGTATAATATAATTGAAGGGTGAGATTCGAGCACTGGCTCTGCTCAAACAATCAGAATGTGACCAAATCTGCATGAAACAACAACAACCACTCATTAAAAATCAATCAGAATTTATTTACATACGGGTATCAAAGCAGATGTAACTAAATACCCAAATAAATCCTGATGGCACACTACATTATTATAAAACCATTAATTAACCAGAAAACATCAAAAGAAATGAAATGAAATTAAACTTAAATGCATGGGATGTAAAATAAAATCAAATGCAATAATAAACATGATATCAATGAACATCTACGGTTTAAAACATTGTGGCTGCACAAAGATGGCTGCGGTGTTTAAAGACGGCAGGACTCTGTGGTATTTAAAGATGGACGCGCCCTCGCCACGTGCAGTCGGACCGGATGGCGAACGCAGCATTTAAAACGTGAATACGGCAGAAAACAACGACTACCAAATAATCAAACACGATAATGATAACAATGATGATGATGTATGCAGTAATCTCAGTTCGGAACACAGATTTAGCTCTGAAATGCCCCAAGTTACTGATAACCAGGGCTCATGACTTCACACTCAGTTCTGAACCGCTCTTAGTACTCGCTCTTAGGATCAGGTGCCTGCGGGCTTTGTCGACTGGGGTCGCGGTCCTGCTGGGGGGTTTCCCAGTCAGGCTCTCGCGTTCCGTCCCTTCCCCTGAAACGGATTAGACAGTGGCGGGGCCGCCTCGTGCCGGGCCGTGCTTCCGGACCAACGGAGGCTCTCACGCATTCCTAGGCGCGGCGGGGGACCGGTCATTCCTTGCCGTGCTTCCCTGCTCGCCGGTCGCCGACGTGTGGCCGTCCAGGCCCCGGGAAAGCTCACAACCGGACGAGACGCCGGCCGTCCCTTCAGGAGACCGTTCCGATCCCTGCGCGGTCAGCAGACAGGGGCTCGGACGGGGAAAGGGGGCTTCAGTCGGAGCGTTCAGTCGCAGCGGTGTCCCAATCTGATGGCCGGGAGCGTGTGGGCGGCGTGAGCTCGGATCTGTAAAACTTAAAGAGGACAGAGTTTAGTGGGGGCCGGACCCCGCGGACCCGGTCCGATGCGGGCCTCCTGCCTCCTCCCAGCCCGGGGGGGGGGGGGGGGGGGGGAGATGGGATCTTGGCCCGGAGCCAAAAGATCCAGCTCGGATGAGATGTTGTGGGAAGAGAGAGAGAAAAAGGGAGCAGCTGCAGGGTTTTGATCCTACGCGCACTGCAGTGACGTCATCGGTGCCTCGTTTGCGATTGGATGCGCGCCGCTTGTAGGCGCCGCCCCCCCACGCAAGGCATGCTGGGGGTTGTAGTTCATGGCAAGGTGGCCATTTTAGGAGGCACATTACAGACGATTTCCGGCTGAGCAGCCTCAAAGTTGAATATACACATTCACAAAATGTTCATACATTTATAAGTTCAGAGTTCACATGAGCATATGGGCGAGGCCCAACACAACCAAATTCTGCAGTGTCTGTACAGCCGCCCAGATGATCCGTCCAGTGTGATGTGGATCTACGAGCCAATAAGATTCTGCTCCTGTCGTTACGTAACCAAAATGCGATTTACATAGTTTGGCCTCCGATGCGTGAAACCACTAACAACTAACTCCACCGGCCGGAGCTTCCACCATTTTTTCGTAGCGGTGTATCGCGTCATTCAGGCAGCCAATCAGCACAGAGCCTCATTATCATAGCCCCGCCCACTCAGAATCCTGCATAGACTAGCCCTCGAGTACCGGCTTGTGTGCACCCCTGCACATATTAATGGTTGATACCATGCTGGTAAGAACCTAAGGCATATATATGTGCATTTTTTATATAAAATATATATGATATGCCAGAATACACATGGAGGCGCACATCGAGCACTGGAAATGTGTGGAAATCCGCAAGAAAGGAAAAAAAAGCAGGGAGAAAAAAAACAAAAACAAAACCGACACAAAACCGGCAGAAACACGAGCAGCAACCGTCCCAGGTCCCGAGACCCAATCACAGCTAGGCTAATCTACTGCTAACTAACCCCCAAAACTACAGAGCAAGCATGCAGGTGAAAGGGCCGGTGTGTGTGTGTGTGTGTGTGTGTGTGTGTGTGTGTGTGTGTGTGTGTGTGTGTGTGTGTGTGTGTGTGTGTGTGTGTGTGTGTGTGTGTGTGTGTGTGTGTGTGTGTGTGTGTGTGTGTGTGTGTGTGCGTGTGTGTGTGTGTGTGTAATAATCCAAACAAAGCTCCACCTGAAGTGTATCTATAGTGGGGGAGGGGGGGGAGCAACCCTGCCACCCGAGAGACCAGAGGCCGACAAGGAAGAACCCGGAACCCAGGCCACCAGGAACCCCCAGAGGGGAGAAGTAGGAGGGGGACAACCGACCGCCAGCGAGGCCCGCCCACCCCAGCGGCGGCCCCCACGGCCATGGGAAGAAGCAGCCAGAGATCCCGCGGCCCGCTGAGCGCGGCTCCGGCCCGCTGAGTGAGGTTCCGGCCCGAGGCTCTGGCCCGCTGAGTGAGGTTCTAGCCCGCAGACAGAGGCTCCAGCTCGAGGCTCCGGCCCGCTGAGCGAGGCTCCGGCCCGAGGCTCCGGCCCGAAGCTCCGGCCCGTAGACTCTTGCATTCAAACACCGGTGCTGCATGGTTTTACTGTTTATCTTCACTTGTTGTTTTCTGATCAACACAGACAGGAATTTCTCTCCAGTCCAGAAGAAATAAAAATAATGAAAGTGTGATGACATGCAATCAAGCGTCTTCGGTATTTCCTGTTTATTAGTTTCCACAGCCGGGGTTTTGACTCTTGTTTTTGTCTAATAACTGTGGATGAGAAGCCATGAATCATGAAAAGCGTTGTGTCTTGCCAGCAGTCTGAGTGTGTGAAGCTGTAAATCTCACTCCCTCGTTTCATGACTTCACACTTCAACCAGAGCGCGTTGGCAGTGGCCGTGCTCTCCCAGGCTCTCGCCTCCATGTCTGCTCAACGTTTGGCTACGGGTGTGCATGTTGATGCTCGCCACAATCTTCAACCTTCCATATGTGTCAAAGTCAATACATTTCACAATGTTGGGACCAACTGAAGGATTTTCCCATGTCCCCGACACACCCTGCAGGGAAAAGGTCTGAACCTGGAGGTGTTTTTCCTGTTTCACTGGTGCCATGACTAGGGGTGGGTAAAAATATCGAAAAATCGATGCATCGCAATTATTCCCGCCCTAATTCAATATCCATTAAGCAATGCCTCTGCATCGATTCACTTCTTGGCCAGTGGGGGCGCTGTGCGCAACATTTTCTTATGATTCGCGTTTTGTGGACGGCGTTTTGTGCACGCAACCAAACAACAATAAAATGGCGACGATGGAAAGCGGAAAATCTTTCAGATCAGACGTTTGGACTCATTTTGAATTTAACACGAGAAACGGACAAAAGTAGGGTGGTGTGTAAAGCCCCTTTCAGAGAGAGGGCGCAAAGTGGAGACCGCCGCCGGCTTTCCCATTCTCATGCGCAAGAGCGGACCGCTCGTTTTCATCTTATTAGTATCTTTTTGTTTCTGAAGTCTGCCTTTTGTTTGAAAGGATAGGCAAAATAAGCCATGAGGCTGCAGCCTATACCTTTTTGGTCAAAAAGAAAAAAAAAAAAAAAAAAAAAGGAAATGTGTACATATATATAATATATATATTTATACCTGTGTGTATACATATACAGTGTGCATATGCAAACATCTTAAAATGTAAATGACCAAAACAAAATAAACTAAACTAAAACTAAAAACTCTGCTGCTGAGCTCAGTAGCGCGAGAGGGCGCTGGCCGCGGCGTTTGCGCCCCGTCTGCCTGCATCGAATTGAACATTTTTAAATTTCACAGCTGTGACGACATCTCTGTGCGTCCAATAGGAGAGAAGGGTGAAGAGAAAAAGTTGTGTCCAATAAGAGAGAAGGGGGTGGAGGCTGCGCCGACTCTGCTACCCGGCGGTGGGCGCGGCGCAAACCCTGCTCTATGTGAAAGCAGCTTAAGTTGTGCCAGGCAGAACTAAAATACAACAGCAACACGACAAACCTGCGGATCATGTTGACACAGAACTGTCATGGGTTTTTTTTATGGTGCTGCTAAGTTTGATTGCTCAGTTCATTTCTATGTGAAGTAACATTCCACGTGTTGCTGAGGCATTTAAATCAATATCGAATCGATATCGAATCGAATCGAAACCTAAAGAATCAAAATCGAATCGAATTGTGAGGTTCTTAACAATACCCAGCCCTATCGTTAACCATACCCTGCGTTCATTGATCTTCTTCACATCAACATGCGTTCATGGATGTGATCTCTATCTAGATCACAGAAGCTGCTATTGGATATTTTGGGAAAATGTGGGAAGTTAGCTCTCCTGTTTTGATGGAGAAACTCCCCAATATGTGCAGTTTGTGATGAAGCAGCTCCTCTGTAGCAGCAGCTTACAGAGTGCACTGAACCTGATTAGGCCAAGGGACACCTACCCACTCAGAGTAGCTCTCATTTATATGCCGGCTTACACGATGTGGAAATGGATGAAAAGGGTTTTGTTTGTGTCCCACAGCTCGCCACCATCAAGAGTGAATCTCGTCTAAAGCATCTTCTCCAGCGGTTACCCAGCTACTGCCCAGAGTCCATGGTAAGTGTGCGGCAGCCTCACACGCATGCAGACCCAGCCGGAACCGTCGTATGTGTTACTTTATTACTTTGAACTGCAGTGGAAATGGAACTATTGTGAAATTCTTCTTGACGGGCTGAATAGAATAAATCTTTCTGGAATTATTGCACTTTTATAGAAAATATTCATTCACACAGAAAATGGGGTCAGAGCTCAAGAAATTGAAGTAGTTTTTTCATTTTTCAGAAAGCTGCTGAATATGAAAATCAAGGCTTCATTAGACTTGCTGCCATGGTGACCTTCCAGCTCAGATATCACACTGGTACTGATATTAACTGCTGCCATCTTCTCTCATCTCTGCTGCAAATTACACAAAGAGCAACAACCAGACGAGCACGTTGGCGCCACTGCTGCGCTGACCTAGCAAGCTTGGGTATAAAAATACGCCCGCTGCCGGCCGCCCCACCTGCCGCCCTGCCAGCCATCACGTCGCCCGTCTTTCAGAACACGTAACCGCGCCCCATCCTGCGCTCTCTCGTTACATCCATCCATCCGTCTGACTTGTTGTTCAGAGTTTGTTTCCGTTGTTGCCACTAACCTCGTGAGAACTGTCCCCAGGCTACAGCAAGTGGTAGTTCTCGCGACGCTAGTGACAATTCCGTTTGGAGAGGCTCAGGAATGTCTCTCAAGACGGCAAACTTGACAGGTATGGTGTCGCGTGTCGGTCCTCGTTTCCAGTCAGGCGGAAACGGGGCCATACTGGAGGTGCAGCACGCCGCTGGCAGACTGTACAGCTGAGCCCAGACTAGCAGCTAGCCGCGGCTAGCAGACACAACACTGACCGTGTGGGCGGTTTGTGTAACTCACACCAACTGAGTCGTTGTCAGACCCTGTCTAGCAACTTCATTTTGTTTTCCACTAGCGTGTTACTGAAGACATTAATAGACATTAGTAGATTATATCATCCTCTGCTGCCGTGGGTCCCTCCCCCGTACTGGAATCGCACCAGAACGTGCCAGAGCGTACCGGAGCGTACCGGAGCATACCGGAGCATACTATTCAATTTTCAATTCAATTTTATTTATATAGCGTCTAATACAACAAAAGTTGTCTCCAGACGCTTCCCAGAGACCCCGAACATGAACATAAACCCAGAGAAATTATTACATAAACAATGGCAGGTAAAAACTCCCCTAGTAGGAGAAAAGCCTTAAGCCAAACAGTGGCAAGAAAAACTCCCCTTTAGGAGGGAAGAAACCTTGAGCAGGACCAGGATCATAAGGGGGGACCCTCCTGCCGAGGGCCAGACTGGAGGAGTCGGGGACGTCAACAGCATACAGCAGGCAGGTGGAAGCAACAGCGGGATGACCGGGGGTGGGGACCGCAGGCAGGTGGAAGCAGCAGCGGGATGACCAGGGGTGGGGACCGCAGGCCAGCACGCAGCTCCCGAAGCTCCGGCCCAATCACCTAGCCCCAGGTTAGTTGCAGGGTCGGGGAAAGGTTGAGAAGGGGCAGGGCCAGGAAGAGGAGTCTTGATGGACAAACCTCTCCCCTGCCTGACCGGGTCGTTACCCTGCCCCTCTCACTCCCACGCTGAAGGTTCCGGTGTTGTGCATTCAGATATGCTCTTCGCCACCGGCAGAGGATGCTGCACCATGTACAAAAGAGAAAAAAGACAGCACAAGAAACTACAGGAGCGACTTAACACACTAGAGTTTACACTACCTAGAGATTTACCAACACCAGCTAGAGGTTTACTAAACACTAACTATAGGCTTTACTAAACAGAAATGTTTTAAGTTTAGTTTTAAAGGTGCAGGTGTGTCAGCCTCTTTATCCCAGATTGGAAGTTGGTTCCATAGTAATGGTGCCTGATAGCAGAACGCCCGCCCTCCAAATCTACATTTAGATACTCTAGGAACTACGAGTAAACCTGCACTCTGAGAACGGAGAGCTCTGCCAGGAACATAAGGCACTATCAGGTCTTGTAAATACTGCGGAGCTAAGCCGTTTTGGGCTTTATACGCAAGTAATAAAATTTTAAATTGGATTCTGAATTTTACTAGAGCGCGCTAGAGCGTGCCAGATCATACCGTAGCGTACCAGAGCATAACGGAGCGTACCGGAGCATAAAGGAGCATACCGGAGCATACCCAAGCATACCCGAGCATACCCGAGCATACCTGAGCATACTAGAGCGCGCCAGACCGTGCCAGAGCATACCAGAGCATAACGGAGCGTACCGGAGCGTACCGGAGCGTACCGGAGCATACTAGAGCGTACCGGAGCGTACCAGAGCATACTAGAGCGTACCGGAGCATACCGGAGTGTACCGGAGCATACCGGAGCGTACCTGAGCGTACTGGAGTGTACCGGAGCATACTAGAGCGTACCGGAGCGTACCAGAGCATACCGGTGCATACCGGAGCGTACCGGAGCGTACCGGAGCATACTAGAGCGTACCGGAGCGTACCGGAGCATACTAGAGCGTACCGGAGCATACTAGAGCGTACCGGAGCATACCGGAGTGTACCGGAGCATACCGGAGCATACCGGAGCATACTAGAGCGTACCGGAGCATACCGGAGCATACCGGAGCATACTAGAGCGTACCGGAGCATACCGGAGTGTACCGGAGCGTACCGGAGCGTACCGGAGCATACTAGAGCGTACCGGAGCGTACCGGAGCATACTAGAGCGTACCGGAGCATACTAGAGCGTACCGGAGCATACCGGAGTGTACCGGAGCATACCGGAGCATACCGGAGCATACTAGAGCATACTGGAGCATACCGGAGCATACCGGAGCATACTAGAGCGTACCGGAGCATACTAGAGCGTACCGGAGCATACCGGAGTGTACCGGAGCGTACCGGAGTGTACCGGAGCATACTAGAGCGTACCGGAGCATACCGGAGCATACCGGAGCATACTAGAGCGTACCGGAGTGTTTTTTACTCCCTTTTTAGGACTTTATTCCTTTCTCCTAGAGTGTCCATTACATTTATTTACAAATTGTAAAGCTAACAGAGCTAACTGACGAGGTGGCAACACGGACGTAAACGTAGAGCAAACATACCAGAAACGTCTGCCGGTTGGACAGCGGATGTTGTTGTACCACATACTGTTTCCAATCTGGGAATTGCTTCTTTTCTTTCTTGTGGATTGCCATCTTGGTGTCGGCTGATACTCAAAATGACACGACTCGGACTCAGGAGTTGATCAGGACATCCCTGATAAAAGTCAAATCAAATGTAAGAATAATTTCATTCCAACGTTTTTGATTAGCAGCTTTAAATTGTGCACATGGTCTCCCTCAGGCCCGTCTCTGTAAAGACTGGAGGCCCGTCTGCTCGGGCTCATACACGCTGGAGCATTATTCATCTTGTCCTGGTTATCATCCTTGGCCTCTGCTTGGTCACAGCTCATGTTTATACTTATGTAGAGACAGTGTTATTCGCCCCAGCCGTAAATGATGCCGACGCCTGCTGATTGGAGCCTTTGTTCCACAGCCAACAGACGTTGGAGCGTTAACAGGGACATGTTAAGTTCAATATCCTGTTGTTATATCCTGCACTAACACAAGGACGTGCAAGGGCTTTCTTTTTCCTCCTTGCCGGTTTCTTAACTGGAAGCACAGAAGACAAACTTGTTTGTGATAATTGATGCCACAGCATCTCACCGCAAACCAAGAGGGTCTTTCATTAGAATCATGTTTTTGTATCGTTCATCGCTGCTTTGATCAGAGGAATGTAAAATAAAGCGTAAAGCTTTCTCCCAGTTTCGTTTTAGTGACAAACCTTTTGAAATGAAGGGTTGTTTCAGGCTTTGACCAGCTGAAACCCAGCTACGTGTTGGCCTGTGATGCAGGTTCAGCTCCAGGAGCAGCGTGCCATAAGGCGACCTCTGAAGCCGTACGATCATGATGAGATCAGACTGCCTGTGACTGGAGACGCTTCAGCATTGTGGCTACTCCTCAGACACTGAGCAAACAGCTCAGTTCAGCTTGTTCAAGGAGCTTGTTTCCAATTTTTGATTCTTTTTCTTGACTTTTTTGGTGACCTCTACTACCACGGGTGGCTTCTGGCAGATGTGATCACCCCTCAACAGTTTTTACACACGTCAAGTGTGCAGTTACTAACAGATCACCAGGAGGCTGTTTGGTTGCAGCTTCACGGATGTTAGTGGTGGTGGTGAGGGTTGAAGATGGTGTCATTTCAAGCATGTTAATGAGAACATCTCCGTTGCCTAGATATGGGACTACTTGCAATGGGGAGTGTACATCTGCCATAATTGTTGGCGTTAGCTGATGCTAAGTCACCAATGACATCATCAGCTCATCTTGTCAGTAACCAAGGTTACTGACAAGAGTGTGTGTTGGACCCAAATGCAGCACAACGGTGTTCAGTAAAAGTCTTCATTAAAGCCTCACAGCCGGCAATAGAGCAGAGTTGGGTCCTCAGGATCGTGGTAGTGGCAGTGGCAGTAAAGCCAATACCAGAAAACAGCTGGTGTGAGCGCTGAGTAGATCTGGAAACCGGAACACAGGAGCTGGTCAAAAAAAAGTGAAATGAAATGAAATCAGTGATCGCCTTTGACCATGTGATGACTCCCGTTGTAAAGATTATAACCAGCTCAGAATATTCAAGATACTACTGGAGGAGCTGTCAGCTGAATATGGTGCTGCTGCTACTACACCCAGAAATCCAACGGCTCAGCAGAGGACGGGTTCTGCATTGTTCTTTGTCATTTTTGGGTGAAATCAAAATGTTCATGCAGTCCAGAGGGGAAGACACCTCGCTGATAGGAGACTGGACTCTTGACCTTGCATTTGTAACGGACATTACTGAGAACCTGAACAGTTGGAACTGTGAGTTGCAAAGCAAAGGTAAGAGCATTTAAGCTCTGAGCATTTAAAGAGAAAAAAGGTGTTGCACTTTAACGCTGTGCAGATGGTGCTGAAAGACAAAACTTCTTCTGCATCCGAGGCTTTTGATAAAGTTGCAGAAAAACACCCTCAAGTCATAGAAAGACTTGGTTTTGTGACCTGGGTCAGCTTGAGCCATGCGTGTCATTCATTTGTAATCCTTTTATGAGCGTGGACATATCAAGCATTGCTGAGCAGTTAAGTGTAACTCTCACCCTTGATGCTAGACGGATGGAGCTTGAAATGTGAACATTGCAAAATGACATCCACCTCAAAGCCTATCAGAGTGCACCAAACTTTTGGGGCCTTGTTGACACAGAAAAGTACAGTGGTGTATGTACAGCAGCTTTGACGATCACAAGCCTGTTTGGTTCAAGCTATCTTTGTGAATCAGCCTTTTCTGACATGCACTTCATCAAGAACAAAAACAGAACCGGCCTCACTGATGCACATCTGCAAGACACATGATGGGAAAAGAACACCTGAATATATCTGGACCAAGTGAAAGGACTACACTTCTGTCAGTGAGAAAAAGGCCACAGCTCAGGAGGGACCAGCAAGACACTGGTCTGCCTGCACTCTGTCCTGTAGAGAGTGTCCAGGACTAGGACTGGAATCTGTGGGGGGGTCCTGGAGGCCATAGGGTTGTGGGTTGCACTTCTTCCAGAGGTGTGTACTTTCCAACCCCTGTCCACTTCCTCTGGATCCAGTAACTTCTAGTGAGCCATCATCTTCAGCATTAGGTCCCCCCCTCACCTCTCCCACAGGGTGCCACCTCCTGCGTGGACATCGGTCCCTCAGGGTCCCATAATCCCCCCCTGCTGCCGTCGCTGGCTGCTCGGCTGCTCACCGATGTGTGCTGTGGTTTCAGAAAACACTTCCACCGAAGTGTGGAATGATAAATACAGCAGGATCAATTAGTTCTTTGTAGGACCTTCCATGTTGAATGTTTGAAATACTGTATAGTTCAAGACATTAGCGGTAATGTTTTATGTGTTGGTAAACTGCTGTCTGCATTCAAACAGTCCTTAAATTAAGAAAAGGGCTGGAGATGATGGAGTAAAGCCTGATTTATGGTTCTGCGTTAAACCAACGCAGACCCTACGCCGTTGCCGTGACGCCGTTGTGAATCCTTCGGACTTCTCCGTCACTCCATTTCGCTGTGGTGCAGTACCCCCCCAGAGCGCTAGGGAGTTGCGTTCTTTTCCAGAGAAAAGAAGGCGATTCATGCTCGAAAACCCTCCAATGTGGCTGAATTACAACAATTTTATTGTTATTGTTGTCTCTAGTTGATTCTTTGTTTAGCTTCTGGCTTTTCCGGTCACAGTGAACAATGGCGACCGAGAGAGAACCGGAACCGGAAATGCGTTGCTACCAAGCAAACCAATGACACCCCTCTTGGTCTGCATTCGGTCTGCGTCGCCTCGACACGTAGTTCCATTTTTTGGGAGGTGCAGGTCAGGCTACGGCGTAGCTACGGAGAGACTCCCACGTAGCCGCGTACCCTACGGTGTAGGTTTAACCAGAACCAGAATTCAGCCATAAGTGTTACATTCACACATGCTTGACAACGAGCTGAAACTTTTTAATCAGTATGAATAGAATAGAATAGATCTTCATTGTCATTATCACCAGGTACAACGACATTAAAAGTGCTCTCCAATCAGTCCATCATATATAAAATAAAATCATTTAAAAAATAAATAAAATGAAATAAAAACAAAGCTCCGGGAGGAGCTCGGAGTAGAGCCGCTGCTCCTCCACATCGAGAGGAGCCAGCTGAGGTGGCTCGGGCACCTGTATAGGATGCCTCCTGGACGCCTCCCTAGGGAGGTGTTCCGGGCATGTCCCACCGGGAAGAGGCCCCGAGGAAGACCCAGGACACGCTGGAGTGACTACGTCACTCGGCTGGCCTGGGAACGCCTTGGAGTCCCCCCGGAAGAGCTGGAGGAAGTGTCTGGGGAGAGGGAAGTCTGGGGATCCCTGCTCCGACTGCTGCCCCCGCGACCCGGACTCAGATAATGCGGTGGACAATGGATGGATGGATGGAAATAAAAACAAATAAAATAAAATGAACATATATCTAGACACATTCACCCTTCCACACATACATCAACACACGGACATTACAAGAACTTTCATCAACATACAATGGTTTTTTGTTATTGCTGTTGGGTAAAAGCTGTGTTGCTTTGCCGGGACGAAAGACGGAAGTAGAACTGGTTTGAAACTTTTCAAAAGAGTTGTCCAACAACGTTTCAGGTCCTGTTGGAGACATTTTATTCAATTCCAGCGGCCTGTCTGATTGTAGTCCACCCTCTGCTCAGTTGTGTCAGTCGGCCTCTTTAACAGAAAGATGTCTGGAGGGCTGAACGTTTGACCTGCTCACACAGGAGTTACTGGCTCTCGCTTCACGACAGCAGAAGGCTACTCAACTACACAGGAAGTTCTGTCATTTGTATAAAATGTACTTGCCTTCCAGATGTGTTTGGGGTACTAAACTGTGATCTTCATGTTTCCCAGAATGACCTCTGGATGTGCATCAACTCCACGCTCCCAGGTGAGGCTCCTGAAACACCGTCGTGCTGGAACATTTACAGCTCAATTGGGGGAAGATGATTTTTTTTTTTTGTGGAAAGTAAATTTGAATGAAGAAGGACTGATATGCATCACAGGAGCACTAATGGGAGCCGTGATAACCAGCGTGCTGTTAGATTCAACTGCAACTGACAATTATTTTCATCACTAAGTAATCAACACATGATTTCCTCAAACATTTGTACTTGTTAAGTTGTCCAACTCAAGATCGTAGCGGCCATCAAGCCGAGCTAAAAGATCTATTTTATTTTTTATTGTATTCGTTATTTCATTCATTAAAAGAAAAACAAAACAGTTAAATATAATGACAACAAATATCTTTCATCGTATGAAAGGGAACAGAAGGAAGACTAAGCTTATTTTATCCGTCCCTTTTTCATAAAAAATCTAATTTCAATTAATTTAATAATAAAAATAAAAAATAAAAAAAATTACAAATTATGCAATTTAAAAAAAAAACACTTTCCAATAAACGTAATTAAAAAAAAAACAAAACCAAAACTACAACAAAGTTATAAAATAATACAAAATAGCTGTCGTCAAACACAGATAGTCCTATTCTTTTTTGATTCAAAGAAAAATAATATAACAATGGTGCTAAAATGAGAGAGAGAAAAAAAAGAAAACCCACCTAACTTAACAATTATCACGATATTTCTTCATCAAACTGGCTTTTATTATTCTTTTAAATGTAATGTTTGATTTGCATTCTTTGGCTTCTGTATCCAGATTGTTCCATAAACTGATACCTTTTACAGAAACACAACGTTCCATTAATTTTGTCCTGAATTTAGTTTTTTTAAAGATCCCTGTTCCTTTAAAGTTATACGGTACGGTACTTATGTTCTCTTTTATCAAATTTTTTCTGTATATTGATTGGCATCATTTTCTTACGAGCTTTCGACAATTTGCAGAATTCTGTGGTCCACTAATTCAAGACATTTCAACAGTTTTAACTGGAGGAATAATGGATTTGAAGTGAAGGAATAATGGATTTGAAGTGAAGGAACATGGATTTGAAGTGAAGGAACATGGATTTGAAGGCTGCTAAACCTGCTAAACTCTAGCGTCCCGACAGCTCGGCTAGTCTGCAAACATTGAGCCAGTAGAGGACGAAGTTCTCACTCAGATCCCGTCAGACTGAGATGGGATCGTTCTTTGATGTCTGTGACATTCCAGCAGCTTCTGCTGATTATGGCCACGGTTACATAATGTTTTTTAATTCGGAATGAATTATTCCGAATTAAATAATTCAGAATTAAACTATTTTCCTTCGAGTTTACATGGAAATAGTAATTCTGAATTAAGATTTACATGGAAAACACGTTTGATGGGCTTTCTCCAATTCCTCTCCAGGTCTGGGGGTTGGGAAGGTTCTGATTGGATAGGGGGGGGACCGGAAGTTAAACTACCGGAAGAAAAACTAACTTAGCTGCTACAACTTTGAAAAGCTCACAATTTTGATTTTTACTGTTTCCATCAGTTCTTTTAATTATTTCCAGGTCCTCCAAGCTATTTATTAGATACAGTAAATGGTGCTGCCATCTTGAAACTTTGTTTGGAAAACCAGCCCAGTGGAATATAAGCGTCATGGAGACAGACGGGCGAGGGAACGAGCAGAAAGAAAGACCAGAATTAATTTAAAGAGGAATGAGTGGATACATGATCTGGAATTATTCTATTCAGATTTAAAATCACAATAAACCAGCCACTTACTTCGGAATTAAATTTTATTCAGAATGGCCATTTTCATTCAGAATTAGGTGTTTACATGGTAATTTTTACTCATTTTAAATCAGATTTAATTTTAATTCTGAATTAAAGAGGAATTCAACTTCCCATGTAAACACACTCTATGTCTGGTGGTGTAAACAGTTCTCCTCAACATGCCAGTGTAGCGACTTTAAGATGGTTGCTCACAGAAGCAGGAAGACACCAGGCACCAGGAAGTCAGGATCTGCAAATGTATTTCTAAGAACAGCAGCACAGGGGACAGTCAACACAGGCAGACGGAGCAGCAGCTCTCTGTGTCTCCATTGTAACAGCTTCAGGAGTTCTAAATTAAATAACAAATTATTTATGTATGCTCAAATAAACAGAAAAATATTAATATAAACAAAAAGTGTGTATACTAAAATGTATACCTGTACAGTGGCTGCACATCTGAGCAGTTACAATTGAAACAATCAGTAAACCTGATATCCACTGCAATAAAATATGTCTAATTCTCAAATAAATATATAAATAAATAAAATAAAAATCCACTTCCAAATAAAATATTTTCTGTCAAGCTACTAACAAATGCAGTCCTTTAAAATACACAGAACATTAAATACATGGGGAAAAAAACCCATAACGCACCTAAGAACAGCAGCACAGGGGACAGTCAACACAGGCAGACGGAGCAGCAGCTCTCTGTGTCTCCTGAAGTCAGTGAGAGGATATGTAAATGAGGGGGATTTCCCGACGTATTTTCACACATATAACGGCCGTTTTACCATTTAAAAGACTCAAGGTAAGTTAGCAGTTGTATTTTTTACGGTTTTAACCAAAACAAGTCACTTTAAAGCAAGATAGCTTGCATAAAACAAAGAAGACCGACACATACGTCTTACCATTGTAACAGCTTCAGGAGTTCTGGCGGGAGTCTGTGCTTACGTCACTCCTGAATATTTGGGTGCGCCACTAATTAAGGTCCCCCTATGCTACAGGTGACAGGGAACTATACCGAATTACGGTAAAAAAATATATACACAACAATATTGCGCCCAGATTTTGAGAATGTTCATAAAAAAATAAAAAATAAAATAAACAACATATTGGCTCAGCTACATACTCCCCCCTGAACTTCTCAAAATTACAGAAGTAGCAGTCGACAGCTGAATCCTGGGTAAACTAGCACGGCTCGTTATTCTCTAACATACATCTCTTAAATGCAACATATTTGTTTCCCAGTTAAAAGGGAAAGTGAGCATACAGAAGTTGGCCAAACCTCTAATATCCACTCGCTAAAGAATGTGCCTTATACACAATCTCACACTGATGATTAAATAACTATTACCCTGACTTTAAACTTACTCAAAAGACTACATTCTCAGTGAATTTAGGATTACCCTAATTACTTATAACCTGAGTGTTACCTACAACAATAGGGACTTGGCAAATTCACTGATGAGACTGCCGGCTTGTGCTTTTCTCTGCGTCATGTTTTGTATCAGCCTATTAACTGGTTTTACCACCCTGCCAACTCTTGTCCTGACATGACCCACAGGACTGCTTGGTGGTGGTCTGACAGGTGTTAGGGCTACCACTGTGGTGTCTCCTCCAGCTACTTGACTCTTTGGAAGACTGTTGCTCGGTTGTGGCTGTTCCCCACTGCACTTAGTCTCAGACTCACTGCTGCTGTCTCTGTGTCCGTCATCCCCATCGACAGAGATATCTGACTCGATATCGTCACTCAAGCCCACTCTGACACTGTCGCTTGTCTGTGACCTCGGAACGACTGAGTTAGGACTATCCTCATTGGACACCACTCGAGGAGGTTCAGAAGGTGCATGTTCTCCCTCTGGGGAACGTCCCGTAGAGGTGGTCCTTGCCACCCAGCTGGCAGTGCGTTCTGACCGGTCAAACTCAGACTCGGTCACCAAGAGGCTTCTATTTACCTCGCTGTGTTCAGATCCACTGTCAAATGACTACACAGTTTCACAGTCTACCTCAACTGGCAAAAAGTTGGCTTGCAAGAGCAGATTTCTGTGGACAACTTTCTCTTGTCCAGTATTGGGATGTCTGATACGATAAGTATGGCACCTCGAGTCTTTAGAGACTACTGTGTAGAGTGCTGACTCCCACCTATCTGCCAGTTTCCTGCGACCACGTCCACCCTTGTTTGCCACGAGAACCTGATCTCCTTCTTCAATTTCTGTTCCCTTTAGTCCTTTGTTATACAAGTCTGCTTGGCGCCGCTGGCTGGAATGTGCATTGACTTGAGCCACCGCAAGAGCTTCCTTGAGGTCATCCCTCATCCTCTTGACATAACTGTCATAGTCTGTGATGTCATTGTCCCTCTCCACACTGTGGAACATAACATCCACTGGTAATCTGGGGATCCGTCCGTACATCAGATAAAAGGGAGCATATCCAGTTGACTCATGAGCTGTACAGTTATAAGCAAAGGTCAGCGTTTGCAGCATTTGTGGCCACCTCTGCTTATCCCTGGGGGGCAGGGCTCTGATCATGTTCCCTAAGGTTCTATTGAACCTCTCAGTGTGGCCATTCCCCATGGGATGATAAGGGGTTGTCCTAGACTTTTTAACACCAGCGATCTGCAGCAGCTCCTGAATCAATTGGCTTTCAAAATTGGCACCTTGGTCTGCGTGGATCCTTTGCGGGAATCCATAGACGCAAAAATACCTATCCCACAGCTGGCGTGCCACTTGTTTTGCTGACTGGTCAGAGCATTTGAAGGCGTGGGCCATTTTGGTAAAGTGATCTGTTGCCACCAACACATCCACACTCCTTCCCTTGGAGTCTTCTGCAGACCAGAAGTCCAGGCAAACCAATTCCAAGGGGCTTGTGGTCTTGATACTTGCAAGCGGGGCTCTTCCCTCTGGTTCCAATGTTTTGCTAACAACGCAGCGCTTGCAGACTTTCACATGTTCTCTGACATCACGCTCCATATCAGCCCAGAAGAATCTCTGCCTCGCCAGATATAAGGTCCTGCTCTGACCCTGATGGCCAGCATCATCATGGACACCATGCAGAACGTCATTGACCAAGGAGGTGGGTACCATATACTGATGCCGTTTTTTTCCAGTTAGTGAGTCCTTACACACCCTGTACAGGATGCCATTAAGCATGTTCAGTTTCTGCCATTGCTTCAGGGTTTTGAGCGCCCTTAAAGACAATCCAGCCCTCTCTCGTCTTGATGGCCGTCTCCCACGTGCAACAAATGGAATGACCTGCGACAGTGTAGCATCCCGTCCCTGTTCATCCTGGAGCTCTTGGAGTGAGAAGACAGGCAGAGCAGCTTGACCTGGTGGGACAAGCTTCTCCAGGTCTTGAACGAGCAAAGAAACCACCCTCTGTTTTGGGCCTTCATCCCACTCAGCATGACCCGTCAAGACTGCAGATACTTCGCTGTCAGACAGAGAGCGATGGTCCAAGCTCTCTGGTGGAAGTGGGTTCTCAACACTCTGGTGGTTAGTACCAACCCTGAACATCTCCTGAACCATGCCTTCTTGGACTTGTTGCGACTCTTCCAACAGCACTTCATACAGCTCCTTCATAAGCCTCTGGCAGACAGGGTTTTGGACAAAGGGCCGCCTGCTTAAGGCATCAGCAACGATATTCTTACTGCCAGGTATGTACTTGATGCTGAAGTTGTATGGTGACAACTTGGCAACCCACGTTTGCTCACATGCGTCAAGTTTAGGCTTCGTGAGAATATACGTTAGCGGATTGTTGTCCGTCCAAACAGTAAAAGTGTGTCCCTTTAGCCAGTGGCTAAATTTGTCGCAAACTGACCACTTCAATGCTAAAAACTCAAGGCGGTGAGCAGGATAGTTGGTCTGAGCACGGGTGAGCGCTTTACTGGCGAAGGCAATGGGGCGTGCTTTACTGTCACCATCCTGAATTTGAGATAATACGGCACCTAAACCATCCTGTGAGGCGTCTGTGCACAGAAGGAATGGTCGGCTGAAATCAGGATGTGCAAGTACAACAGACTCCAGGAGCGCAGCTTTCAACTGCTCGAATGAGTTGCGATGCTCCGCTCTCCAGTCACTTGGATGCAACTTCCTGAATGCAGCGGCGCCTCTCGCGTTGCCTCTTTTTCCTTTTGGTGCAGCAGTCAGTGCAAACAGCGGCTTTGCTATGCGAGAACAGTTGTGGATGAACTGCTGATAGTACATGACCATGCCCAGGAATGACTTGATCTTTTTCTGAGAGGGTGTCGCTCCATCCTCCATCATAAGATTAGATTCGGTCATGGAAGCAATGGCCTTCACCTTATCAGGGTCGGTTGACACACCGGTCTCATCAACAACATGCCCCAAGAATCTTACACTTCTCCTTAACAGCTGACATTTCTTGGGGGCCAGCATTAACCCATGAGCGCGCAACCTGCTGAAGACTGTCTCAAGCCTCCTTAGGGCTTCTGCTTCGTTGGGAGCATACACAAGTACGTCATCCAAGTAGCAGAGCAGGGTCAGGAAGTTCTGGTCTCCAAATATACCCATCATGAGTCGCATGAAACTTGCAGGACTATTACAAAGTCCTTGAGGCAGCCTGTTGAACTCATAGAGCCCCATAGGTGTGGTGAAGGCTGTCAGTTTTTTGTCCTCCTCTGCCATGGCGATGTTATAGAATCCAGAGGTGAGGTCCATTGCACTGAATATGGCGCTACCTCCGAGAGCTGCCAGACAGTCGGCTTGATGGGGCAGGGGGTGTGCATCCTTAATCGTACGCGCATTTAACCAGCGATAGTCCACACATATCCTGAGATCCCCGTTCTTCTTCCAAACGAGCACTAGTGGGGACGCCCACTCGCTGTTGGACTTGCGGATGATTTCCCGTTCCTCCATCTCTGTGAGAACTTGTCAGAGCTTATGATACTGCCCTGGTGGGATGCGCCGGTAGGGGAGTCTAAATGGTCGCTCATCAGCTAAATGGATGCGGTGGATAAAATCCTTAGCCAGCCCACAATCAAGCTTGCTCCTGGAGAATATGTCCTCATATTTGTGGATCAATTGCAGCAGCTGTGATTTCCAGTAGTCTGTCACCTCACATGAATCAATGTCCAGATCATCCAATCCTAGGTCATGCAGACTGTTCTGATAATCGGAACAAGGTGGGGGACTGGGGCTGCTAGTCACTTCATCATGCACCGAATGGCTCTGCACTCTGACTTCTTCGGCTGACGTTTGCTCAGGAGTCATGTCTAGATCCTCAAGAGCGATACAGGTGGACACGTCCGCCACTCTAATGTGACGCCTTAGGGTGATTGCTTTGTCGGAGGTATTCAAAATCCTTACTGGGACCCACCTATCACCGGTCATGGAGGCTACAGACCTGCAGACAATGATGTCTTTCTTGTGAACTTGTGTTTTTGATGGTTCAACCAAGATGGTACTGCCTTCAGAGAGGGGTGACGTTGCAGGCAATTTACCCCAAACCAGGTGCTCTTGCTGCGGGAGAAGAGTGACTGCCTGTGCAAGTTTGACGGTTCCAACAATATCTGGCATTACATCACCTCTCCACCTGTTAATGCCGGACAACATGTCAAGGAACTGCATTATCTCAGGCGCATCTGTAGACTCAGGTCTGCTCAAAACCTGCCAAAAGTGGGGGGACTGTTTGAACTGCTTCAGGAGGTGTTTAATCACATTTGTGCCCAGAATCATCTGATCTTTCTGCCCAGGGACTACTAAAGCAGGCACCCTGAACGTGTTCCCATACACCCCAATCTTCAGGTTGTGAATGCATTTGGGTCTCACTTGAATTCCACCACAGCCGACGAGTACAATATTAGGGTGGGTGCATTCAGGCTCCGACGCTGATCCAACATCCTTAAGCATCTGCTCCGCCTCCTCACTTATGGTGCAGGCCATGGAACCAGAATCTAGCAGAGCCTTCAATGAAACCTTATCATCCACCTGTGTATCGGTGTAGAACAGGTCGTCAGATTTTTCAAGCTGGGTTATGTTCTGAAATAATACAACAGTGCCAGGTGGGACAGATTTTAGACTCTCTGCGTACACAGATTGCATGTTTTCACTGACGTTGAGGGTTTCACTACTGACACTCACACTGTCCCCTCCCAGGTGTGAGTGATTTAGTTTCCCTGATCTGGTGAACGACCGTCTCGCTGTGTGGCAGTGGCTTTAGGGCAGTCTTTCCGCTGATGGCCTGGTTCTAGGCAGTTTAGACATCTCCTCTCACGCATGCAGTGTGCTCGTGTTGAGTGAGAGGGGTTGCTACAGACCTGGCATGGAGTGAACTGAGCTGATGGGGAATATTGAGGTCTTGCAGCGCGGGCAGGCTGGCTGGTGCGCTCTAACACTCTCTCCAGCATAGTTAGAACACGCTCTAGAGCACCTGCTTCAGAAGTGGCTGCTTCATTTGACCTGGTTTGGTTAGGGGTATATTTGGCTGTGTTTACTTGGGCATATTCAGATACGGGTTCAGATACGGGTTCGGGAGAACTAATGGTTGACACCTGGAGGACATGTGTTTTGGCTGTGTTGGTGTTTGACTTTTTCACTTGATACTCTCTTTGATGTTCATCAATACTTTCTTGCACCTCTGTGAGTGACCACTTACTTATGGGCTTACACTTAAAAACACAGGCGAGACTAGGGTCAGGACAGTTTCTGATGAACATCATGGCTATTTCAGCATCCATGTTTTCCATGTTGCTTCCCTGGCGCCTCAGATGCCTGTGGGCTGCTTCGGCAGCATTATTCAGCCTTACCCAGTAATCTACTGGTGTTTCCTTTGCCGTTGGCTGGGTAGCATAAAAGTCGGCCAGGGGTAAACAGGACTCAGGGGTTTCGCTAAAGTAGCGTCTCAGTATGTTATAGATGGCCTCAGGATTAACAGCTGTGCCAGATGATGAGCTGCTTTTCAATCCTACTTTAACAATACTTTTTGCCCTGCCAAGAAGGTGACTGAGAATCTCCTTGTTCTGCTCATTGGTTGAGAACCCTCTCTTGTCCAAATACACCTCCATCATTTCAATCCACTCTTGAATGGAATATTTGTCATTGCCATCTCCACGATACATGGGAGGCTCTTTAGTATCAGGTCTGACTACCAGGCTCACTTTGGAAAGATCCATGGTTGTGTCTGGCGCTCCAGCTCTGGCTGAATCAGCTGGAGTAGGCTGTTTTGGGGTGAGTGGGGACTGACTGGCCAGCAAGCGGCTGGCTATTGATTCACCTATCTGGCTCCCTAACTCACCTATGAGCTCACGTAACTGTTGGGAAGTGTTCTCATTGTTTACAACAGGGGTTGAGAATAGAGGCTCACGCAGAGGGGTATCAGTGATATAATCTGAGTCTAAAGGCTCTTCACATACTGAAGTCCTACCCCGAACTACTCCATCTGTGTTTAACAACCCCCTGCCCCTCCCAGCAGTTGGTGTAAAAATATTAAAGGTATCCCGACCTCTACCAGCCATGTTTTACACCATATGAATATATTAAAAAAAATGTAACAGACAATTTTCACAATTTTCACAATTTTAACAATTTTGAATAGTTTTGCAGAATTCACAGGCAATAATAACTTGTACAGATACTTTTGTTTACTTTTATGAAGTAATCTGATTATTCCTGATGACTGTATTTATACTGGATGTGAGCAATTACTTAAACAGCTAAAAGAATCCACAGGTCCACCAACTTGGCATCCCAGACGTCACGAGCACACTGCTGAACCTCGGTGATCGGCGGCGGCTGACCAATGGATCCGGGTTGTCACGGCACCAGTTTATGTAGCGACTTTAAGATGGTTGCTCACAGAAGCAGGAAGACACCAGGCACCAGGAAGTCAGGATCTGCAAATTTATTTCTAAGAACAGCAGCACAGGGGACAGTCAACACAGGCAGACGGAGCAGCAGCTCTCTGTGTCTCCATTGTAACAGCTTCAGGAGTTCTAAATTAAATAACAAATTATTTATGTATGCTCAAATAAACAGAAAAATATTAATATAAACAAAAAGTGTGTATACTAAAATGTATACCTGTACAGTGGCTGCACATCTGAGCAGTTACAATTGAAACAATCAGTAAACCTGATATCCACTGCAATAAAATATGTCTAATTCTCAAATAAATATAAATATAAAAATATAAATAAATAAAATAAAAATCCACTTCCAAATAAAATATTTTCTGTCAAGCTACTAACAAAAGCAGTCCTTTAAAATACACAGAACATTAAATACATGGGGAAAAAAACCCATAACGCACCTAAGAACAGCAGCACAGGGGACAGTCAACACAGGCAGACGGAGCAGCAGCTCTCTGTGTCTCCTGAAGTCAGTGAGAGGATATGTAAATGAGGGGGATTTCCCGACGTATTTTCACACATATAACGGCCGTTTTACCATTTAAAAGACTCAAGGTAAGTTAGCAGTTGTATTTTTTACGGTTTTAACCAAAACAAGTCACTTTAAAGCAAGATAGCTTGCATAAAACAAAGAAGACCGACACATACGTCTTACCATTGTAACAGCTTCAGGAGTTCTGGCGGGAGTCTGTGCTTACGTCACTCCTGAATATTTGGGTGCGCCTCTAATTAAGGTCCCCCTATGCTACAGGTGACAGGGAACTATACCGAATTACGGTAAAAAAATATATACACAACAATATTGCGCCCAGATTTTGAGAATGTTCATAAAAAAATTAAAAATAAAATAAACAACATATTGGCTCAGCTACACCAGTTTCAGTGAAAGGCTTACACCATCTTCCTGAATGCTTCCATAGCAGTTACCAAAGCTGTTTGAAGCTTGCACTTCACAGTCTTTGGTCATGAAGAAAACAGGAAGTGATACATGCAGCTGTTTGTCTGATGTTCACGTTGGCCTTTCAACACTGGATGCAACAACAAGAACCACAAATCAATAACAGAAGATGTGGGCCAGATCCCAACACGTAACCGTGACGACACTCATCTTTCCCAGACTTCTCTGCCGTCTAGTTTGGTGCACAAAGGTTCATTCTTCCGCATCCACACCTCTTCAGGTGTTCACCGCTAGGGCAGCCAGAGCAGAGCTCGCTCCAATCCAATTCCTGATGTTTGATAAAGACCCATATCAGCGTAGAAAAATAGAGTCAGTCTTTGCCCATGAAGCAAAAGCACACTTTTGTGATCAAATGTTTTTATTTAAATATCTTTTTTACTTTTGCATCCACAATGATGTCAAACAAACATTATTCACATATTTTCACCCCCTTCCAAACCCACCCCTCGGACCTGAGCACTCGATGAAAACAATGAGTAATTAATAATAAGGAAAACAGAAAAAAAAGATAATACAACAATAAAAAACAAACAAGGACAAAATAAAACAAAGGCAAAACATAATTATATCAAGAACTGGACAAGGATAGCTGCAACAAGGTAGTCTATATCAATGTTAAATACATCTATCTAGTTTGGCTTTCATTTGATCTGATGCCATATGCCAAAATAAAATATTTGGTTGTTTTGCATTATGGATTGGAGCTGTAGATATTTCCAGATAGATAATATCAAGAACAGTCAAATACCAATGGGAGATGTTAAGCGTGTGTGGTGGTTTCCATCTTACTGCAATTATCTTTTTTGCTGCTGTTAGGCCAGCAAGCAAGATTTGTTTTTGACATAGTGAAGCATTGATTGTGGATAAATTATTTAAAATAAGTGTTTGAGGGTTTACTGTAATATTCTGTACTGTTATCGAGGATAATGCAGTTGCAACCTGTTGCCAGAAGTTTTGCAACAGGTTGGCATTCCCAGACCATCTGCATGAAGGTTCCTCTTATTTGACATTTTAGAGGAAGCTGAGCTTCCCTTGCAGTCTTAGAGGAATCACCACTGATTAGCTCATACAGGGGATGTTAAGATAACTTAACATCATTAGCTACACCTTGCGCCTTAAGTGCAGCCTTAATTTGCAAGCAGAAAAAAAAGATGTGTTCTGTAAATTAAAACTAAACTTTATATCTTGAAATGTGCACAGGCCATTTTCATCATAGATATCACTAAGTAGATGAATTCCCCGATCTGTCCATTGTGGGAATTGGATGGGTCTGCCTGCAGAAGCACACTTCCAGAGGGTTGATTGTGTTTGTGTGGCTGCAGGAGTATCCAGGAAGTCGGATGGCTGGGTCGGCCTCGGTTGCTGTGAGTTGGCCATCACTAACGAGTGTCGCAGGGAATGCAGACAGGTGAGACGCAGGACACCAAGCAGCACAACCTCACGCCATCAAACTGATATCTGTCCAGATTCATTTTATTGAAAACAAAAATAAGCAAAGTGAACATTCTGCTAATTTCCTTTCTTTGTTTCCCTGACAGGCATCTTCTAAAAATGACATAACAAGCGTATGCAAAAAGGTCACGGAGGTAGGTGGAAGAGCGATGTCCAGTAATGTCCCTTCAACCATGAATACGGCAGACCTGACTTCTCCATTCTTTCTTGTTTCAATTCAATTTTCAATTCAGTCTTTATTTCAAACATGATAGTGTAAGTAACAGACATGCTTGAACATACTTAAACAATGAACGCAAGAGAGACACTTTTTTTGGTAGCAACAGCAGTTTTGACATGTTCTAAAAGGAAGACGTAAAAAACGTATGAACTCCTCCCCTTGAACTCAAGACTATGTTTTCAGATGGACCTGCTTATTAGATATCAAAGACCTTGACGTATTTAGAAGTACCTTAAACTAATAGTAAGAATTTTACGCAGTATGAATATATATAGTGGGATATATATATTGCTCCTGGGGTCTGGTCTGTGTGGTAGACCTGCTCCTGGGGTCTGGTCTGTGGTAGACCTGCTCCTGGGGTCTGGTCTGTGTGGTAGACCTGCTCCTGGGGTCTGGTCTGTGGTAGACCTGCTCCTGGGGTCTGGTCTGTGGTAGACCTGCTCCTGGGGTGTTCAAACCTTCATTCATGAGGGATCTCCCTGTTCTGAGCAGCATTTGTGTCATGACAGCTGTCTCTTCTCGTTCCAGAGCTCCCTCTACACCTGCATAACCAAAAATGAAAGTAAGTTCAGCTGTGTGGGTCCACACACTCCAAGACACACACACACACACACACACACACACACACACACACACACACACACACACACACACACACACACACACACACACAATCTCCTCTGGATCTAACGTTGCATCAGAGCATCCCTCTCTGGATGAAACGCTGCATCAGAGCATCCCTCTCCTCTGGATGAAACACTGCATAAGAGCATCCCTCTCCTCTGGATGAAACACTGCATAAGAGCATCCCTCTCCTCTGGATCTAACGCTGCATCAGAGCATCCCTCTCCTCTGGATCTAATGCTGCATCAGAGCATCCCTCTCCTCTGGATGAAACGCTGCATCAGAGCATCCCTCTCCTCTGGATCTAACGCTGCATCAGAGCATCCCTCTCTGGATCTAACGCTGCATCAGAGCATCCCTCTCCTCTGGATCTAACGCTGCATCATAGCATCCCTCTCCTCTGGATGAAACGCTGCATCAGAGCATCCCTCTCTGGATCTAACGCTGCATCAGAGCATCCCTCTCCTCTGGGTGAAACGCTGCATCAGAGCATCCCTCTCCTCTGGAATGAAACGCTGCATCAGAGCATCCCTCTCTGGATCTTACGCTGCATCAGAGCATCCCTCTCTGGATCTAATGCTGCATCAGAGCATCCCTCTCCTCTGGATGAAACGCTGCATCAGAGCATCCCTCTCTGGATCTAACGCTGCATCAGAGCATCCCTCTCTGGATCTAACGCTGTATCAGAGCATCCCTCTCTGGATCTAACGCTGCATCAGAGCATCCCTCTCCTCTGGGTGAAACGCTGCATCAGAGCATCCCTCTCCTCTGGATCTAACGCTGCATCAGAGCATCCCTCTCTGGATGAAACGCTGCATCAGAGCATCCCTCTCCTCTGGGTGAAACGCTGCATCAGAGCATCCCTCTCCTCTGGATCTAACGCTGCATCAGAGCATCCCTCTCTGGATGAAACGCTGCATCAGAGCATCCCTTTCCTCTGGATGAAACGCTGCATCAGAGCATCCCTTTCCTCTGGATGAAACGCTGCATCGATTTCTTCTCAGCTTCATTACATTTATTAGTTTGCATCAGTTTCTCGGCTGTTACCACGTCTTCATGTTTCCTCTTTTCCTCTTTTCTACTGTAAAACATTTTTGCAGCGACATTTGAAGGACGAACAGTTGCACTTGTTATTTTGTCTCATTCTTCCTGCAACCTTGTCTCATGTCTTACAGTACAGTACGGGGGGGGGTGTCACATTTTTGGTTTCTATTCTCACGGAGTTCAGCTTTGCACGTGCACACTCTTTTTGTTTACTAAGCTGCAGCATCATGGGAGTCTTCACTTTGGACTCAGCTGTAACTCAGTGAACTGATTCCATCAAACCAGCCTGGAATAATATCATTTTTGCATTAAACAATAAAAGATGGTATTAAATTGCTCTTTTTCATGTGTTACAAGCCTTTTTTTTCTTTTTTTTCCAGTATTAGGCACAAAATCTCAAGTCTCAGGTTTACTGACCGTTGTCACCAGCAGACAGTCTCCGTTGGACTCACTCGTGTCGTCAGATACTGACTCATGTCATGACAAATGCTTTGATTTCTCACCCGCTGCCATGGTTTTTAAATGACTGTGAACATTTCTAACCGTATTTAGCGACTCTCTGGTCCGTGTGTGTGTTCCTCCAGTGGGCTCTTCGTGCTGCAGCTTCGCGGGGCGGCACACCACCTGCAGGGAGTACTGCGAGGCCATCTTCAGGACCGACTCCACCCCAACCAAGTCCCAGATCAAGGCTGTCAAAGACTACTGCCAGAGCCACAGCCACAAGCTGGTGGACTGCGTCAACAACTTCACCGAGACCTACCCGGCACGCAGCCCCATCGAGAGTACGTCCATCCGCCACACTTGTTTTAGATTTAGTCTTAGTCTCAGTCTTTTGGACGAAAATGCTTATTAGTTTTAGTCACATTTTAGTCATTTCTATATGTGATAGTTTTAGTCGACGGAAACTCAAAAAGGTTTTAGTCCAGTTTTAGTCAGTTCTAGTTGAAAAAAAAAGAAAAAAGAAAGTATTTTCATCAATATTTACAATAATAAAAGAATGGTTTTAGACATACAAGTTTTCCACCCAACAGCAAATACTTTCTGATCTACTATAATTCTACTATCTAGTCTTATACAGGACTGTCTCTGAAAATTAGAATATTGTGATAAAGTTCTTTATTTTCTGTAATGCAATTACAAAAACAAAAATGTCATACATTCTGGATTCATTACAAATCAAATCAACAAGCCTTTTATTATTTTAATTTTGCAGATTATGGCTTACAGTTTAAGATTAAGATTCCCAGAATATTCAAATTTTTTGAGATAGGATATTTGAGTTTTCTTAAGCTGTAAGCCATGATCCTCTCATGATTGATTAGTTAGTGTCTCTACGTGTCCCTGACCTTCCCCTGCAGGCCTGCACTGCTGCGACCGGGCCGAGGCCCCCCACTGCCAGATCGCCTGCCGGGAAATCCTCAGCACCATGAGCACGGAGCAGGAGATCATGGACGGCCTGATCAAGGAGTGTCGCTCCCAGCCCCTCCCCCAGGACCCCATGTGGCAGTGTTTCCTGGGCAGCGCCCACCTCCCCTCCCCGCCGGAGGAGGAGACCCCCAACCCCATCAAGATGGACAGTGCTAAGCTGCACTGCTGCGCCAAGGCCAACACCTCCCACTGCAGGTACGGAGCAGCTCAGCTCAGTGCTGATGTCATACGCTCTGGTTCATTATTTAGAAATTATACATTTATAAATATAAATATAAATATAAATAAAAATAAATAAATACAATTAAATATAAATACAAATAAATAAATACAATTAAATATTATATAAATACAATTAAATATAAATAAATTAAATTAAATATAAATAAAAATAAATAAATTAAATTAAATATAAATGAATACAATTAAATATAAATACAAATAAATAAATACAATTAAATATAAATAAATAAATACAATTAAATATAAATACATAAATAAATAAATAAAATTAAATATAAATAAAAATAAATAAATACAATTAAATATAAATAAATACAATTAAATATAAATAAATATTAATAAAAATAAATAAATACAATTAAATATAAATAAATTTGAATAAAAATAAATAAATACAATTAAATATAAATAAATAGTATTATTATTAATAATAATAATAATCATAATCATCATCATCATAATCATAATACATATAAATTTTTTTTTTTTTTTCATTGTTTATGTAATAATTGCTCGGGGGTCATGTTCTGGTCTCTGGAAAGATCCTAGAGACAACTTATTTTGTAATAGACACTATATAGATAACATTGAATTGAATTGAATTGAATTGAATTGAATTGAATTGAATTGATTTGGAGAGCAGGGATCAGCGTCAGAGCTGCCACATGTAACAGCCTTGGTTCTGCTGCGACAGGGATCTGTGCAAGGACATCAGCACCAAGTGGGGCAGCCAGAAGCTGCAGGACTTTGACCAGCACTGCGAGTACAACCCGCTGGAGACGGAGCTCATCAACTGCCTGGCTGACGTCAGGGAGCCCTGCCAGCTGGGCTGCAAGGACCTGACCTACTGCACCAACTTCAACAACAGGTCCGACTCTGACTCCTGCTGCACACGCAAAAAACTACTCCTTAAATCCTCAGGTTTACATTTCATGACATGCAACAGATCACCTGGTACTTACCGGGTCTTAACATTGGTAAATACAGTCGTAGATGGATGACAAGACATGATGGATCCAATTTCTGTCCCCATCTGACCGTCAAGCAAGAAGCCAACCTGTGGAAGCAGTGTGTAGGAAACCCGGTCCCCCTTCACTGTTTCCACTGGCAGGAGCAGCAGCTGCTAATCAAAGCCTTTGATCGGTGAACTGATCAAGTGTGAGCGGTACCACAGTCCCGGACAGAAGGCTGCTCACTTCTCCGTTTAGCAGAAACAACAGCTTATAACCGGACTTTAATGAACCCGTTGCTTTTAGAAATGCTAAAGGCTGAATTCTGGTTCTGGTTAAACCTACTCCGTAGGGTAGGCGGCTACGCGGGAGTCTCTCCGTAGCTACGCCGTAGCCTGCTAGCACCTCCCAAAACATGGAGCTACGACCCAACGCAGACGAGAGGGCTGTGATTGGTTCGCTTGGTAGCAATGCATTTCCAGTTCCGGTTCGTGAAGCAGTCGTGAACTTTCAGCGCTCTTTTCTTCGTGTGTGTGTGATTTTTATTTTTGGGGGGTTGTTTTGGTTTTTTGCACAATAGTTGTCCTTATCTCTTTGATTCACTGTGACCGGAAAAACTGGAGGCTAAACAAAGTATCAACTAGTGATCTGGGGGGGTACTGCACCACGGAGAAATGGAGTGACGGAGAAGTCTGAAGGTTCACGACGGTGTCACAGCAACGGAGTAGGCTCTGTCTCGGTTTAACGTGGAACCTTAAATCAGGCTTAAGACCATGGCTGTTTCTAAAGTATTGTACAGTATGTGCTGGCATGAGTCAGCAAAACAACTGTACGGCTGGTCATGTGACCGCTCAGACCAACCTCCACTGAAGTGGCACATTGCATTATGGGAGATAATATGAGCGGTAGACACATCTAGTAAATACCAAACCTTTGAAGAACCTTTCACATGCTGCAGATTCTTAAATAGAGCTCCTCCCTGGTGAAGTTGTAATATCTGTGTGGTTTGTGAATGTGCAGGCCGACGGAGCTTTTCCGGAGTTGTAACATCCAGTCGGACCAGGGTGCGATGAACGACATCAAGCTGTGGTCCAACGGGACCATCAAGATGCCCTTCATGAACATCCCCGTGCTGGACATCAGGAAGTGTCTCCCAGACATGTGGAAGGCTGTGGCGTGTTCCCTGCAGATCAAACCCTGTCTCAGCAAGTCCAGAGGCAGCGTCATCTGCAAGTAGGTGAACCAGCACCCTGACTCAGCTGTTTCTGTGCAGGTACATGTATCTGCATGCTGTTTCTGTGCAGGTATAGGTATCTGTATGCTGTTTCTGTGCAGGTACATGTATCTGTATGCTGTTTCTGTGCAGGTACATGTATCTGTATGCTGTTTCTGTGCAGGTACATGTATCTGTATGCTGTTTCTGTGCTGGTATAGGTATCTGTAAGGTGTTTCTGTGCAGGTACATGTATCTGCATGCTGTTTCTGTGCAGGTATAGGTATCTGTATGCTGTTTCTGTGCAGGTACATGTATCTGCATGCTGTTTCTGTGCAGGTACATGTATCTGCATGCTGTTTCTGTGCAGGTACATGTATCTGTAAGGTGTTTCTGTGCAGGTACATGTATCTGTAAGGTGTTTCTGTGCAGGTACATGTATCTGTAAGGTGTTTCTGTGCAGGTACATGTATCTGCATGCTGTTTCTGTGCAGGTACATGTATCTGTAAGGTGTTTCTGTGCAGGTACATGTATCTGTAAGGTGTTTCTGTGCAGGTACATGTATCTGCATGCTGTTTCTGTGCAGGTACATGTATCTGTATGCTGTTTCTGTGCAGGTACATGTATCTGCATGCTGTTTCTGTGCAGGTACATGTATCTGTATGCTGTTTCTGTGCAGGTACATGTATCTGTATGCTGTTTCTGTGCAGGTATAGGTATCTGTAAGGTGTTTCTGTGCAGGTATAGGTATCTGTAAGGTGTTTCTGTGCAGGTACATGTATCTGCATGCTGTTTCTGTGCAGGTATAGGTATCTGTAAGGTGTTTCTGTGCAGGTATAGGTATCTGTAAGGTGTTTCTGTGCAGGTACATGTATCTGCATGCTGTTTCTGTGCAGGTATAGGTATCTGTAAGGTGTTTCTGTGCAGGTACATGTATCTGCATGCTGTTTCTGTGCAGGTATAGGTATCTGTAAGGTGTTTCTGTGCAGGTACATGTATCTGTAAGGTGTTTCTGTGCAGGTATAGGTATCTGTAAGGTGTTTCTGTGCAGGTACATGTATCTGTAAGGTGTTTCTGTGCAGGTACATGTATCTGTATGCTGTTTCTGTGCAGGTATAGGTATCTGTAAGGTGTTTCTGTGCAGGTACATGTATCTGCAAGGTGTTTCTGTGCAGGTACATGTATCTGCATGCTGTTTCTGTGCAGGTATAGGTATCTGTATGCTGTTTCTGTGCAGGTACATGTATCTGTAAGGTGTGTCTGTGCAGGTATAGGTATCTGTAAGGTGTTTCTGTGCAGGTACATGTATCTGTAAGGTGTTTCTGTGCAGGTACATGTATCTGTATGCTGTTTCTGTGCAGGTACATGTATCTGTAAGGTGTTTCTGTGCAGGTACATGTATCTGTATGCTGTTTCTGTGCAGGTATAGGTATCTGTAAGGTGTTTCTGTGCAGGTACATGTATCTGCATGCTGTTTCTGTGCAGGTACATGTATCTGTAAGGTGTTTCTGTGCAGGTACATGTATCTGTATGCTGTTTCTGTGCAGGTACATGTATCTGCATGCTGTTTCTGTGCAGGTATAGGTATCTGTAAGGTGTTTCTGTGCAGGTACATGTATCTGTAAGCTGTTTCTGTGCTCTTGATTGGACCCATCTATCTGTATTACCAAGGATGTGTTGGTACTTTACAGATGAAGTCTCTTGCTGTCCTTCACTGTATTTCTACTACTCTCATGGCTACTCCTCCCCCGTCATATGCTGGATCTGTAAGGTCATGGCCTCCCCTCTCAACACCTGGCCAAAGGCAAGGTTCTGTGCTCAGAATGTAGGTATCATGGGTGAACAACTGAATTTACAGAGGAAACGGTGTTGTGCTGTTGTGTAGCGCTGCAGTATTAGTCTAGTTGGATCACTCCCAACTCCAGATAAAAACATGAAAATATCTCAGGCACCATGAGGATAACTGGCTCAGTTTTATGGACCTGCCTTGTAACGGCTCTTGATCCTTTGTACTTTAAGTGGCATGATTATGCTGATTATCAGTCTCTTGTACACTTAAAGTACCTTCACACCCCACGTGACTTCAGAGGCCCGACATCATTTCAGGACGATGGAAACAGAGAACTGCATCTAAAACAAGCAGTTAGAGCAAGTGTTTTCTGATAGGTTGAGTTCCTGGGACTCAGAAAGATGTGCTTGTTGGCCATCTGCTCATTCTAAAAATAATGCTGGAGCAGCGCTGGAGCAACGCTGTTCCAGCGCTGTTCCAGCGCTGGAGCAGCGCTGGAGCAGCGCTGGAGCAGCGCTGGAGCAGCGCTGGAGCAGCGTTCTCCAGAGGAGAACTGTATCTCCTGATGAGAACTGTATCTCCAGACAAGTTGGAAACAAGAAGAAATGGGGGAGAAATATCTACTACCATGATTCATTTAACAAGACCAGATGGGTTGCAAAAAGGTGCAAAATGGTGTTGTGGTCAGTTTCTAGACGTTCTGCTGTGGTTGCAGGATACGTTCAGGCTGATCCAGCCTGTCTCTGCCCCCCCCCTGTGCAGCCAGTCATGAGTGATACCTGACCTCAGCAGGTAGAAGCTGGGGGGGACTGAGCTCATTCCAGGGAGGAAGCTGTGTGTTGGCCGGCTGGATTACTAGCACTAGTTTTTCTTCTCCGTGCTCAGGTCCGACTGCGTGGACATCCTGACCCAGTGTGGGGACAGGAAGCGTTTCCACGAGGGCCAGACTCCAGAGGGGATCTGTGAGCTGTTGTCCCCCATGGACGACCCCGAGCGCTGCATCCCCCTGCACAGATACCTCCGTGAGTATATTTAGTATATATATTTCACATAATATATATATACATATGTATACTGTATATACATACAGGACTGTCTCAGAAAATTAGAATATTGTGATAAAGTCCTTTATTTTCCGTAATGCAATTAAAAAAACTAAAATGTCATACATTCTGGATTCATTACAAATCAACTGAAATATTGCAAGCCTTTTATTATTTTAATATTGCTGATTTAAAGATTGATATTAAAGATTAAAATTCCCAGAATATTCAAATTTTTTGAGATAGGATATTTGAGTTTTCTTAAACTGTAAGCCATGATCAGTAATATTAAAATAATAAAAGGCTTGCAATATTTCAGTTGATTTGTAATGAATCCAGAATGTAAGACATTTTTGTTTTTGTAATTGCATTACAGAAAATCACAATATTCTAATTTTCTGAGACAGTCCTGTGTGTATATATATATATATATATATATATATATATATATATATATATATATATATATATATATATATATATATATATATATATATATATATATATATATGTATATATAATGATCCATGATCATATATGATATAATATTATATATATAATATATATATTATAATATATGATATAATATAATATATATACATATATATATGTGTGTATAATATTATATATAATAATATGATATATATATCACATATATAATTTGATCATTTATGATATTTCTATATATTTTCTTCCCACAAGTCTTCAGTTTGTTAAAGCGTGTGTCCAGGCTGGGATGTGTTCAGATCTCTCTGAGTTCTGCTCTGATAACTCTCTGCTCCTCCCCCCCAGTGCCCAGCTCCCTGGGCAACAGCGTGGTGGAGGAGGTGATCCATCCCTGCAACCCCAACCCCTGCCCCAGCAGCCACCTGTGCCAGGTGAACAGGCAGGGATGCTTCGACGGGTTCAACTGCCAGCCGTACCTGTGTGTCCCCGGTGAGACCCGCAGGCCGCTCTCTTATACCGCTCAGACCTCCCGCCGGCGTCTGAGATGTGAGTGTGTTTCAGGCTGCAAGCTGGGCGAGGCGTCGGAGTTCCTGGTGCAGCAGGACGCTCGTATCCAGGTGCCCACCCCCAGCGGGGCTCCCGGCTGCTACGAGGTGTGCAGCTGCGGCATCAGCGGCCGTCTGGAGAACTGTGTGGGGATGCCGTGTGCCGAGGCCAGCAAGCCCTGCACCGCAGAGGAGCAGAAGAAGAGTAAGACATGCTGTCCTTTCAGTCCTCCACAAGCCTCTGACACTCATCAGGCTTTGATTTGATTTGATTTGATTTGATTTGATTTGATTTGATTTGATTTGATTTAATTTGATTTAATTTAATTTAATTTAATTTAATTTAATTTAATTTAATTTAATTTAATTTAATTTAATTTGATTTGATTTGATTTGATTTGATTTGATTTGATTTGATTTAATTTGATTTGATTTGATTTGATTTGATTTCGAACATGCATGATAAAAAAAGAGTACAAAAAAGGAAAAAAACCGAATACAAATATAATATATATATGTACAGCACTTCATATAATATTAGTTCACGGATCCACCAACATGCTCGAAACGGAGTAGGAATGAAGTAAACATTTATCCAGTCCTACCCCTGAATCTGCATACATTCTTACATATAACAAGACGAGTTTCAATAAACTTACTTATAAAACACACATACCTACTTTAATTACTGTTCAATACAGTGATATAAGTGACATTTTTGTTTTTGTAATTGCATTACAGAAAATCACAATATTCTAATTTTCTGAGACAGTCCCGTATTCTTTGATTGAAAACGTTTTTTTTTATTGAAGTGATTTTTTTTTTATTGAAAATATTTTTTTCTTTTTGAAGCAACTTCTTTTTTGATTAAATGATAAAGACACAAATGTCCTACCCATAATATGGCCCAAACACAAAAAAACACTACTTCAATCAAGAAGATCCAATCTCTAAAAGTTGGATAAAGGTAGTGCTGCGGGGGGGTCGTGTTTCCATTTATTGCTGTTTTTTGAGTAAGTGTAATTCTCGTAAAAGCTCTTCCTGCCAGATTTCTCTTCAAAGCAGCGAAAACGAAAATCTCAACATTGAAGAAAATGGACTAAAACATCTGCAGTCTGGTAAATGATTGTCATTGCCACTACTGCTGAAGGCAGCAGACTCATTTAAATGATTATTCAGAGGCAAAGCCCTGATGGAAAGTAGAATGATTAAATAGTGTTACAGGACAACTGCATTATATTAATGAGGACAAAAACAGATGAAAATCAGATGTTGATGACTCTGCAAATGCACAAAAAAATGTGTTCCAATACACTTTAAAAACCATCTCCTGGAAGCGTAAAAGGTTTTTCAATATCCTGGAGTTTTTTCAAGTTAGCGTAATTTCTATTACAGGATTTCTGTTTTCAATATTTGTCATTTTTGCAAATCAAGGAACAACAGGAACACGCCGACTGACAGAAAAGCAACTTTGGTACTGCTGGAAGTCTCAAATCCACTTCTAACGTTTCAGTACGTCTTAGCACTTACATAAGTGTCAGTTGAGCCTTGGTAGACACAAAATAATCACTTCACATTTGATCAACTTAACGCTGGCGCTTGAGCACTTTCCTCTAATCTGACAGCGACGGAGTTCGTCTTTCTCACCAGTGTTTCTCATAAGAAAGGTTTTCTGTAATGTTTCAAGACATTTACACCACTCATTTAATCATTTAGGTCTTATCCAGTAACCAAATAGTGGGGAACAATTTAAGCTTTGTTACATTAAAACACATTAGCTGATGCACTGAGCGTCAAATACATTAACATCTATCCAACAGTGAAATAGAAAAGCAAACGTGAGCCTTCACACTACAACATTTAAGGACCTGAGAAGTTACTGAGCTCACAAACAGTGGAGTGGAGGCAAATGAGTGATGCTCAGGTGTTTGCTCTCAACGGTTATGTCTGAACTACTGGTTTATTTATTTATTTTTTATTTATTATTGAGCATTAATAACACAGCACATGGATACAGACACAAAAGGATTACAATGCTCATGTTTATATTTTAACACCCCTGCCCTCCCGTCCCCTGAACAGGTTGGACACCTAACCAACGGAATTGGAAAATTGAATGAAAAAAAACAAAAACAAATAAAACATAGACCAATAATGAATATAGCAAGTCAACATGCACATAAGCACATATACACACACATACAGGTGGCTGCTATGCCGTATCTAAGTGGGCACAGTTCTAAGTTTACTGATAAAGCGGATCCCAGACAGAGAGAAATGTCCCTGGACCCTGAGAGGAGATTTGTAGGAATCAGTCAGATCACTAAACCACCCAAACCACTTTGGGGGGATTTTTGACTTCCAGTACAATAATATTCTTCTTCTTGCAGGCAGCGTTGTAAATGCAATAATATTTTTATAGCTTTTCTTTAATGTTGTATATCTAATACCTGTGGTACAGAATATGGCCATAGCAGCATCGGGTTGAAGATCAATATTCAGAGTTTCTGATAATGTTTTAAAGATGGTGGAGCAGTAATTTACCAGGGCAGGACACGACCAGAACATGTGGTTAAATCAGCAGGAGAGTTTCCACCTGTCACAACTCACATCCGTGTTAGGATTTATTTTAGCCAATCTTGCTTTGGAAAAATGCATGCGATGTAGGATCTTGAACTGTATTATGTTTAATTTGGCACAGGAGGTGCTGTTATTAACTCTTAATAGAGCGCTTTCCCAAATGTCCTCCTGCAAATCCTCCCCTAATTCATTCTCCCAATCTGAGATGAGTTTTGTTAGGGTTGTGTTTTTAAAGGAGGTTATACTGTCATTTATTCTTGAGATGAGTTTTGTTAGGATTGAACGGGGATTTCAACAGATCATCTAAACCAGAAGGCGGTATTAGATGTGGAAAGTTGGGGTCATGATGCTGAAGGAAATGGCAAACTTGGAAATAACGAAACAAGCTAGACCGAGGTCGGCCAAATTGTGTGATAAATCATCAAAACTTGCAAAAACACGATTTATGTACATATCCCTAAAATGATGAATGCCTCGTCTCTGCCATAAAGCAAATCCACTCTAACCTAGCTGGGGGGAAAGGTGATTGTTGTGTATGGGACTTAGATGGAGAAGGTTTTTAAACCCAAAGCTCTGTCTAAGTTGAACCCAGATTTTTAAAGTGTTTATAACTACAGGATTGCTAGTGTATTGAGAGATAGAGAGGGGAAGGCTGGAGGTAACCAGGGCTCCCAGGGATGTAGAAGTGCAAGATGAGGCTTCAGAGTGTCAGTCTGTGTCAGGAGGATGAAGCCAGTGCAGGATGTTTGGAACATTAGAGGCCCAATAATAATGACAAACATTAGGAAGAGCTAAGCCACCCTGACATTTAGGTCTCTGTAACAGCTCTAACCGCGCCCTAGGATTCCCTCCGTCCCATATAAATGAAATTAAAGTCTTATCAATGGATTTAGAAAAAGATTTAGGAAGATACAGTGGGATACATTGGAACAGGTAAAGAAACCTAGGGAGCGCGTTCATTTTGATGCAGTTCACTTTACCTGCTAGGTGAAGTAGACTCCACTTCTTCAGGTCCAGTTTGACTTTCTCAAATAGCGGATTGAAGTTTTTTTGATAAAGACTCTGCAAATCCCTTGTAATATTAATGCCCAAGTATTTAAAGCCATTTTTAGACATTTGGAACGGTAAAACACCGTCCTGAATGTGAAGAGCCAAGTCATTAACAGGGTAGCATTCACTCTTATTTAAGTTCAGTTTGTACCCTGAAAAAGCACCAAATCTCCTCAGTGCACAAATAATATGGGGAGCACAAGAGACGGATGCATAGATTAACAAATCATCCGCGTAGAGACATACTCTTTGCTCCCTCACCCCCTTATGGATTCCAGTAATTGTTGGCAAAGTTTTGAGTGTAATAGACAAGAAACAGCAATGGGCTGATTGGACAGCCCTGACGGGTCCCCTTGACAGCTGGGAATACTGTGAGAGCTTACCAGTCATAATTACAGAGGCTTTGGGTGATGTATACATTCATTTAAAGCAGCACGATGTAACTTTTCCAGCTTAATCTAATATTTACATTGTGATGGAACATCAACTTCCAGCAGGTTTAATGAACCTCTGTCATGGTCTGAGGCGTCTGTATCTCCTTCACTGGCACTATGTAACTTTGAGGAGCATGGTAGGAACCCTGCCACACTAAAAAACTACACATTTATACAGCTTTGACTGCTTTACGGCATACGTCACTTCCCCCTCTTTCCCCATTCGTAGTGGAGACCAAAGCTGGGCGGGGCGTGGAGCGCAGAGCTCAGCAGAAGCTGGTATCATGGCCCAAGCAGCGGAAAAACCCAAGAAAATAAAAGTTTTATCGGAGGAGGGGAAAAAAGAGAGCGGGAGAGTAACAAGCTAAATGTCTGGACAAAAACAAAAAAAGAAAATGCCCAGACAAGAATAAACATAGGGAGATGGGTGGATATGAGCTGCAGTCTGTGCAATCTTTACCTGGCTTTAGCAGGAGGGAGACTGATGCCTCAGTCAAAGTCTGCGGGAGGGAGCCACGGGTCAAAGAGTCATTAAACATATCCAGTAAGGTTGTTGATAGTTTGTCAGAGAACTTTTTAAAGAACTCTATGGGGTACCCATCAGGGCCTGGCACCTTATTGTTCTGCATTGCCTTCATTGCATTCATGATTTCTGTAAGACTCAATGGAAGCTCCGTTCCGGCTCTATGAATCGCTGTAACAGAAGGAGCGTGAAGGTTATCAAAAAAAGTTCCATGTCGGAGCAGTCATTTGTCATCTCTGATTAGGGGTGTAACTGTTAGGTCCCTAAATCAACATAACATAAATTCATAACTTAGGAAAGACACAGAGACTGTAGAATGATTTTTTTAAAGCCTTCTGCGCAGAAGCTTGGGGAGGAAAGCTGAGTAGTGCAGGGCACATGGCCCTTATCCGAGAACTCGTCAGCTCTTCTCCCAAAATCTTCTTGCAGCATGACGCTTTTATTGAGAAAACTGTGACAGGAAATTACCTTATAAACTTAAACTTAAACTTTATTTATTTGTATAGCGCCAAATCATACAATATAAAATGCAACACATGGTGCTTTACATGCAGAATAAAATAACAATAAAAAACACAATTTAAAACATTCCATACGACCCCACCCCCCACGCGTACACACACACTCACTCACACTCATATACATGTGCACACACTCACACGCCCACACCCACACACACACACACAATAAGTGGACTGGTGACATGGCTTAGCACTAACGATCCAGGTGAGGAAAACACTACCTATGGGTGGCCGTCCACACTGAGAAGCTCCACCGACCACGACCACCAGAAGCATCGCCACAGAGACCCCCCCAACCCGGACAGACCGGGGCAGACCCCACACAGAAGATGGAGCCCCCCCCCCCAGCTACCCAGGCCTGAGGGATCCCCATGACGACACCCCCATGGGCGGAGCAGGCACACCTCCCAGTGTGAACGACCCCCCTGAGGAAACACTGGAGCTAAAAACTAAAAGATTAAAAGAAAGTAAGAAATGCCTAAAAGTGTAAAATTTTAGAGAAATCTATATAAAACTTAAGATGAATAATAAATAACATAAAGTAAAAAGTCACTAAAATGGATTAACGTTTTAGAGATGATAAAAGAGCTAAAGAAGTAGACACAATACATAGCTAAAAACAATAGGTAAATGAGATCAGATAAAAGCCAAACTAAAAAGGTGTGTCTTGAGCCTCCTTTTAAAAATATCAACATTCTCTGCGGCCCTGAGGTTCTCTGGCAGGCTGTTCCATAAAGAGGGGCCATAATGGCTGAATGCAGCCTCACCGTGGGTTTTGGTCACGGTTCGGGATCGGTAAGGATTCTTGATTCTGATTCTGATTCTGATAGTTTTCATAAGGACAAACTTGTTCAGAAGTTTAATTAATCTCACAGTAACGATACACTAATCTCACGATACGGTACGATACACGATATTGAGGTCACGATAACGATACGATAGTATAGCAGTATTTTTTTAACAACCTTGAATGAGGAACATATGACTGGAAAAAATGGTCTTTTATTTGAAAGACACAAAATACAAAACAATACTGTGCATTTGCCCTATTGTTACAGTTTGTAATGCTTTATAACTGTTTAAGTTTTAAAGAGAAAGCCAGGCCAACCATTTTCCACAAACTGAACTAAAAGTAAATGTCAGGTTTGCATTATGAATCTTCAGTTTCATACAAGTACAAATATTTAGACACAAACTGAATAGTTTCTCTCATGTATGATTTGACTTTTTTCTTTTCCAGAAATGTAACAACTAAAATTAAATAAATAAATACAAGTAAATAAATACATACAATTTTACATCATAAAAAAGATTGATTCATGCTCACCTTATAAGTGTAAGAGGAGATTTATTTTTGTTAAGAAGGTTATTTTGGTAATTCAGGGTTCATTATTTTATAAATTTATTATTTATATTCTGATGTAAATCAGGGACTATAATGACACTAGTCAGTTTATCCGTAGTGATTAGTCTGTTTTAGATTGGGCGGAGTGATACGCCACAGTACGGCACTAGGTGCTGTGCTGTGTGAGCCTGGTCCTGCTCAAGGTTTCTTCCCTCCTAAAGGGGAGTTTTTCCTTGCCACTGTTTGGCTTAAGGTTTTTCTCCCACTAGGGGAGTTTTTACCTGCCATTGTTTATGTAATAACTGCTCGGGGGTCATGTTCTGGGTATGGGTCTCTGTAAAGCGTCTAGAGACAACTCTGTTGTATTAGACGCTATATAAATAAAATTGAATTGAATTGAATTGAATTGAATTGTTGATGTTCTAAAATCCTACACTGTTGAGGGACATTAAAGTACACTGGAACTCAGCAGAAGTTTCCCCGTGTTTATCCTACTCACCACCCCAAAAAGGTTTAATTTAATAAGGTAAGGCTTAACTCTACACCAGCCTTCGTAAGTAAAAGTTCAGAGCTCAAAACCCCCAAGAGTCCCGTGATCGGGACCAAAACGGTACTAGTTTCTTCTGAGCGGAGGAAGATTTTGGTCCGCGGGTCGAGGTGCGGTCGGTACGCGTGGTTGGATGCACGTTACTAGTCAACACAATAGATTAATATTAATTACCCAATATCGTGATACAGTTTGTCACCTCCACTACACGTATTGTGACGTATTTGTATCGCGAAATTTCGTGGCACGATATATTGTTACAGCCCTATCTCTGATGTATACAGGTTCAAATAAAATGAGGTGAATGTTTCTTTAATTTCTTCTGTTCCATGGTTAATTCCCCATCATTCTTCCGAATCTGTAGGATTTGTTGAGAGGCTGAGCGGCACTTAAGTTGGTGTGCTAGTAAACGTCCAGCTTTGTCGCCATGTTCATAGACATTCCCTCGTGCTTTTAAAAGGAGACATCCTGTCTTTTCAGCAGATAGAAAATGATATTGTATTTGAAGGTTCTTTTTGTAGCTCTCAGGGGAGGGAGAGACAGAGTACTGAGCATCTACCATAGATATTGCCTTAATAAGCTCCTCTTGTTTTAATCTGTTCTTCTTATTTATTTTAGCTGAATATGATATTATCTCACCCCTGATTACTGCTTTTAGTGTCTCCCACAGGAGAGAGGGAGAGATGTCATCATTTTGGTTGAATTCAATGAAATCATCTATGAAAATCTCTCTTTTTTGCGATATCATTTGACAAAAGCTCTCATCAGTCAGGATATGTCTGTCTAATTTCCAGGAGGACTGTTGAAACTGATAAGGAGGAAATGCAAGGTCTAATAATAATAATACAGGGGCATGATCTGGCTCTACATCATTAACAAATGATAGAAGGTTCCAGTCAATGAAAAAAATATCTATTCTACTATATGAAAGATGTACATTAGAAAAAAAAATATAAACGCTGATAAAGCTTGGCTTTTTTAGAAATATTCGTAGAGGTAGAATTGGAGCGATCAAGCGCTGGGTTTATCACACAATTTAAATCTCCACCAAAAATCAATTGTCATGAGTTCAAATCTGGAATTACTGACATGATTTTACTCATGAATTTATCGTCATCCCAGTTCGGGGCATAGATATTAACTAGAACCACAGGAGTCCTGATACCGTCACAAACCGCCCCCATGGATCCCAGATAACAGTGGTTGCATTAAACTGTATACCATATGGCTCCAATAATTAGTCTCTTATCTGACAGACACAACAAAGTCAGCTCTCACTAACCAGCTTCTCTCTGTCGTTGTTTGGAGTGACTGTTTCATGTAAATAATGACACCTCATATATCCAGTTGAGTATGTTGGTCATGTTTGGCCGTGTTGTCTGGCTGGGTGTAGTATCGGACCATGGCAGGACCGACTGCCAGACCTGTTCCTGCTTTGCTGGGGAAACGGTCAGCAAGAGCGGACCGGCCTGCCGCCGCGGTACCACATACACAATGAATGGGAAAGCCGGCGAAAGGGTGCTCCTTTTAATTTAACATCATCCTCTTTCTTTGGAAGCAGAATGAAAACGCAATCCTTACGTTATGTTCACAAATATTTTAAAAGGAAGTGAATCCTCCCTCCAAATAAAAGTGTCCAATAACATCTACCATAATCTATTTGTCCCACCTAGAGCACCAAGCTGTTTCTGCTTCTATTCACTTGTATTGACGCAACAGGCACCACCAACAGTTTGGGGGTGGAACTGCAGCAGTGATCATCAAATTCTCAGCTTGCCCGTTGATTGACAGAACAGGGGCACTTCAGGGGCCAATCAGATTACAAGCGGGGCCTCGGCCCCCATGGCCCCCCCAGATCCGGCCCTGTCCGGGTGGACACGTGTAGACTGAGGCTAGACACAACCCACAATCAGCTGAACGTTCTTCACAGCGCTGGCTCCTCTTGTTTGAGAGTTTGTTACACCATACTAGTGGAAATCAGGAACCACTGCATACCACAACTCTGGATTTGAGCAGATGCCAGGTTCCTTGGTGAATATTGGCTCGTCATAATCTTGGTCGGGTTTTTTATAGTTCTGGTCAGTTTTTTCCTTTCATTTTTATTAACTTTAGTTGCAACAGCGTTGTTTAAACAAACCCATTGTGTTGGCCACACCAGCTTGGGTGGGTTTGGTAAACTAATAACCAGAACTCTGAAAATAGGGGAGGAGCTTATTTTCCATTTAGGCTGAAGTTTGTGGTATATCTCCTCTGGCATTTGCTAGACTGCACATGCATGAAGAGATGAAATTAGGGATGCCCCGATACCATTTTATTCACACCGAGTGCGAGTATTTTAATTTGTGTACTTGGCTAAAAATGCAATGAAAAATGCAATGAATTGGAAGACAGGTTTTATTTGCAACAGATAAATTCAATAAAAATAAATAAAATGAGTAGAATAACTATTTTAAACGAAACTCAGCCGGCTGGGCTTTCCTCTGCGGCCCGGTCAGCCCCCCGGCCACGCGCCGCGCCGACAGCCCGCTGAGTCCCAACACGGCCGTGGGTCGTCTCTTGTCTGTCTCTTTTGCAGAACCTGAGCTAATGTTGCTGTTGTGTTCTTGCAGTAGCATTAGCAAACTCCGTATACTCAGCTTTATGATGCGTCTTGAGATGTTTTATCAAGTTGCTGGTATTAAACCACGTATTCTCCTTTCCTCTTCTTGACTCCTTAGCAGCAGTAGCTTCAGTCTGTCTTGCTTCTGTCGTTGTCTCTTATTCTGAAATATGTCCAACTGCTGACGTCCCGCTGCATTAATTGTTGCTATGTTGCCTGAAACGGCGCTGCCAGTCTCACTCATGTATCACTCTCTTCTCACTCATGTATCACTCTCTTCTCACTCATGTATCACTCTCTTCTCACTCATGTATCACTCTCTTCTCACTCATGTATCACTCTCTTCTCACTCATGTGTCACTCTCTTCTCACTCATGTGTCACTCTTCTCACTCATGTATCACTCTCTTCTCACTCATGTGTCACTCTCTTCTCACTCATGTATCACCCTCTTCTCACTCATGTATCACTCTCTTCTCACTCATGTATCACTCTCTTCTCATCACCGCTGACTGCAGCTCAACATCTCCCCCTAGAGTCACTTATCAGTAACTACAACAACAATGAAGTGGTATCGATGCCTGGTATCAGAGAATTTTTGCGAGTATGAGTACGAGTATATGAGAGCAGTATCGGCCCCGATACCAGTGTCGGTATCGGGTCGTCCCTAGATTATTTTTTTTGTATTTATTTATTTAACCTTTATTTAACCAGGAAAATCCCATTGAGATTAAAAACATCTTTTCCAAGGGAGACCTGGCCAAGATAGGCAGCAGCAATTACAACATATAGTTATAAATGACGGAAAACACCAGATAAAATACAATTAAAATTCAATTAAAAAAGCAAGCAAATCACAAAGAACAGGTACATGTAATGGAGTCGGTATTTTCAATTTAGATTTAAGATTTCTCAGAGAAATGAACCCTGTTAGCCTCCAGTCATATTGTAATGTGTTCCAGGCTGAAGGAGCAGAATAAACACAGTTCAGTACGGGCCAAAGGAACAGAGAGCAACAGGTCGTCTTGTGAACGTAGCGAGTAAGAACCAGGACTTCTGGTTCCAGGATGAAATGATTCACCATCTCCTTCCTGGTTGTCCTGGTCTCCTCTCCCCGTCCCCTCAGGTCTGCCGTGCAGCTGTCCGGACCACTTCATCCCGGTGTGTGCCTCCAACGGGCGGACGTACCCCAGCGGCTGCGTGGCTCGCTGCATGGGCTTCAAAGACCACCAGTACGTGTTTGGCCAGTGCCACCTCAGCAACCCTTGCAGCAATAAAACCTGCCAGAGAAACCAGAGGTGAGTTGGTGAAGTCCCAGCTAACACCAAGGCATCAAAGCAGACCCCTCTCATCAACATCCCTCGCCTCAGTTCCTCGTGTCTGTTTCTCCTCCCACCTCTCTAGACCGGCAGCTCCGTTGTTTTCTCAGGTGCTTTTGGTTGTGCTAAACTGACCTCCTGATTTTCCACTCTTCACCCTCCCCCCTCTCCAACCGTATGCTATGACCTCCGACCTCTGACTCGGCCGCTGTGAAGGCTTTTATACCCAGGCCAGGCGCAGGGATGACGTGTCATTTAGAAAGATGGTTCAAACAGCCTCAGTTTAAAAACAGGCCTGTGATGTGGTGTAACATGTGGACTAATCTGTCCTAGATACAATCATATTAGGACAAACTATACCTACAGTACATGAACTCTTGGAGCTTTTATGCTTTTTTGTATCTTCTTGTAAGTCACAATAACGGCAAACACACTGTCCTTTATGTGATCAAACATGAACACACCCACTAAAGAAGGAAGAGCCCGGCCCTGATCACATTTAATGGACACGGTTACATGATGTTTTTTAATTCGGAATAAATTATTCCGAATCTCTTTTTTTAATTCTCCGGAAGTTAAACTACCGGAAAAAAAACTAACTTAGCTGCTACAACTTTGAAAAGCTCACAATGTTTATGTTTCCTGTTTCCATGTGTTCTTTTAATGATTTCTATTTCATAAATAAATGGTCTCTGCTCTTGACCAGCGTTTACTGCTGCTGCATCTTGAAACTTTGTTAGGAAAACCAGCCCAGTGGAATATAAGATCATGGAGACAGACGGGGGAGGGAACGAGCAGAAAGAAAGACCGGCATTAATTTAGAGGAATGAGTGTAAACATGATTGTGGAATTATTCTATTCAGATTTAAAATCAGAATAAACCAGACACTTACTTCAGAATTAAGTTTAATTCGGAATGGCCATTTTCATTCAGAATTAAGTGTTTACATTGTAATTTTTACTCATTTTAAATTGGATTTAATTTTAATTCTGAATTAAAGAGGAATTAAACTTGCCATGTAAACCCTCCATTGACAAATCAGTCCAACTGTTTATTCCAAGGTGGTCACACATATACATGAGGCTCTGGTCTTGTGTTCAGTCCAGGGTGAGGAACCAGTTCCCTTTCACCTTCTTCACTGAAAAGTGTCATGCTTTCACATTTGCTTGAATCCTGATTGTGATTCACTGTGACTGTTGTTGTCAGGACTGTTTACCTGGAGACTGAACAATATTTCTGCATGAAATCATTAGTCAGACGAAGTCCGGTTCACAGAGTCCTTGTATCTGTTGATGAGACAAACACAGCTGGAGAAGGTCGGCCTTGGACAACAGGTTTTGGCAACAGGTTTTGGCTTTTGCTTGATGTTGTTTTGCTCTTCTGTTGTGTTGCTTTACCAAGGTCATTCTTTTGTGGTGTGTGTGTGTTTTCAGGTGCATTCCAAAGCACCAAGTGTGTCTGAGCAACTCGTCCGACTGTCCCCAGTACGAGTGCGTGGGCCGGCCGGCGGCCTGCGACAGGAACAAGCTGGAACCGGCCTGTGACACGGACGGGCTGGTCCACCTCAGCATGTGCCACCTGCAGCAGGCGGGCAAGGTGCTGGCCTACATGGGCCACTGCCAGGTACGTGAGCAAGGCAGCAGGCATCAGGGGGACTGGTGCAGCCGGACAGGTCCAGAGCCAGAGCTACACTTACAGAAGGGAACCTTCAATTCAATTCAATTCAATTTTATTTATATAGCGTCTAATACAACAGATGTTGTCTCTAGACGCTTTCCAGAGACCCAGAACATGAACATAAACATAAACATAAACCCCGAGCAATTATTATATAAACAATGGCAGGTAAAAACTCCCCTAGTGGGAGAAAAACCTTAAGCCAAACAGTGGCAAGAAAAACTCCCCTTTAGGAGGAAAGAAACCTGGACCAGGACCTGGATCATAAGGGGGGACCCTCCTGCTGAAGGCCAGACTGGGGGTCGGGGACGTCAACAGCACACAGCAGGCAGGTGGAAGCAGCAACGGGATGACCAGGGATGGGCGGGGACCGGGACCGCAGCTCCCGAGGCTCCGGCCTGCAAACATGCACAAAAGAGAAAAAAGGGGGGCCGGCACAAGAAACTACAGGAACGATGGACAAAATGATAGCTATGAGACATTTATAAAAATGGAAATGGAGAAGAGAGGAAGGGAAGAGGAGAGGAGAAGAAGGGTGAGAGGCACCGCCCAGCGGATCATGTCGGTGCCCCCCTGCAGCATAAGCCTATAGCAGCATATCTACCAGCACCAAGCTATGTTTGAGACTAACTATTATAGTCTTGTTCTATAGCTGCAACTATGACTACTGACTCTAACACACTAGAGTTTACACTACCTACAGATTTACCAACACCAGCTAGAGGTTTACTAAACACTAACTATAGGCTTTACTAAACAGAAAGGTTTTAAGTTTACCACATTTATACCACAGTCTGTGTGAATACTCGCTTCTGATTGGCTGGCAGGTGTACATGGAAAGTGATAACCTCCACCTAGAAAACAAGTTCGGTCAAATTGCCTGAAAACTTTAATATCATTGCACTGGATCAACTGCCAGGTGGTAACCACGGCAACGGAGATTCAGAGAAGAAGAGCCGGCTACCGCAGGACGGAGACAAGAGGGTTTTTGTAATTTCTTTTAATTTATTTGGTGAATTTAACAATTTTGTGAACAATTTTGAAGAGGAGAGAAAAGAGTTATAAAACTAATGATTTCAACTGAAAACACATTAAAGCATGAATAACTGATTTAATATTGATGTTTTTTGGTAAGTGACCGTGGTATAAGCGGTATAATGCCCTTCAAGGTGAACATTAACATAAATATATGGACTTGGCCCAGACATAGCAGATCTCATTTAACATTGATAACCAGCTAGATTAGGACAAATCTGCCTCCGTGGTTCCCATAGTAACAAGACACACATAGCCTTAGCCACTGTTGCTATGGTATGGGCTAAAAGCCTGCAGGACTAGCAATGCAACAGTCACAGACATGATACAACGTTTGCCAGGTACCATCATGCTGGACGTGAAGTGGACACCACTTATCCATCCAACAAGTAGTTTCAAAGTGGTTGAAATGCCAGGCATCTGCTCCTGTTTCACCGTCATTTGAGCTCAGATATGAGCTCTAAATGAATGTGTGAAAGGTTGTGTCTGTAGGCGTTGCTCCTTGGGGCGTCTTGTGTGCCGGGCCTTGGTGCTGCTGGCTGTATTTAAGGGTGCTTTCACTCCTGTCCCGTTTGGAACAGTTGTTCCAAAATCGGGAGCGTTTCCCCCTAAAGATCGGTTAGTTTGGTACATGTGAACACAGCAATCACACTCGGATGCAGGACAAAACAAGCGAGAGATCTCCTAGGAGAGGTTAGGGTTAGGTTCTCGGCTCGCTTCCATTCCAGACCTGGAGCGGTTCGTTTGCAGTGAGAACATAATCCACACTGCAACCCACACAACTCACTCATAACTGTGGTTACGATGCTCCATAGTTGTTGTTTTTCCCGGGGTACGGAACAGGAAACTCCTTCCACGTTCATTTCTGACCAATGAGAGAACAGTTGGTTCATGGCATTTGTTAACAGCTTTGAACCGCTACAGACGGTTGCCTTGTGAACACAAACTCCACAAACGAAAAACAGAACAACTGTATGGATTTAGCCCCTGAATGGGAACAAAACAAACGGGCCACAGGTGTGAGAGCTCCCTAAGTTTCAAGTGAAGTTTAGAGTTTGTATTGTGTCCAGAGCAGACCAACAGCACGCCTAACTGTGTGCAGGAGGCCTGCAGGAAGCCCAGGAAGGTGTGCTGTCACAACGGAGAGACGTACAACACGGTGTGTGAAGCCTTCTCCGACCGCGTGGCCGTGGACTACGAGGGCCCCTGCCGCGCCGTGGGGGCCGTGGCCGCCCTGCCCCCGGACTCGGCCTGCGCTCTGGTCAGCTGCCCGCCCATCACCACCCCGGGCTGCCGGCCCGTCACACCGCCGGGTGAGTGGACCAGGCTGGAGGACCTGTGACCTCTGACCTCTGCTCTCTGACCTCTGACCTCTGACCTCCAGTGTTGTGCTAGCTACTGAAAAATAGTAACTAGTTACCGTTACTGGTTACTTCATTAAAAAAGTAACTCAGTTAGTAACTCAGTTACTTAGACCAAAAAGTAATGCGTTACTATGAAAACTAACTATTGAGTTACTTTAAATAAAAACATTATTTTAAATGCTCCCATTAATCCCCTCTAGCCTTCATTTCAGCAGGTTCTGTATGGATTTGCATTGTGCATCGTGTTCTGCATTCTGATTGGCTAAACAGTCTCCCCTCTTCTTCACTTCCTGTGTCAATAACGTTGGTTGCTGAGCAACAAGCTGAGAACGGCCAATGAGCTTCAGCAGCAGCTGAAGAACGGGACCTTTGGTGAATCGTTCATTACAGTCTCAGATATAATCCATGGTGTTGGTTTAGAAGAATCTTTTTGCCCAGAAGAAAAAAGAGCGACAACAACGACCCATAACTATTTTCTTCTCTGGTAAAAACACTCCTGCACCGCGCAACTTAGAAGAAAAAGGCGCTACAGAGTCGGGATGCAGCGGCTCAGAAGAGCAGTGGAATACGTGCGAGGCTGTGCTGATCTCCGTAATCTAAAGCCTTCTATAATAATTGTAAAAAGAATTTCACTTACCACGGGTTCTTTTTGGAACGTAACCCCTGCGAAAAACCAGGGATTACTGTAATGACAATATCTCCACGTTGTGAAACTCACCTACTCTTGACTCATGACCGTCATGTTTTTAAATGCACACACACTACGTTTCCTCTGGTCTCCGCGTGTGGGGAAAAAAAGCTTCACTGTATCCAGAAATAACGGAGTAACGAAGTTTGGTAACGGTAACTGCGTTACTGAATTTAAAAAGTAATGCGTTAGAGTATTAGTTACCGCAAAACTAACGGCGTTACTGTAACGCGTTACTTAATAACGCGTTAGTCCCAACACTGGTGACCTCTGACCTCTGACCTCTGCTCTCTGACTGGTTTCCAGGAGCCTGCTGTCCCATATGTGCCAGCATGCTGCAGATCCTCTGGAGCAAGAAGCAGATGAACACTTTCTCAAAGGTAAGAAAGGTTCACAGTTGGGCTTCCTGTCATGCAGCTCAGAACTTCCCCCCGTAAAGCTGAGCCGGGCCAGGGCGGCTGTGAGGCCTCTAGCTACACGGACCTGGCAGAGTCCTGCTAGGATGGCTCAGCGCTGCCAGACAGCACTCATAAGGCTGCTGGAACGCTGCAGCTACCACCCTTGGCCACATGGGGGGGCTGTAAACCCAGAAAGTGTCCCACCGCCCCCACAGGAAGACCAGACCAGCACCTCAGGTAACAGAGGAAGGGTTGCTCTATGCAAGAGCAAAAACGGCTAATTACAATTTCAGCAGATGTTGAATTAAATTGGCCGAAATGCCACTTTATGATTCAATTACATTTTATTAATATACAGGACTGTCTCAGAAAATTAGAATATTGTGATTTTCTGTAACGCAATTACAAAAACAAAAATGTCATACATTCTGGATTCATTACAAATCAACTGAAATATTGCAAACCTTTTATTATTTTAATATTGCTGATCATGGCTTACAGTTTAAGAAAACTCAAATATCCTATCTCAAAAAATTAGAATATTCTGGGAATCTTAATCTTAAACTGTAAACCATAATCAGCAATATTAAAATAATAAAAGGCTTGTAATATTTCAGTTTATTTGTAATGAATCCAGAATGTATGACATTTTTGTTTTTTTTAATTGCATTACAGAAAATAAAGAACTTTATCACAATATTCTAATCTTCTGAGACAGTCCTGTACTACAACAGATGTTGTCTCTAGAATCTTTCCAGAGACCCAGAACATGAACATAAACCCCCGAGCAATTATTACATGAACAATGGCAGGTAAAAACTCCCCTAGTGGGAGAAAAACTTTAAACCAAACAGTGGCAAGAAAAACCCCCCTTTAGGAGGAAGAAACCTGGACCAGGACCTGGATCATAAGGGGGTAGAAACCTGGACCAGGACCTGGATCATAAGGGGGTAGAAACCTGGACCAGGACCTGGATCATAAGGAGAAACCTGGACCAGGACCTGGATCATAAGGGGGTAGAAACCTGGACCAGGACCTGGATCATAAGGGGGAAGAAACCTGGACCAGGACCTGGATCATAAGGAGAAAAACCTGGACCTGGACCTGGATCATAAGGGGGTAGAAACCTGGACCAGGACCTGGATCATAAGGGGGGACCTCCTGCACAAAGTGTGCAGACGTGTTCCTGAGCTGGGACTGAAGAGGCTGATCACAGCCACGGATCAGCACCGGCGTGCTGAAGGGCTGAGGACGTCACGTGCACCTCAGCGCGTAACGCGGACACGCCAGTAGAAACTGGGGCCGGGCCGTCAGCACGTCTGCAGTCCCTCCTCCTCTCAGCTGTCTGGTGCTGCAGTCTCTCTCCACCTGTGGGTGGAGGAGGGGGTTGGAGTCCAGAGGATGTTCCTGCTGCTGCTTCTACGTTTCAGGGTTTTTACTCCAGTAATGCGGCCCATTTCCACCCACACCCGTACCGCTCTGTCCCTACAGCAGTCTGCAACCAGATACCAGCTCACACTAACATGTTCCAGTTCAGGCTGACTTTATTAATACCCGCAGGTAGATTTGTTTTGCAGTAGATGGGAGAAGCATCTCACACACAATCTTTACAGACATTCATTTGACACTGGACAAATACAGAGAACAGGTTTACGGCAGCACAAGACAGACATGGCAGGAACAGGAACAGGAGAAAAGTAATGTTGCCCACAAGGCAAAGAACAAGAAATAGAGGTAAAACCAAGGTCAGGGTTTCTAATAAATAAAAATAAATAAGTTAAAAGCAGGATAGACATCAGCAATAAATAAAATGCGTTAGGATTAGTGCTGTCAGGCGATTAAAAAATTAATCTACTTAATTACAGGATTTATAATTAATTAATCTAATGAATCACATTTTAATCTTATATCTGCTAAAGGTCCCCAAATAAAGAATTAGAATTCTAGGACATTGCAAAATTGCAGTGCATGACTGATCAATTGAAAACACTAAGAATAGAAGATTTGAAATCCACATTTTTATTGGTGAAGTTTCATAAATGAAAATCAAAAGAAAAAGCTCAAGCACATCAGCAAACCAATTAGGCCAGGTGTTTTATTCAAAAATGCAATACAAATTAGAAATTTGTTTTAAATAAACAAAATTCAGGAATAAAATAAGGCTGAGTCTCAAATAGGCACTTAGGCAGACTGAAAGATTCGTGTTGGTTTGTCTGGCGAACCAAAAGAAAACTAGATGAATAGAATCAAAGGTTAATACAAACTTTAAAATATGTCAAGTACAAGGTTTTCCGGCCGGAGGTCCATTTGTCTGGAAACCACAGAGGTAGGAGAGAAATGCACCCCTGGTCATCGATCCAGTTCCTTTTTAATACTAAAAAGGGGGGTGTTCTTTGCACCTGAATGTCATTGGTGTGGCCAGCTACGGAAAGACCGCCCGAATGTGTCACTTCCATCTCTTCTGTTATTCTCTCACCTGGGGTGCCCACCCAGAACCCAGATAAGACCCCCCAATGCTAAGTATCTGCTTTTCCCACCGTCTCCTCTTCAACAATGATATGTGTATTGTATTTAACCTCTAATCTAATCTAGTCTACCTGTACCACCAGGGGGGGGGCTCCGTGTCTTAATCAATACGAGGTTACTTTGAATATGAAGAGAAAGCCCACCAGTGTTATACATTCTTTGAGTTTTTAACAATTTCATGAAATCCTAACAAGACTCTCAATTCAAAATTAAAACTAAAGCTGACTCAATACAGCGATTCAAGTTCTAGTAGCTGTAACGTTTACAGTGGAACTGGTCCGGACATGTTTAGTGTTTAAATGATAATTCAGGCTGGAGCAGCTCTGGTGATAGGAATATTATTTTTTACAAAATGTACAAATCACTGCCTTCTTGTTGATAGTCCCGTCTTCTTTCTTTTTATACATAAACTTGCCGTTCAAAGGCCCTAACAAAGATTATCTGAGTGTCCCCTGAGTTGTCCAGGTCTGTCAGGTCTTTGTTAGTTTGACCAGCAGCAGGAGGGAAGTGACCTGTTACTGCCAAGTGAACTACGGCTCCCTCAATGGGACACATTTAAAATGCTCGTGCATTTTGACACTCATAATTAATTGTGTTATTTTATATAACACGTTAATTAGCAGTGTAATTAATTAATCTAATCAACGCGCTAAACTGACAGCCCTAGTTAGGATTTGTTTAAAAGAGAGGCAGCAGCGGCGAGTCGCTGCAACTGCTCGGCGTCCAGCAACTCCAGGCCCAGCTGTGTTTCCCCAATCAGCCCACCATTTAATGATGTGGGGGAGTGAGCTCCTTTCTTTTAGGAGCAGGTTTCCCAACCATGATGCTAGTGAAAAAGCTAAAACAGATTCAATAAAAGCATGATAAAAAAGTGTCATCATGGTCCTATCTATGTGGAAACGGGACAACTTCCTCAGACAGAGCAGCCGCTGGTGTCCCTTCCTGCTCACAGCTTTGCAGTTCTCTTTAAAGTTTAGATGTTACCGGCAGCTTCCACGTCCACTAGCTGCATCCCTCTGAGACGGGACGTTCCAATATTACATAGATGGAAGAAGAAACCCAGAAACGTGATGTTTGTGTCAGTTAGAGGAGAAATTCTGGTCACAAACAACCCCAAGGTTCCTCACACCATCATAAGACCGTCTGTGTCTGAACGTCCCTTTTTTGATGACAGATGTGAAGTTGTTTTGACGCTGGTCTGTTTTGTGCAGCTCAACAAGAACCAGCCGGTGACAATCCGCGACATCCTGCAGATCCTGCGGCTTCACATCTCGGTGCCGCAGTGCGACGTGTTCGGGTACCTGAGTATGGACCACCAGCTGGTGGTGCTCATCGCCCCGGTGGAGCAGGAGCCAACACCACTGCAGGTACCACAAACCTGCACTCCCCACCACCCAGCCTCTTCTGCAAACTTGTTTTTGGTATTTGGTATGGTGTTAGGTATGGACAGTACTGGAGTTGAGGGGGATGAGGGGGGATGGCATCCCCCCAAAAATAAAAACGGTCCAAATCATCCCCCCTGTAAAACTGCTGTGGCAGGGTGGAGGAGCAGACACTCAGGTGGTTGGGCACAGGTGGGCCCCATCACCCTCTCCACCCTGCCTGGCTACATAAGGAGTGGCTGCACAGCAGCAAAGGGTCTCTGCTGAAGGTGTTGGTGCACGTGTGTCTGCAGTGAGAGTGAATAAACCGGTTCCTGCACAAAACCCTGTGTCCTCTGTCCTGTCGGTCGGCCCCAGTGGCAACGAGCTTGCTACACTACTGAAATACACAGAGAGTGATTAGACACACCTGTGCACCATCAGCTGTTCCAGCCGCGTCACCTGTGCACCACTTCCCCGCACTCCCTCTCTCCCCTGCAGACCACACCCCAATCCTGCACCCTGCCACACACCCCCATCGCCCCTTTCCATCCTTTATGTCATTTCATCAATGAATGTGATTTTACTGCTATTTCAACATTTAGACTTATAATAATAACATAAAATAACTTATTTGACAATTTTCACCTGTTTTAAGTACATTTTCACTTGCAATAAGTAGGAAAATCTGCCAGTGGGACAAGATTTATCTTCTCATTACAAGCAATTATTTAATTAATTACAAAAAATTTTGTTCCACTGGCAGATTTTTCTTCTTCTTTCAAGTGAAAATCTACTTGAAACAGGTGAAAATTGTTGTTTTTTCCAGCGATGAGTCTTGTTTTAAGTGTAATGAGATTTTTTTTACTAAAATGAGACATTTAACTAGAAATAAGACAAATATTCTTGTTAAGATTTTGAGTTTTTGCAGTGATCCATTTTACTTATCCTGTGAAGGACAGAGTCATATTGATAAGTTCAGAAAAGTGTTTTTTATTGTTGTGTTTTGATGTATTTGATGTAAGCCCAGTGGATATTTAAAGCTTACAGAAGGCTGCATTTAACTGCTGCTATGTCATTCCTGCAGTATTTCTGCAGCTGTTTTGGTCACTGCTATTATTTGTAATATATTATATTATTTGTAATCAGTACAAATTATCTGTCCCCATATGATAAAATCCACCATCCCCCCTGATTTTTTTTTCAACTCGAGTACTGGGTATGGACATAAGGTTTTCAAAAACCACCGCACACAAATTGGAATGGCCCCCTAGTGGCCGGTTTGCAGAAAATTCAAAATGTCTCCTGCCAAAAAGACCAAAGCTCATATCTCAGCTTCTCTTAAACCTAGATTGTTGTATATTGTCACTTTCTCTACTTTTTTGGTGCTAGGAATTCAATTCTGAGATACATTTCCTATTTCAAGGTCATGTTGAATGTCAAATTTAATTTCTAAGGTAAAAAAAAAAAAACAAAAAAAAAAAACCTAAACATGAAGCGAGGAGTCTTCACTACTGGTGGAGTTGATAGTATTGTGTGTTGGATTTGAGCTCCATGGCACCGCTATATCCCTGACTAACCATCTGACAACATGGGGGTAGACCCTCCACCTCTCATCCTTGAAGCTTCCGGATGCCTTTGCCATTGTGCCATATATAGTTGAATATTCTTGGGAAATCAAGCTTTCATCAATTCCAGGGGGAACAGCCAGACCAGGAAGTGCACAATCTTTACGATTTTTGACATAATAATAATAATGGATTTAACTTATAATGCACTTTACATTCAATGAATCTCAAAGTGCTACACTTAAGGCCTGATTTACTAAGATCCTAAATAAAGAGTACTAAATTGCGTGTGCACTGAAAAAGTTTGCACGTGCTGTTGTTGTGTGTTTTGTGGGTGATCAACTAAGAATGCTTGCGCAATTGATAACAGGTGCAAACAGCAGTATTTAAATGAGGTGTTGCGTGTCTTAAGGTTTGCGCCATGGAGTCTGGATGGAAAGCAGGATAGTCGCAAGCGCAAAATGAAATTTGACGAGTTGGAGTTAGAGATATTAGTGGAAGAGGCAAATAAACACATTCATGAACTACAGCAAAGAAATTTAAACATTACCAAAAGAAATGCAATATGGGAGAAAATCTGCGATAGAATAAATGCAGTTGGTAAGACAAAAAGAACGGCAGATGAGGTTAAAAGAAGGTGGCAAGATATAAGGCGAACAACTAAAGAAAAAGTGGCCTTTAATAAAACTTCGGCAAAGACTCTCTCTCTGCGTATTCTTTGATTTTGGATGTCGCCTCCTTGCCACAATAACAGCAGCCATCGGTGCGTAATGCTGGGCAGATTAGCACCTTCCTTTCGAACGTATTAAATACAGACGCAATCACAATCCCCGCAAAAACTTTCAGGCTTGGTAAATCTCATTGCGTGTGGTAAATTAACCTATTCGCATTTTCCCCTCCCAGTATTTAGCGCTTTCTGGTGGGTACGCCCCATATTGATTATTCATCAGGGCAAAAGTACTAAATGAACAGCGTGTGCTATTTTGCTCATTTGAGAGGCGCAGTCCTCTTTGCACGCTGTTAGTAGATCAGCTTGCACATTGGTTTGCGGGTGATGTCAAGTTTGCACACGTTTTTACACACGCAAACCTTTAGTAAATCAGGCCCTTTGACCATTATTCATTCATACACATTCTCACCGGTGGTGGTAGCTACGTTTGTATCCACAGCTGCCCTGCAGACTGATGGAAGCGTGGCTGCCATATTGACCAAACGGCCCCTCCGACCACCAATTAAATTCAATTCAATTCAATTTTATTTATATAGCGTCTAATACAACAGATGTTGTCTCTAGACGCTTTCCAGAGACCCAGAACATGAACATAAACATTAATATAATTATAAATATAAATATAATCCCCCGAGCAATTATTATATAAACAATGGCAGGTAAAAACTCCCATAGTGGGAGAAAAGCCTTAAGCCAAACAGTGGCAAAAAAAACTCCCCTTTAGGAGGGAAAAAAACCTTGAACAGGCTCATAAGGGGGGACCCTCCTGCCGAAGGCCAGAGTGGGGGAGTCGGGGACCTCAGCAGCACACAGCAGGCAGGTGGAAGCAGCAGCGGGATGACCAGAGGGGGGGGGGGGCGCAGGCAGGTGGAAGCAGCAGCGGGATGACCTGCAAGAGTCCCTTGACCGGGACCACAAAACGGTACTAGTTTCTTATATAGGATATATAGGACCAATAGGATGCACGTTACTAGTAAACAATATATTAATATTACAGTTTTTGCCCGTTGCTTGAACACATTTTGCAAAAGTTCGCTCATTGTGCCAAAACTCTACACACAAGTAAGCATTACACAACACTGGGAAATATACCATTCACATCTGTGTCAAATTGAAACTTTACTATCACTGCCTTAACTCTGCTATCAAAACCTAAAAATACTTGGTCAAAATGTAACTCTGATGACAAAATGACACACACTTGTATCATATGCATACACTTTCAGATCAGGGAGAACACACTAGTCTACTTTATATAAAACACTGCAGTCTTTGATTTTGTTTTTTTATTTTTGTTTATTCAGCAGGCACATGTTCAAGCAACCAAAAAAACCAAACCAAATAGGCCTACCCAATGTTGTACATAGTAACGTGAACTAAAAAAAAAAAAATAGAAAAAACACTATATTGTAAACACATAATTGTGCATACTGCATGTGGGCTCATGGTTGTGTGAACAGGCGTTGGCGTCCTCCCCCAGAAGGATTTCTAGTCATTCTAGAGAAATACAACCACAAATTGTCATCAGTTTGATTCTTTTTCTTACAGTATTTCACTGTATATACTGTTTCATCCACTGTACTGAACCCTGCAATACCCTGTACATGTGATGTGGTAATGTGATATACTGTAGAGTGCTGTAAATACCATCTAAGTAGAAGGTAGAGAGGGGAAGACATACCTGTTTTCCAGTCTGAATGTTCTTACTGTATTATAGATGCCACTGTGAAGTGGCTGAGGTGCGGGTGGACTCTCTGCCCAGCTTCCCTCATTGTCAGGCCATGATCTATAACATGATCCACCAAAGTTGCCCTTATATCGTCAGATATGGAGGTCCGTGCATTGCCTCTTCGACCTTGTCCTTGCCCTCGTTGTCGTTCTCTTCCTCGTCCTCTTGCTCTCCCTCCATCCATGCTTGCAAAGTTCTTGAAATGGCTAAACTGAGGCCTTTTTGTAGCTGGCTGATTGGTGTTACGTTTAGCAAGCTAGTGTCTTCAGGTGTGTATTTGAATGGTTGCAATTAACCGATGTGTTTTGTATTTTGGAAACATGTGTTTTCCAAATGGCACCCTGAGATTTCATTTGTGAACGAAGTGTCTTATGTATGAAATAGAGTCTAGTATGCAGGACCAAGTGTGCTGCATAAAGGACTAAGTGTGTTGCAGAATTGCAACTAGAGTGCAAAGCAGCGCTTTGGTTTAAGGTATGGGTACATGTGTTTGAGGTATGGTAACAAAAGTTTCAAGTTGTGTTACTTTAGTTTAAGCATGGGTCTATAGTGTTCAAGCAATGGGCAAAAACTGTAATAACCCAATAGCGTTTGTCACCTCCACGACACGTATCGTGACGTTTTTGTATCGCCAAATTTGGTGACACCATATATTGTTACAGCCCTAGTCAACACACCCCTGTCTGTGGCTCGGTGTGGAGCTGCTGGGAGGAGTGGCTTAGATCTGCAGCGCTGACTCCCTCGTTCTTGTTCTTCCAGGTGGAAGCCTGCAGTAAGGAGGCCGAGAAGATTGATTCCCTCATCAACTATGCCAGCCCCACTCTGTTCTCCCACGTCCCCCTCTCCGCCTTCCTCTCCTCCGACATCGAGACCACTTCCATCCACTCTGCAGGCTCGCCGCCTGCCGCCCCGCCTCCCGGCCTGGGGCTCCTGCTGGCCATCCTCCTGGCAGCTCCGGGCCTCCGCCAGCTCTAGGGGCTGCCCCGTCCTCCCCAGGCCCACCCTGGGGGGCTGCCCCGTCCTCCCCAGGCCCACCCTGGGGTCTGCCCCATCCTCCCCAGGCCCACCCTGGGGTCTGCCCCATCCTCCCCAGGCCCACCCTGGGGGCCTGGCCGGGCCACCACATCCGTGATGACAATCGTTCCTACTGACTCAACTGCGTCTCAAACAATCAAGCTGGTGGACAACCTGGTGATGAAAGCTTTTGTGTGTGTGTGTGTGTGTGTGTGTGTGTGTGTGTGTGTGTGTGTGTGTGTGTGTGTGTGTGTGTGTGTGTGTGTGTGTGTGTGTGTGTGTGTGTGTGTGTGTGTGTGTGTGTGTAAGAAGCATCCAGTATAATACTATAAACAGTATTTTCTCAACAGCACCCTCTCCCTCCAAAGCTGTACATTTGTGACTCATTCTCTCTGGTGTGTTTGTTTGTGACTGGAGACCCGAGATGAAGACCAAAGACTCATCTGTGCACACACACACACACACACACACACACACACACACACACACACACACACACGTGTCGTGGCTGGTTCACGGGGAACCAGACGTTAGATGGATCCAGGTCAGTGAAAACGTGCTGCAGACCATGAGACGTGGCGTTGGGACCTCCGGTGGGACCCATTGGGACCTCCGGTGGGTCCTCTGGTGGGTCCTCCGTTGGGTGCTCCGGTGGGTCCTCCGTTGGGACCTCCGGTGGGTCCTCCGTTGGGATCTCCGGTGGGACCTCCGGTGGGACCTCCATTGGGTTCTCCATTGGGACCTCCGGTGGGACCTCCGGTGGGGCCTGCGTTGGGACCTCCATTGGGACCTCCGGTGGGACATCCGTTGGGACCTCCGGTGGGACCTCCGGTGGGACATCCGTTGGGACCTCCGGTGGGACCTCCATTGGGACCTCCGGTGGGGCCTCCGTTGGGACCTCCATTGGGACCTCCATTGGGACCTCCGTTGGGGCCTCCATTGGGACCTCCGTGTGGGCCTCCATTGGGGCCTCCATTGGGACCTCCGTTGGGGCCTCCATTGGGACCTCCATTGGGACCTCCATTGGGACCTCCGGTGGGACCTCCGGTGGGACCTCCATTGGGACCTCCGGTGGGACCTCCGGTGGGACCTCCGTTGGGGCCTCCGTTGGGACCTCCGGTGGGACCTCCGTTGGGACCTCCGGTGGGACCTCCAATGAGACCTCCGGTGGGACCTCCGGTGGGACCTCCGGTGGGACCTCCTTTGGGGCTTCCGTTGGGACCTCCGGTGGGACCTCCATTGGGACCTCCATTGGGACCTTTGCTTCAGATCAGATGGTCAGAAGAGTTTGGTCTGTATCCAGGCCTCGTCAAAAGTTCCTGCTTCACACTGTTCTCCAACCAAGACCAGTTCCCCAGACCTGAAGCTCCTGTCAATTTGGGTGAAAGTTTCCTGATCAGCTGTGTGAGATGGATGGACTCATCACAGAAGCAGCAGGAACCAACACTGGTTTTCTCCCTGACGGGTTGAGGTGGGAAAGTTAGGAATGGCGAGGAGCGTTGGGGCCAGTCCCGGCCCCCGTCTGCACCAGAGCATTGCTGCTTCACCTCCACCTCCACCGGGCAAGGTTCAGATCTGTCCTCTGGATCTGTGGACTCAAGCAGTCCCCCATCACTGGCCCGTGGTAGTAATCCATCCAGTACGGAGTCTTCGCTCCACGTCTGGCTCACAGAACCTCACGGAAACTCACAGAAACTCACAGAACCTCACGGAAACTCACAGAAACTCACAGAACCTCACGGAAACTCACAGAAACTCACAGAACCTCACGGAAACTCACAGAACCTACGTCCCAAAAGTGGCCCAGTTCAGGCCCAGATGTGCCTGCTGTGTGTGTGTGTGTGTGTGTGTGTGTGTGTGCGTGTGCGTGTGCGTGTGCGTGTGTGTGTGTGTGTGTGTGCGTGTGCATGCTGCTGGTTGCTATGAAAAGCTTTCAAAGGGACATCCCTCTGTACATAAGAGCAAGAAGCCATGAAACGCGATGAGGACAATCAGCAGCTCCACCTGCAGGGGAGGAGATGTCCTCAGTTAGCCTTGATGAAGTGTCTTATATGAAGTATTCATGAAAATGCAATAATTTTATATTTGTTTAAAACAAATTATCTCTATATTTGATATGGACTTGATTATGGTTTGAAATAATGATCACATATGTGCCATGTTGTTTTTCTAAACAGTCGTATTTTTTATTGCATGATGACATTATGAAGTGTTTTTATAGTGTGTGTGTGTGTGTGTGTGTGTGTGTGTGCGTGCGTGCGTGCGTGCGTGCGTGCGTGCGTGCGTGCGTGCGTGCGTGCGTGCGTGTGTGTGTGGCACAATGGCCTCCAACAGTATTAAGGTGCGGGGAAAACCCCCACCGCTCCCTAGCCATTCATATTTTTAATTATTATTGTTATTATTATTATTATTGATCACATGTATTGATATATGTTTTCTGGAGCGTATAATGATTTGGATCATATTTCAAGATTTGTTCAATAAATTTTACTCTACATAAACAAGAAAAAGGACTGAATGAGTTGGACAGAAGGTCTTTGTCCCTGGATGAATTGGTCTCAGCTGGATTCAGTTCTGCTCATGCAGCTGCATGAGACCACGTTAATATACGTCTGGACCCCATTTGTTTGATCCGATTTGATTTGAAGATTTTATTTCGAACATGCAAAAACAGTACAAAAAAGTAAAAAAAACAACAGAATACAATTTTGTGTATATATATATATATATATATATATATATATATATATATATATATATATATATGTGTAGGAAAATAGAGAGTGGGGACTCTGGGGCGTGCTCATCCATCACCCGAGCCGAGGTCACTGAGGTGGTTCATAAGCTCCTCAGTGGCAGGGCACCGGGGGTGGATGAGATTCGCCCTGAGTAGCTCAAGTCTCTGGATGTCGTAGGTGTTGTGCAACTCAGGTAGCTAAGCTGATCAGTTATCGAAGGCTATTAATGAATATTATTAATAATTATTAATAATTAATAAAGTTGACTATTTATCAAATTGTATTATCAAAATGATAATAATTCTCGTAGGGGCACCACCCCCGGGGCCTTACTCCGGGGGAAAATGATAACTAAACAGCAGAAAATCAGTCTCATATGATTTGAATTATCCTGCATAACAGCAAATCCTACTATCACTTACAGAATAACAGTTGAAGGAGTGATATCCGAACACTAGGCTCTGCCTAAGCAATCAGTTTGTGACCAAATCTTGCATGAAATAACAACAACCACTCATTAAAAATCAATCAGGATTTATTTACATACAGGTGTCAAAAGATGATAAACACAACACCCCAAATAAACCTGATGGCAGAACTTAAGTATTATAAAACAATTAATTAACTAGGAAAACAACAATCAATAAAAATGAAATGAAAGTTAAATGCATGGAATGGAAAAAGAAATCAAAGCAATAATAAAAATGATATCACGAACATGTACGGTTTAAAACATGGCTGCGGTGTTTAAAGAAGCCGGGCTCCTGTGGTATTTTAAAGATGGCAGAACTGTAACCACGCCACGTGCAATTAGAACGGATGGTGATCCCGGTGTTTAAACCGTGATCAACTGGCGAAACGGCGCTTTAAAACATGAATGACTAGCAGAAAGTGGTGACTACAAATTAATGACAACAGTCATGATAATGATGCTGATGTAATCTCAGCTCTGAACACAGATTTAGCTCTGTAACACTCCCAGTTAAACTCATACACCCAGGTCTCAAAACCTCACGCCTCCTCGGGTCTCCGGGTGCCGATCAGGGGTTCCTGCCGGGTCTTTGGTCGGAGTCCGATCCAAGAGTTCTCTCGCCTCTCCCGCTCCTCCTCCTGACTCTCGAATCACAAGAGGACGATGGTGCAGCGTGGCAGCAGCCGGCGCTCCCCCCCCGGTCCGGAGGCTATCACGTCGTCTCGGGTGCGCGCGGGGCTGGTCCACTTCTTCAGAGTGCGGGTGCCCGTCGGCTGGTGAGCGCATGGCCCCGGACGGGGCGGCGGGATGCGTCGCGGTCTGATCTGGGCAGGCTGACCGGAGAATCCTTCCAAGAGAAACTCAGACGGAGAGAGAAGTTAGGAAAGAGGAAACGGGGTCTCACCCTAGATCGGTGGCCGAAGCCTCGAACCGGTTTTCCCCCCCCCTTTCCAGCTCCCAGAGACCGGGGACACGTGAAGCAGGAGCCGGAGCTCCGGATGAAAAGTTGAGACCGAGAGTTGATGGGAGCGGCTCCGCGCACCGCGGCTTCAACGGGCTGCAGGTCCAACGGAGCGGCCCGATCCGATGGGGGGCCTTACACCTCCCCCCAGCCGGGGGGGAGAAAGGAAGATGGGACCTTGGCCCGGAGCCAAAAGTCCTGCTGCTCAGGAAGAGAGGTTGATCGGAAGAGAGAGAAAGGGAGCAGCGGCAGGGTTTTGACCCTACGCGCGCTGCGGTGACGTCATCGGTGCCTCGTTTGTGATTGGATGCGCGCCGCTTGTAGGCGCCGCCCCATCCCGCAAGGCATGCTGGGATTGTAGTTCATGGCACGGCGGCCATTTTAGGAGGCACATTAAAGCCGGTTTCAGGCTTGGGGGGTTGACCAGGGTTTCAAAGTTTTCTTCTGTTCAAAGGGGCAGCACCCCCCCCTCCGAGGCCTGGTTTACTGGGTTTTGCTGTCCTGCTGGGGGGTGGGGGGTGCTCAGTGAGTATGGAGTCCGGGGGCCCTCTATTAAGGGCTGTCCGGTCTCTGTATGATCGGAGCAGGAGTTTGGTTCGCATTGCCGGCAGTAAGTCAGACTTGTTCCCGGTGCATGTTGGACTCCGACAGGGCTGCCCTTTGTCACCGGTCCTGTTCATAATTTTTATGGACAGGATTTCTAGGCGTAGCCAGGGGCCGGAGGGGATCCGGTTTGGGAACCTCAGGATTTCATCTCTGCTTTTTGCAGATGATGTTGTCCTGTTGGCTTCATCGGACCGGGACCTCCAGCATGTGCTGGGGCGGTTTGAGGCCGAGTGCGACGCGGCAGGGATGAGAATCAGCACCTCCAAAACCGAGGCCTTGGTTCTCCATCGGGAAAGGGTGGTGTTCCTTTTCCGGGTCCTGCATAAAACCCACGTAAAGGGGACCTATTATGAAAAACACATGTTCTCTTGCTTTAACATATATAAAGTGGTCTCCCCTCAGCCTGCCAACTCAGAGAAGGAGGAAAGCAACCAAATTCTGCAGTGTCTGTACAGCCGCCCGGATGAGCCGTCCAGTGTCATGTGGATCTATGAGCCAATAAGATTCTGCTCCCGTTGTTACGTAACAAAAATGTGATTTCCATAGGTTGGCCTCCGATGCGTGAAACCCCGCCCACAACTAACTCCGCCGGCCGGAGCTTCCACCATTTTTCCGTAGCGGTGTATCGCGTCATTCAGGCAGCCAATCAGCACAGAGCCTCATTATCATAGCCCCGCCCACTCATAATCCTGCATAGATAATGAGGTTAAAGAATGGGAAGATAAAGACATGGTTTAGAGGCTGAATTTCTAATTTATTTAGCAAAAACAATCAAAAGCTTGTTTTTAAGACATTCAAGGCCTGTTTGAAATAGGTATTAGATGTCGTAATAGGTCCCCTTTAATCTTCAACATGAATTAATAAACCTTTTCTTTTACCTGTTTTTGAACTGTGACAGGATGTGTGTATTTATTATCCTTTTTTTAACTTCAAATGTCATATATTAAATAATACCCTTACATGTTAACAATTTCTGCTAATTTCCTACTAGTTATGACGACCACATGGACTCGCAGTGGCCAGTAACAGAGCTGTAATTATTTAGTCAATTTTAGCATCAAACTTCAAAACATGTCAAAAATAATGATCTGCAATTGTAAATAATAACAATACAAATTGATACATACCTACGATGCTATCAAAGGCATAAAACATAAGCAGATGTTGCTGTAGATGAAACAAAAGGCGACCGGTTTTCTTCAGCTCTCTTGTTTACTACCTGGTTTCTAGTCACATGACTCCCTGAGTTTCTTAAAGTGACCACAACGAAAAACAGACATGAGCAAATAACTTTAACATTACTTAAACTAAACAGAGGTATTTACCAGCTTAGTAACCAAGGGACCAATGGCATCGAACACTTTTAAAAAGAGTTTACAGGGAAGAGCATCAGATAGACAAAAAGAGGCCTTCATTCTGGTTACCAAAGCTAGATATCAGGTCAAATAAAACACAGCAATGATCACTAATGTGGACATCTTCTACACAAAGGTTGGTAATGTTGATGCCAAGAGAAAAAACTAAGTCAAGAGCCAGAAACATGTTGCTCAAAATTAAAAGTTTCAGTTAGTGTTAAAAGTTCCCTTCCTGCACAAGAATTGCTCTCATCAACATGAATATTAAAATCACCAGCTTTTAAGACTTTTCCAACTTGATTATTTTTTTTTTGTAATTCAAAGTTTTTATTATTTTTTCATTATTGCAACACACAAAACGAACATCAAACACCACAGACATCATGGAGGCCAAAAATAGCAAAAAACTAAACAAATTATATTAATAGAGAGAAAAAAAAAAAGTAAATTTGAAAAATCAAAAAATAAATTTACTAAAATTAAGACAGACAGGTAAGTAAGTCAAATTAACACATCTGTCTACCAAAAGTATTCAATTTTTCTTTTACCATATCATTTTCACAGTTTAATCTTCCCAGCATCTTCTCACACGCCACTGTCTCCATCATCTGTGTTTTCCACATACTCAGTGTGGGGGCTTGTGGTTCCTTCCAACATCTCAAAATAGCCCGTGCACATGTTATTAGGCCAATTTTTAATATTCTAAAACAATATTTGTCCAACAAAGGTACCACCGTTCTGTCTCCAAGGAGGCATAGTCTTGGTGATCTGGGAAGTTCACAATTTAATGATTTACTCATACATTCTATCACTTTTTCCCATAAGGGGAGGATCTTAGAGCATTCCCATAATGCATGCATAAAAGTGCCCCTTTCTACCCCACACTTCCAGCATAAATCATTATCAATTAGTCCCATTCTGTTAAGTCTTGAGGGTGTAAAATAATATCTATGGATTAACTTATACTGAATAAATTTGCCTCTAGCTTCTCTTATCTATTCTTCGGTGTTGGAAAGAATCCCCCCCCCATGTTTTTTCATCCAGTGTACAAGACAGATCCTTCTCCCATACCTTCTTGAGATTACTACAACCATTATTATTTGTCCAGGGACACATATCATACCATCTTGAAGCCTTATGATGTATTTTGGGTAAATATAAGTAGCATTCAATTGGACTTCTGTCCTGACCAACAGTAACCACCTTTTTAACACAGTGTCTAATTTGTAAGTACTTCCAAAAGTGGCCCCTGCCCTCTAGATTAAATTTTTCTTTAAGTCTAAGATATGAAAGAAAATTGCCATTTTCAAATAAATCATTTATTATTCTGATGTTTTTTCTTAACCACAGTAGATAGGCTGTCTTTCTATTTTTATTTTTGTATTGTGCCATATGGACACATATTTTTGAGTATACTGAGAAATCTTACATCTCTTATGCACCTCCTGCCAAACAGCTTTGGGATGTCCTAGAATAGGGTTGTTCTCCTTATTTTTCCTGTTTTTAACTGTTTGTGCTAGAGCCTCTATAGGTTTAAAGGGGAAGGTGAGTTCCCGCTCAATCAGGACCCAGTCCAGATCCGCACCAGCTTCATCCCAGTGTCCTGTAAGCTTGGACATCTCAAAGGCAACACTGTAATATTTTATGTTTGGCAATGATAAACCTCCTCTCTTCTTGGACTCAAATAATTTATCCAAACGAATTCTTGGCTTTTTTCCTTCCCAAAGAAATTGTTTTATCATTTTGTCATACCTAACTAATAGTTGTTTTGGAATGCATATGGGTATCATCCCAGTTAGGTAATTTATTTCTGGTGCCACAACCATTTTTATTGCATTTATTTTCTCCCATAGAGTCAAGTGTAATTTAGTCCAATTATCCACATTAGTTTTAATTTTGTTTAGTACTTTTTCCATATTAGTGGTCATAATTTCCCTTATATCTGTATCTAATTCTATGCCTAAATATTTCATCCCCTTTGGTAGCCATTTGAAATTAAAACCTGATAACTGATTATGTGAACATGTTTGAGACACTGGCATAGCTTCTGATTTTTGCCAATTGATACAGTAACCGGACACTTTAGAATATGCTTCAATAGTTTCTAGCAAAACCGACACAGAATTGTCTGGATCCCGACTCAGTACCAAAATATCATCAGCATAAAGAAATAATTTATGCTCCCTGCCACCTCCAATGACACCCTTAATTCTCGGCTCTGCTCTGATCGACGTGGCCCAAGGTTCTAAAAAAAATGTGAACAATAATGGACTTAAACTGCACCCCTGTCTAGTAGACCTAGATATATTGAAAAACTGAGATATTATCCCATTAGTAAAAACTGCCGCTTTAGGGCTGGAATATAAGACTTTAATCCATCTGCAGAAACCATCACCAAACCCGAATTTTGAAAGAGTTGCAAATAAAAAAGCCCATTCCACCTTATCAAATGCTTTTTGAGCGTCAAGTGATATGGCTGAAACAGGGTGAGGGTTAGTTTTGTTCATCCAAATTAAATGCAACAGTCTCCTTATGTTATCAGATGAAGATCTGTGTTTTATAAATCCAACTTGGTCTTTGTGAATAATTTTAGGTAGAACCAAATCTAGTCTCCGTGCTAATGTCTTGGACAATATTTTACAATCAACATTTATTAGGCTTATAGGTCTATAATTGGCTGGGTCCGTTGAATCCTTATCTTTCTTTGGTATCAGTGATATAATAGCCTGGTTAAGACTTTCTGGGAGTGAACCATATTGAAACGCTTCATGTAAAACCTCTGTGAGAAATGGGCAAAGAATATCAATATATTTCTTATAATACTCCGCCGGGAAACCATCTGTACCAGGTGACTTACCGGGTTTCATACCCTTAATTGCGGTTCTAACTTCAGCTTCCGTAATGGGAGCATCCAGACTATCCTTTTCCTCTGAAGACAATTGTGGCAGCTCTACCTTCTGGAAGAAAAGGTTCAAGTCTTCTTCACTAGCTGAACATGTAGTCGTATATAAATCTTCATAAAAGTTTTTGAAAACTTCATTAATGTTTTTGGCTGAAGTGATTAGTTTATCATCTTTTCTAATTGCTGTAATAGTGTTAGTTGAGTCCAGGCGTTTCAATTGTCTTGCCAATAATCGTCCAGTTTTTTCACCATTTTCATAAAAATTTGTTTTGAGCCTAAATAGCGAATACTCTGCTTTTTTATTGTATATTATACATGTAACTCAAATTTTAGTTTGCAGATGTTTCTGAAACATTCTTCATTATATTGTTCAGCAAGTTGCTTCTCCAATTTACCTATTTCTTTTTCCAATTGTTGTACTTTTTCTTTGTTGTCCTTTTTCTTCCAGGAACCATAAGCCATACATTTCCCTCTAATGAACGCTTTGAGTGCATCCCAAACAGTAGCTAATCTTTCTGTTGTTCCTCTATTAATATCTAAAAACACTCTAATATCCTCACCAAGTTTTGTAGCAAACTGTTCATCCTGCAATAAACTTACATTTAACCTCCACCTCCCAGTATTACCTTTAGTAGATTGTAAATTTATATGTAATTCGACCAGTGCATGGTCTGTTATTGCTTTAACCCCTATATTGCAGTCTATTACAAGGTCAACAAGTGAGCTGGCAACCAAGAAAAAATCTATTCGTGAATAGGATCTGTGAGCGTGAGAGTAGAATGTGTATTCCCGTTTTTTCGGATTTACGAGTCTCCAAATATCTGTCAAACCCAGCTCTTTCTGTAAAGTATCTAAAGCTGCTCCGTCTCTGGAGGATGTCCTTGTTCTGACATTACTGCTATCCAAGTGATCATCTAATGTTTGATTGAAATCTCCATCTAGAATAATCTGACCATCTGTATCAGCCAGTATTTTATTGACCTCATGAAAAAATTGTGTGTTTTCTCTGTTCGGCGCGTATAAGTTGCAAAGTACGACTTTAACTCCATTAATTAGTGCCTCCACCACTAGGATACATCCATGAGAGTCCTTAAACTGATTTATTACAGCAAAATTCAGTTTTTTGTTGACGAGGATAACTACCCCACAGCTCTTACTTGATACTGAGTTATGAAAGACATGACCGACCCAATCACGTTTCATTTTTAAAGCTTCATCTTGGTCCCTGAAATGCGTTTCTTGGATATATGCAATATCTGTGCCCTTAGATTTAAGCGCACGGTGGCGCAGCTGGTAGTGCAGCCGTCTCACAGCAAGAAGGTCCAGGGTTCGATTCCCACCGGGGGACGCTGTGGGTGCTGAGGTGCGTGTTAGTTCCCCCATGACTTCAGCGCCCACACCATGGGTGGGGTTGGCGAAAGGGCCTTTCTGTGTGGAGTTTGCATGTTCTCCCAGTGTTCCCTTGGGTAGCTAATGGGAGCTACCCTCACAAAAACATGCACAGTCCTGGGCTATACATGCCCCCTCTGGCCAACTCCCGCGCCAGATGTGGTGGGGAGGATCTGGCCGGAATAACGTGATCCTTCCACGCGCTACGTCCGGTCAGAGAATCCTCACCCTGTCTGGTGAAAAGATGCGGCCTGCTCACTCCTCAGAAGGAGGAGACCTGAGCTCAGTGCAGGGCCCTCCCGGGGTTGGTAGAGGATGGCAATGCCCAGGACTGTCACTTAGGTAGGAGCACGGGGTGGTAAAAATGGGAAAAAAACCGGGATAAAAAAATATAAAAAAAAAAAAAAAATGTTATTACTTGCGTATAAAGCCCAAAACGGCTTAGATCCGCAGTATTTACAAGACCTGATTGTGCCTTATGTTCCTGGCAGAGCTCTCCGCTCTCAGAGTGCAGGTTTACTTGTAGTTCCTAGAGTATCTAAATGTAGATTTGGAGGGCGGGCGTTCTGCTATCAGGCACCATTACTATGGAACCAACTTCCAATCTGGGTTAAGGAGGCTGACACCACCTCCACCTTTTAAACTAAACTTAAAACCTTTCTGTTTAGTAAAGGCTGTAGTTAGTGTTTAGTAAACCTCTAGCTGGTGTTGGTAAATCTCTAGGTAGTGTAAACTCTAGTGTGTTAGAGTCAGTAGTCATAGTTGCAGCTATAGAACTATAATTGTTAGTCTCAACTATAGCTTGGTGGTGGATATGCTGCTATAGGCCTATGCTGCAGGGGGGCACCGACATGATCCGCTGGGCGGTGCCTCTCACCCTTCTTCTCCTCTCCTCTTCGTTCCTGTAGTTTCTTGTGCTGGCCCCCCTTTTCTTTTATTTTCTATTCTTTTCTTTTTTCTCTTTTGTACATGGTGCAGCATCCTCTGCCGGTGGCGAAGAGCATCTCTGAATGCACAACACCGGAACCTGCAGCGTGGGAGTGAGAGGGGCAGGGTAACGGCCCGGTCAGGCGGGGGAGAGATTTGTCCGTCAAGACTCCTCTCCCTGGCCCTGCCCCTTCTCTGATTGCTGATTGGGCCGGAGCTTCGGGAGCTGCGTGCTGGCCTGCGGTCCCCACCTCTGGTCATCCCGCTGCTGCTTCCACCTGCCTGCGGTCCCCACCCCCGGTCATCCCGTTGCTGCTTCCACCTGCCTACGGTCCCCCACCCCCGGTCATCCCGCTGCTGCTTCCACCTGCCTGCGGTCCCCACCCCCGGTCATCCCGCTGGTGCTTCCACTTGCCTGCGGTCCCCACCCCACTCTGGTCTTCCCGCTGCTGCTTCCACCTGCCTGCGGTCCCCACCCCCTGGTCATCCCGCTGCTGCTTCCACTTGCCTGCGGTCCCCACCCCACTCTGGTCATCCCGTTGCTGCTTCCACCTGCCTGCTGTGTGCTGCTGACGTCCCCGACCCTCAGTCTGGCCTTTGGCAGGAGGGTCCCCCCTTATGATCCAGGTCCTGGTCCAGGTTTCTTCCTCCTAAAGTTTTTCTTGCCACTGTTTGGCTTAAGGTTTTTCTCCCACTAGGGGAGTTTTTACCTGCCATTGTTTATGTAATAATTGCTCGGGGGTTTATGTTCTGGATCTCTGGAAAGCACCTGGAGACAACATCTGTTGTATTAGATGCTATATAAATAAAATTGAATGGAATTGAATTAAATCTGTCCGGCATGTATTCGGTGAGCATGTCATCAGGAGGGAGCTAAGCCTATCATAGATTTAAAAACAATAAGAAGTACTTTAAAATCTACCCTTTAACAGGGAGCCAGTGCAGAGAGGATAAAACAGGATTGATGTGTTCATACCTCTTGGTTTTTGTTAGAATTCTTGCTGCAGCATTTTGAATAAGCTGTAGTTTATGTAACACTTGCTTTGTCAGTCCTGCAAAAAGTGCATTGCAATAATCTAATCTACTGGAGATAAAAGCATGACCCAACCTTTCAGAGTCTGATTGTGACAGAAAGCATCTTACTTTAGATATATTTCTGAGATGATAGAAGGCAGTTCTGGAGACATTAGCTATGTGTTTCTGGAAGTTAAGAGCATCTAAAATAACACCCAAGGTTTTGACAAGCTCACAAGGTTTTACTGACAGAGGAGTTAATAGAGGGAGAATATGTTGTCTCAGAGCACTTGGACCAACTAAAAGAATCTCTGTTTTTCCTCATTCAGCTGTAAAAAGTTTGTTGCCATCCAATACTTGATATCTGCAATGCATTGAATGAGGTCACCGGGAACCTTCTTGCTGTGAAGCAACAGTGCTAACCACTAAGCCACCGTGCTGCCCGATTGGCAGTAACAGATACATATAATTGTGTGTCATCAGCATAAGAATGATATTGAATATTATGATATATAATTCAGGCTTTACTCCTGCTTGTTGATTCCCAGTTAAAAAACAGTTGGGTGTCTCAGTGTGGGCTGAGCTGCTGGAGAGGTGCTGATGCTGCTCTGAGATGCTCATCTTTATTTGATCACAGTGTTGTTCCTCTCATCTTACTGTATCTGGTTTGTGTGTGTGTCGTTGCTGTCGTTGTAGAAGTGTTTTGAAATAAAATGGAGAAAGAATTGCAAAGAAAATGACAGAATTCATATTAAATGAATTAAAGATCCTAAAATAAATAAATCCCACAGCCAGCAGTGTTATTGTTGTGAATTTCTTGACATCGTACGAGAGAATTTTTCAATCAGTTACATGAACTCTGTACCCTTGACTCCTGAAATCCAAATGTGCACCGCTGAAGGATTTTTCATTTTTAAAGGCTCTATAGAGCCTGCCAGGAGGAAAGATTTTTCATGGCCAGGGTGAAAAGTTTTGTGAGGGGGCGAGCAGTAGGACTTTTTTATTACTAATGTCTGCTTCCTGTTTTTTGAGTAAATAAGTCCTGGTTGGAGGGTAATTTGCCATCGGTCAGTTATGGCGCTTTTCCACTAGAACCTACTCAGCTCGGCTCCACTCGGTTTGGTTCTTCCCCACTAGGGGTCTAACGTGCCGAGTAGATACTTTTCTGTATCTATTCTGCCGAGGTTCTAAGCTGCTGAGTCGGCTGTATCTGACATCATCACACTACAGACCACCGATTGGTCGGGGGGTTGGAGTCAGACGTCTGAGTCAGGAGGACGAAATCAGAGAAAGAGACTCTCTAGGTTAGATTATTTTTTAGTCAGTAGCTCTCTGATGAGAGATATCTCAGAATCACAAATACACCCAATCAATATTAGCGATCACGCACCTGTTTCTTTCACTCTGGGGAAGAGGGGGAGCGTATCATCCTCCAAAGTTTGGAGATTTAATACATCTTTGCTCAAAGACCCCGACTTTACTAACTTTTTTAAGAAAGAATGGGATATTTTTTTGCAAAATAACGACCAGCCGGAAATATCAGCGAGCGTTCTATGGGAAGCAGGGAAAGCAGTAATGCGAGGAAAAATAATTTCCTTTTCGTCAAATAAGAAAAGAAAAGACAACTTAAAAACAAAAGAATTAGAAGGTGAAATAAAGACGCTAGAGGAGGCCTTTCAGACTTCTGCAGATGAATGTATCCTTAACAAAATAAGGAAAACTAAAATAGAATTAAATAAAATAATTGACGCAAAAACGCAGTTTCTAGTACAAAGGCTTCGCCTGGAAAACTTTGCGCATGCTAACAGATCGGGAAAATATTTAGCCAATCAATTAAAAATAAACAAAGAAAAAACAACCATAACATCTATTAAGGACCAGTCAGGGGAAGTTACACATGATCCCTGTTTAATAAATTCAGTCTTTAGAGACTTTTACTATAAATTATACTCGTCACAAATTGAACCATCTGATCAATCCATTAATGAGTTTCTTGGAGAAATTAACCTGCCAAAGTTACATCAGGAACAGGTTACGAATTTAGACTCATCGCTCTCAATAGGAGAACTCCATGAAGCTCTTCAACATATACCCAATAATAAAGCTCCGGGCCCAGATGGTTTCCCAGCTGAATTTTATAAGGAATTCTGGAGCATATTAGCACCAACATTTTATAAAATGATTCTAAATATTAGGGAGAAGAAAAGTTTACCCTTAAATATGAACTCTGCTAATATTAGTCTTTTATTAAAACCGGATAAAGATCCCTCGCTCCCATCGAGCTACCGCCCAATATCACTGATAAATGTAGACCTTAAAATAATTAGCAAGGCCCTTACTGAACGTCTGAAAAGAGTCACCCCTTCTATTATACATCCGGATCAAACAGGCTTCATTAAAGGTAGACATTCGTCTACTAATATTCGCAGATTATTAAATATTATAGACCATTCCAGTATCAATAAACAGGAAACTACTATTATATCCTTAGACGCGGAAAAAGCATTTGATAAGGTAAATTGGAAGTTTCTATTGGCAACCTTACATAAATTTGGATTTGGTGAATCTTTTATTGACTGGATAAAAATATTATACAGCTCTCCCAAGGCACGTGTAAGGACAAATGACCAAATCTCTACAAGTTTTACCTTGCAAAGAGGCACTAGACAGGGTTGCCCTCTCTCTCCCTCATTATTTGCAATATTTATCGAACCTTTAGCAGCAGATATTAGACAAAATCAAAATATTAAAGGTATACAATGCAAAATGGTAGAGCACAAAATAAGTCTTTATGCGGATGACGTACTCCCTCTTCCTCCAGAACTCACGATCTTCACTATCACAGACAATCGCACTTATAGAGGGATTTTCATCTCTGTCTGATTATTCTATTAATTGGTCTAAATCCACTGTTTTGTGCGTGAACTGCAATTTTAGGAATATAACCAATACTCAATTACAATCAGGGAACATTAGATATTTAGGCATAAACATTTCCCCTAGGCTGTCAGAGTTAATAAAATTAAATCATGTTCAGCTTATAAAGAAAATAGAAGATGATCTTTCTAGATGGAGCTCTCTTCCCATTTCGCTCATGGGTAGAATAGCCACCATTAAAATGATGGTCTTACCTAAAGTAAATTATTTTTTCTCAATGATACCATGCAAACCCCCTCTTTCCTGGTTTAAATCGTTGGACTCAGGTGTTTCAAAATTTCTGTGGAAAAATAAAACTCCACGCATTAGTTTAAAGACATTGCAAAAATCTAAAGAATATGGAGGTTTAGAGCTACCTAATTTTCAGTATTACTTCCTTGCCAATAAATTACAGTACATTGTAAAATGGTCAAAAGATCATCCTTTAGATAGTCAATGGCTGGACTCAGAGCAAGTGTTTTGCAACGAACTAGAAATCTCAGAGTTACCATTTATTAGTCAAAGTATCAAACGTCATCAATGTTTCAAAAGCATTAATATTAGCACAACTTTTGCAACTTTAGCTTGGTGGGAATTTCTTAAAGTAGCTAAAATTTCACTTTTTCCATGTGACCGTACACCCATATGGAACAACCCAGACATCGTGAAAAATGATAAAAAGGTGGTTAACTTCGTTCAATGGAGAGATCAAGGAATACGGTATTTACAGCACGTAATTGTAGGAGGACAGTTTGTACCTTTCAATACACTTATGGTTCAATACGGAGTTAGCAGGAGTAAATTTTTAGAGTATCAACAACTTAAGGCCATAATAAATAAAACATACAAAATTAGACAATTAGACTTACAATTTCCCGCTAAGATAATAGATTTATTGAATCTAAGCACTTTAAAGTTGTTATCAAAACTCTACAGGTTAGTGTCTAAACTGGACGATTCAGTCTCTCTTCCGATCTCCAAGTGGGAGGCGGATCTCTCTCTGAATACCGACCAGTTTTCTTGGTCACAAATATGCTTAAATACGTTTACTATGACTAAAAACCCAAACTTACAACTTATACAGTACAAAGTTCTTCATAGAATACATTATACTGGACAAAGGATGTTCCAGATGGGCTTTGTCACCTCTAATATCTGTTCACAATGCAAAGAGAACACCCCAGATAATTATATGCATGCTTTATGGTTCTGTACACCGGTACAGAGGTTCTGGAAGGAGATTTGTGAGGATTTATCCACATGGATCAACCACAGAATCCCAGTGTGCCTCACGGTATGTATATTAGGTCACCTGGGAGACACTCAAATAGAACCTAATTGGACACACCGGGTTCTCACTGCTTTATGTATCGCAAAGAAAACCATTCTAGTAAATTGGATCCGGGGATCGGGCCTCCCCTGACCGGGGGGTGCACGGGCGGGCGCGACGGCGGGGTGGCAGCATTCCCAGGTATCTATGTCTTATGTTGTCAGTATGAATGGGAGGATGTTGGACCGTTTCCCCCTCCGTCTGGGGGCTCCGGCGGCGCCGGGGGCGCCCGTGGAGGTATGGTGGGGCCCTGGCCCAGCTCGGAGGGCCGGCCCCCGTCTACTGGATGGCCGGTGGGGGGACGCGGGTGTCTTATCAGGGCCGGCTTTGCTGGTCCTGCCTCCTGGCTTCGGCCTCCGCTCCCCCTTCTTCCCCCCCTACACGATTCATACGCACATAGGCGAAGGGCGGGGGGTCTGGGTCGTGGGGGGCACTGTCCCGCGTGGCCCGGCACTCCCCGCCTCACGGTTTTAACAGCAAAATAGACACTGCACATTCAACACTTAATAAATACATTTGACAAGGACACATAGTTCGGGAGAGGGGGGGGTCGGTGTCAATCGATACTTGACCCTCCCCCCCCCCCCTGTTTTTATGGCTCGCAGGCGGTGGGTTGCCTCCTTCCTACTTCTCCCCTCTGTGGGGTTGCCTGGGTTCAGGGCTCTTCTGTGTCGGCCTCTGGGCTCACGGGTGGCGGGGTTGCTCCCCCCCCTCCCCCCACTATAGATACACTTCAGGTGGAGCTTTGTTTGGTTTATTACACACACACACACACACACACACACACACACACACACACACACACACACACACACACACATAGTCACTTAGTCACATGCATACACACACACACACACACACACACACACACACACACACACACACACACACACACACACACACACACACACGCAGGATCATATACATACACACACACACACATAGACATACACACTGGCTTGTTCACCTGCATGCTGGCTCTCTAGTTTTTGGGTTTAGGTAGCGGTAGCGATAGCTTAGCTCAGACTGCGATCAGATCTCAAGATTTAGGTCGATTGCTGTTATTGTTTTGGTTGGCTCCGTGCCGGTTTCGTGCTTTGTTTTATGGTTTTTTGTTGCAGATTTCTAGTGCTTGACGTGTGTCTCCGTGTGTTCCTGCTTCCTGGATTGGCAGTGGATGTCGTCACCCCCCCCCCAAAAAAAAACTAAAAAAACACTGGGTTTGTATGTGTATATTTATGTATGTGTACGCATATGTATGCATATATATATGTATATATATTAAATATAGTAATAATACACATATATTTACTTTTGGTTTCTACCGTCATGGTATCAATCATTAATATATGTGCAAACAAGGAAGAAAAAAAAAAAAAAAAAAAAAAAGAGAAAGAGACTCTGACGGATTCTTGTTCATTTCATTCACCAGGCAACGGCAGCAAAAGTCTGTTTCATGATCCAACTCTGAGGTGCAGATGTTCATAAACCTGGTGCTGAGGAGAGAATTAAAAAGGGATCTAGACGATAAGGAACGACCAGATCTACCAGGAGCTCTGTCTCTTCATAGCTGCTCACGGATCCAGCTGATTTTTCAGCAGCGCTGAGAGAAACTAACAAAATTAAAAAGCATCGCCGCTTGAAGCTTCTCTCACTCTTTCTTTTAACTCAGTATCGAACACAATCCACAGACCCAGCAGCACATCTATCATCTCTCCAGGTTCTACATCTTTAGTGTTGTCTTCTTCCTTTAGATACACAATTAAATACGTCACAGCAGCTTCGCTCCATCCTCCTACTTCTGCTCCAGGGGCTGGATTGTTATGGAAAAGAAACCAGGCCGAGTTGAGATGAGTAGAGCTGAGTAGGTGCTGGTGGAAAAGCTCCATAATGTGTGTGTTCACCTGCTCCATAGCACCAGCAGCTCACCTGTGAGTGAACATCCAAACACGACGAGCTCTTGAGAGAGCAGGGTCGTAGCGGCCTGAGAGCTCTAGTCTAGTAGACACTAGACACACAGCTGGGCCGGTGGATGTGCAGTCACTCTGCACCAGGAGAAGTGCAGTGGTAATGGACTGAATGCCCGCATTGATTCAACCCGTCCTCGCCTGCACTTCCTGTCCCATTCTGACACACGGCAGGAGAGAGAACGTGTAGAGGAGATGTAGAAGGTTAGTGTCCCATAGGCAGAGGTGGGTACGTTTTGGGAAATGTTGTACAAACATTTCATAAACATAAACAAGGAGTAGTTTTGAATCACTATACTTTTTACTTTTACTTGAGTAGATTTGTGAAGAAGAAACTGTTTCTCTTACTCCGCTACATTAGGCTACGTTGAGCTGTTACTTTTCTTTTATCCCTTTTATCCACGTACGCGTCAATCTCATGACATCACTGGGTGATTCTTTGGGAAAAATGTTAGTTTTTGCATGTTTTGTCACATTTACACAGACTCAAACACACACAGAGTTTCTATGAGTTCATGTTTGTTCTAGTTCTGCTGGTTAAAAAAGAAAAGTACAAAGGCTTCAAATTTTGTGCTGCTTGTGCTTAATTAATTTTTTTATTCTGTTATTATTTTATCTATTTTATTATTTATTAAAGTACTTGAATTTACTTTAAGATTATTTTAATTTAAGCTATTTTTTATTTTTTATTAATTTTAATTAATTTTATTATTTTATTGATTTAATTTGCCTGAAGATGATTATTTTGTACTAGTGTCTGTCTGAATGGTTGTGTTAAAAAAATAAATCAGACGTTACTCAACAGTTACTCAGTACTTGAGTAGTTTTATCACCAAGTACTTTTTTACTTTTACTCAAGTCATTATTTGGATGACTACTTTTTACTTCTACTTGAGTCATATTATTCTGAAGTAACAGTACTTTTACTTGAGTACAGTCTTTGGCTCCTCTACACTCTATCAGTGACTTGTGTGTGCTTGCTTTCCCTTGCAGATCTTGTGGACTGCTCTGCTTTTCCTCCTGCCGGCTTTTTCAAAAACTTCTCCATTGTGTTCGTTTACAGCTCCCCCCGGCAGTCCCGCCGCGCCCCACTAGGGGGGCGCGCCCCACAGTTTGAAAACCGCTGCTTTACGGCAACTCCTCAATACCACAACCAGAAATCAGCTGGGGTCCATCCGAAAACAATTAAGGAACATTTCATTATACATTTCGTTACATTTAATTGACACGTTAAACAATGCACTTAATGTGTGTTTTGTATAAATTGTTTAAACAGCTGTTGTTTCACTGCAGACCCACATCCTAGTGAAATATTAGTGCGGTTGGTTCTCATCGCTAATAAAGTACAATATCAGACGCAGTATCCAAGTGTCCACAATGTCCAAACACTTTTCCCTGCTACTAATAAGTTTGTAAATAAATTAATAAAATAAAGATAAAGCTTTTCTAAGGAAATTTCTCTTCACATAACGCTCTTAAATTTCTTCATGTCAACATTTGAAGTTTGTGTCCATTTTCTGAAGAGAATTTCCCGTCATCAGTCCTGACACGGATGGACCTCGGACTCGGGAACCCGGCTCCCTGAGCAGAACCTGCCCAGAGCAAACGGAGAGTGCAGCTCATTCATTATGTGTCCTGGTGGATGTAAAAGGTCTCCATTCAAATATCAGCCACTCATTAAGCTGGAGATTTTTTCATTTTCTGTGTTTTCAGGTTGTTTGTCTCCTCCTAATTAAGACCGGCTGCAAGCTCGGGTCAGGTCAGAAGAAGCATGCTCACAATTCACTGATTTGATGAATAATAAGTCACAAAACGGAGGTGCATTTGCTTAACAAAAGTGGCGGTAAGTGGTCCTCAGCCCCAGCTTTCTCTATTATTTTATTTATGTCTACTTCTCTTTGTCTTATATTGGAACCCACCCACCCTCTCCATCCACATCGTCAGGTACACCGGTTATATATGGAGCTTAACTCCCTGGTATAATTCAGATATCCGCATGTTGAAACAAAACGTGTGTAAAATAGAAAGGAAGTGGTACTCTTGTAAGTCTGTAGACTCTTATCGTGAATGGAAAGATATTCTAATAGTATATAAAAAAGCCATTCGCAAAGCCAGAACAGCCTATTATTCAACGTTGATAGAGGATAATAAAAGTAACCCACGTTTTCTGTTCAGCACTGTAGCCAGGCTGACAAAGAGTCACAACTCTGTGGAGCCGTGTATTCCTGCAGCTCTCAGTAGTGAAGACTTTATGAGCTTCTTTAACAGTAAAATCACGAGAATTAGAGAAGAAATCAACCAGCCGGTTGTAGGTGTTTCTTCAGCTTTAGCGACTTCCCTAGGCTCTGACTTGTCTCTAGACTGTTTTGATCCTATAGACCTCCCTGAGCTGACCTCACTCGTTAATAGAGCTAAGTCAACCACATGTATGTTAGACCCCATCCCGACTCGACTATTCAAACATATTTTTTCTCTTATTGGTACGACAATACTGGACCAAATCAACCTATCCCTAAGTTTAGGATATGTACCACAGGTTTCAAAGTTAAAGTAATTAAACCTTTACTTAAAAAACCTTCTCTTGACCCAGACACCTTAGCTAATTATAGACCAATTTCCAACCTTCCATTTGTGTGTAAAATTCTGGAAAAGGCAGTTTCAAGCCAGTTATGTGACTATTTGTATAGAAATTATCTATTTGAAGTCTTTCAGTCGGGGTTCAGAATGCATCATAGCACAGAGACAGCACTTGTTCGAGTCACGAATGACCTTCTTATGGCCTCAGATAAGGGATTAGTGTCCATACTGGTTCTACTGGACCTCAGATAAGGGATTAGTGTCCATACTGGTTCTACTGGACCTCAGATAAGGGATTAGTGTCCATACTGGTTCTACTGGACCTCAGATAAGGGATTAGTGTCCATACTGGTTCTACTGGACCTCAGATAAGGGATTAGTGTCCATACTGGTTCTACTGGACCTCAGTGCTGCTTTTGACACTGTAGATCAGCATTTTACTGCACAGGTTAGAGCATGTTGTTGGGATTAAAGGGACAGCTCTATGTTGGTTTAAATCATATCTATCTGACAGGTTCCAGTTTGTTCATGTACATGAAGTTTCTTCAGAACAGTCAAGGGTCTGTTATGGTGTTCCGCAGGGTTCAGTGCTAGGGCCAATCTTGTAATCCAGAATCACGGCATACACTTTCATTGCTATGCTGATGATACGCAGCTCTACTTGTCTATGAAGCCGGATGAAACAGAACCGTTAGTTAAACTTCAGGCATGTCTTAGGGACATCAAGGACTGGATGTCCAGAAATTTCTTGCTTCTAAATTCAGATAAAACAGAGGTTATCATTCTTGGTCCAGAGCATCTTAGGAAGGGATTAGATGGTGTTGCGATGGCTTCCAGTGCAACTGTGAGAAACCTTGGTGTTGTTTTCGATCAGGATTTGTCGTTTAAACCATATGTTAATCAGGTTTGTAAAATAGCATTTTTCCATCTCCGTAATATTGCAAAGATAAGGAAAATCCTCTCGCAGAGTGATGCAGAAAAACTAGTTCATGCGTTTGTATCTTCTAGACTAGATTACTGTAATGTGTTATTAGCAGGATGTCCAAGTAATTTGCTGAATAGGCTCCAGCTGATCCAAAATGCAGCAACGCGATTGCTGACAGGAATCAGCAGGAGAGACCACGTCTCTCTAGTGTTAGCGTCGCTCCTTTGGTTACCCGTAAAATTCAAAATCCAATTTAAAATGTTATTAATTGTGTATAAAGCCCAAAACGGTTAGCTCCGCAATATTTGCAAGACCTGATAGTGCTCTGTTCTCGGAGTGCAGGTTTACTCGTAGTTCCTATCCAAATGTAGATTTGGAGGGCGGGCGTTCTGCTATCAGGCACCATTACTATGGAACCTGCTTCCAATCTAGGTTAAGGAGGCTGACACCACCTCCACCTTTAAAACTAAACTCAAAACCTTTCTGTTTAGTAAAGCCTATAGTTAGTGTTTAATAAACCTCTAGCTGGTGTTGTTAACTATCTAGTTAGTGTAAACTCTAGTGTGTTAGAGTCAGTAGTCATAGCTGCAGCTATAGAACAAGACTATAATAGTTAGTCTCAAATATAGCTTTGCGGTAGATATGCTGCTATAGACCTATGCTGCAGGGGGGCACCGACATGATCCACTGGGCGGTGCCTCTCACCAGCCATCATTTTTGTCCATCGTTCCTGTAGTTTCCTGTGCTGGACCCCCTTTTTTCTCTTTTGTGCATGTTTGTCAACCCGCTGCTGCTTCCACCTGCCTGCGGTCTGTGAGATTAATCAAACTTTGAACTAGTTTGTCCTTATGAAACTATCAGAATCAGGCTTATTAGGTCAGCTTAGAAAGCTGCCTGTTTTCCACATGCCTGTCACATGCTCTGTTAACAGATGACAGGGCAGCCACTTCCTGAGTGCTTTCAGGGGGGTCGGCTGTCCCACAACTGTCACATTGTCTTTTGGTGCATCTGTTCAGACTTCCCGTTCTGTCCGGAAGAGGCCCCAGTGACCCATTTGACCTTTGTCCTTCTAAAACTTACCACTTGCATACCAAAGATTAGTTCCTCTTTAACTGAAATGTCACGTGTGTCTTTGTAACCCCAACGTCTGTTCATTGTCTGTCTATTTAACTGCTGACTATCCTTATATGGTCATTCCTGTCACAGTTTTCTCAATAAAAGTGTCTTGCAGAAGCAGCATCTTGGGAGAAGAGCTGACGAGTTCTCGAATGAGGGCCAGCGTGCCCTGCACTCCTCAGCTTTCCTCCCCACACTTCTGCAGAAGGCCTTAAAGATCATTCCAACAGTCTCTTGTGTTTTCCTCGTAATGAATTTATGTAATGTTGATTTGAGGACCTTAACATTTGGTGCCGAAACCCGGGATCTCAAAATCTGTGACGTTGGAGCGGCGTAGGATCCAACAGGCCGCCTAAAACTGTCGACAGCCATTTCGACTTCAGGGACGGGGCCCAGATTGGTCCCGCGCTGTTCCAGGTGTCCGGTGAGGAGTTCCCTGAGCCAGGGAAGACACTGAGACTGGTGAGAGACCTCCTCTTATTTAAATGCTTAGGGCATTGAAGTATTTTTGTGTAAAATACGAGTGAAATTCTGTGTATACTAACCTGGGGTTAGCGAAAAAAGGTGTTGGCCGAGGTCTGGGACCATTTTTTAAGTCGGGGACTTTTAAAAGACACTATTGCCAGGGGCTAGTGCAAAAGCCAACATCCCACTCGGTCTGGGGCCGGTTTTAAGGTCGAGGACGACTTTAAAAGTATAGAATAGCGAGAAGAGGTTTCTTAGGAGTGTTTTTTAATGGTTTGTCTAGTGTTTGTCTTGTCTAATGTTCTTGTCTGATGTTTATGACGGGAAACTGTCTATGTTCAATGTTGGGGGTTTCCACAATTGTGAAGCAAAATTTGAATTGTTCACTAAAAGATCAGGCTAAAACCAAACTGTCAAAAAAAAAAAGAAACTTAAGAAAGCAAAAATAACTGGCTAAAATAGCAGATGCGTGGTTAAGCTGAAACTTATGCCTAAAAATAATTTCTAAAAGATGCTTAGTTGATGGGGGAGACGTCCCTAAAACTGTAAGGTGAAGAAAAATGGCGACAATACTTGCGAGATAATATACAGAACTTAAAACCTTCGAAAACAACTAATTTAAGACTAGAAGAAAAAACAAGAAAGTTGCGAACCTGTAAAGAATGGTATAAAGAGATATGGTTTTGATGGGAAATTGGAAAATGGAGAGAAAGGAGCTGCTGCAGAGTTTGCAGGGCCAGTCATGGTGCAGCTGTGTGTCTGTGTGTCTGTGTGTGTAAACGGCTACGAGGGGCTGCAGGATCTGTGTCTGCAGGGAGACTTTTTGTCTGCTGGAAAACGGGAGTTTCAGAGGTGAAGTGAGAAGCTCCCCTCTTGAAAAATTATAGAAATGGAATAATGTGGTCTTTTTCTATCATTCTAAGCCCTGAATGGAGGCATAGAATCGTAGAATTTTCAAATTCGGTTAATTCGCCATTCAAATGGTTGCAGATTGCTTTTGCAGTGCTGTATTTGACCAGGTCTTTGTATGTTTGGATCATATGGAAATGTGATTCTTGCCATTGTGAGTATGAGATGTGCAAGATTGGATTTGACTTTTATACGAGCATGAAACACGTCAATCATTTTTCTTTATTTTGTCTGTTGCAAAATCACGTACTGATGATTGACAGCTTCAGAGGATGGGTTTCGTCCCGTAAAATGAGCACTGCTGTATTTTTAAATACAGTAGAAGGGCGTGTTCATTAGCCTGTGAGGTAAATCAACCTTTGAACTTGTTTTGTCATTGTGAAACTGTCACATGAGTGGCTAACAGAAGCCACATCAGCCACTTCCTGATCTACTAGGTTTTGAACTGTCCTGTGACAGGTCACCACTGTAATGTCAGGACTCAATCAAACGTTATCACTTCCACCCATTGTCCACTACCCAATGTCTACTGTCTACTGTTTACTATGCATTGTCCTCATATGATCAATTCCTGTCAAAGTTTCTTAATAAAAGCATCTTCTAGAGCAGACCTGGGCAATTATTTTTTCCATGGGGCCACATGAGAAACAGAAAATATTGTGGAGGGCCGGGCCAAAAGGCTTAACTCAATTCTGCATAATATTAATTGTATTTCTTTATAAAAAACAGTAAATAGTAGCAATTCATACAACACAAATGAGAGTTTGTACAGTGTACACACTGTTTGTACACCATAGAGTGGTGTACAAAAACACAGATTAAAATTTTGACCTTTAGTGAAATATTCAGTTGTTTTTAAAGCTTTTAATTCTGATTTTCTTTCAACTCTTTCTCAAACAAGAAGCCCTAAAGCCATTATGTCAAAAGTTAAACTCCAAATACGTTTTGTCAACAAAAGGATTTGATTTAACAATTTAAAAATAGCCTACATATGCAACACATGATGGCACCACTAACGCGATCAACACCCGCAACAAAATGCAACAAAACGCAAGATCAATTTTCTCAATTTTTCGAACTGTTGAGAAAAAAGTTGGACTCACTGGATGGAGGTTATTTTGACTGCAGTTACTTCATTGCGCCGCTATGGGGGCGCTGTATCAACGACACAGCACCAGCAGAAGAAGACGAAATCTCCAGAATTATTTTCCGTGTTTTTCCGCTATTTGTTGTATTAAAAATCGGCGTCCTGGTTTTCCCTGGCTGTTCAAACAGGTAAATATTGTTTCTTTTGCATCCAAGCATGTCTTGTTTATTCGTCTTATATTCGGTATATATACAGTACTTTAAAAAGCGACCTGGCGACGAGGAGAAGCAAGAGTGCAGGTGAAACGGTGCAGGCAATTAACGTTACAGGCCTTTAAAAAGTAATAAATCATGTTACTGACAAGATGCAGCAATTTTGTCAGGGCTGAAAGTAGTGCACAAATATGCATGAAAGGTGATAGCGAGGGTCAGAGTGCAGGACGGGACGATTTGTGAGGCGAGGGTAACGTTAAGGCTGATTTATGGTTCCGCGTTGAATCCACGCAGAGCCTACGGCGTAGGGTACGCGGCGACGCGCACCTTACGCCGTAAGCTCTGCGTTGGAGTAACGCAGAGGCATAAATCAGTTTTCAGTCATTAGGCGCATATCAACGCGAAGCCAACGTGTACGTGATTTAAACATGACTTTTTATTCATCTTTACAGATCTTCTCAAAAACACAGAGCCAGTGGGTTTGACAAACGGTGGCTGAACCAATTTACCTGCTCAGGCAAACTGAGGAAGGTTTGGTCTGTTATTTATGCCAAAAACACTGTGACCCCCACACAGCAGGAACTATCACTATTTATGTCTGTATCAAAATTAATACAAAAATACTTAATGCATGAATTGTTTTGTTTAAGGTGAAGACACTTCTGCACAGCAGACTGAAGGAGAGGCACTGGGATGATGTTGTAAGGAGGCCATGATGGACCAGGACCAGGACCATCGATGGATCAGACCAGACCAGGACCAGGACCATCCATGGACCAGACCAGGACCAGGACCAGACCAGGAGGCATTGGACTACCAGGAGCATGAGGAGGAAATGGAAAAATAGGAGGCTGAAATGTTCTCTGTCTGGTTGCGAGATTTGTCAGTAAAGAAACCCTACAAAAAGTCAAAATCTTACCAAGACTACTTGTCTTATATCCAGTCGAAAGGTTTTATTTCTAGTCCAAAAAAAATCATTACATTTAAAATAAGACAGTCACTTAAAAAGTAACTCGTTCTAGAAAAACCATTTTCACTCATTTCAGTGAAGATCTTCTCTTGTTCCATTGGCAGTTTTTTTTTTTACTTTTTATTTTTGGTAAGATTGAGTTCTTATATTTGTATTTATATTTTTATGTTAATAAAATAATGCTTTAACATGATAATTGTCATATTTTTTCACATCTAATTTTCATATAATTTACATTCTTTGTAAAATGGTTTCTTGGGAAAAAGGGGCAGATTAAATAAGATTCTTCTTTCTGCTCCCTTTCATTCAGAATTTAGGAAGGTTTGTGTTTATATTAAATTGTTTTATTTTATCAATTAATGAAATAAAGAATAAATAAATAAATAAATAAATGTTTAATTATATTAGAACTCCCAAAATGAAAAATATCTTGTAAAAAGTGTTTGCTTGAGCCAGTTGAAGTCATGGTATACCCGCACGCGTGTGATCAGGATGGTGCCACCTCTGCCTCAATTAAAGCCAGGAAAAACCCTGTTAATATAAATTTGATGTTATAATTATTTATTTTTACTTGTCATGATGACAGGTGAAGCAGCCTCCCCTGACCGCACGTCCTTGGTTATGATTAAGCAATAAAAAAAGAGAAGTTGCCCTGCAAAAAATGTAATTTATTCAACAACAACAATGGTAAACAAAATGTGATGGTAGCTTTCTAAAGACATCACAATATTATCTTTGCCTCCCAAATATTAAGCAAGATACATCATAACAATTGTCACTGAACTGTGATTTTGAGAAAAATTAATTTGTAAATTTTGTACATTTGTAATCTAACCACCTCGTTTAGTGATTTTCAGTTCTTCTTGTTCAGTGAGAGAAATCTAGTCTCTGTTGGGCTTTAACGAGTGCATCGAAGTCAGGTTGAATGTCTGAGGTGGAGATGCGAAGCAAAGCTGACAGATGATCATCAGTGAGAGAGGATCTATACCTGGATTTGTTGAACTTCATTACTGAGAATGTTTGTTCACATATGTAGGTAGAGCCAAAGAGAACCAACATCTTTTGAGCATGTCTCCTAATGTTTGGAAAGTTCTCCTCTTTGAGAGAAGAGTAAAAATCCACCAGTGATCCCGACTTAAAGTGCTCCACCAGCACAGCATCAGACTGCAGGTCAATGAGTTCCATTTGAACATCACTGGGTGCATTATCCACACTGCAGGTCAAGGGAGAGGAAATCATGTGCATTTCATCCTCGATTTTTCTGAGATCTTCAAATCTCCTTGAAAACTCCTCATGCAGTGCTCCCAACATGGATGAATACCTGCAGAGGTGATCAGCTGATGGTGTGACTTCTTTCAGGGTTTGCATGTGAGTGAGACTGTTGCTATCCAGTTGGCTTGAAAGAAACTGCAACTTTCTCATGAACGCCTTCACCAAGCTGTTCATTTCATGAACAAAAAGGCCCTTGCCTTGCAGTTTGGTGTTCAGTTCATTCATCAGTGCAGTCACATCAACAGCAAATGCAAAATCTGCCATCCAGACGTCATCTGAGAGCTCTGGGATGTCTTTGTTTTTCTTTTCACAAAACTCTCGAATCTCTGCTTTCAGGTTCCAAACTCTTTTTAGCACTTTGCCAAGGCTAAGCCATCTGACTGATGTGTGGTAGCCAATGTCACTATGTTCAGTCTCATGCTCCTCCAAAAGTGCAACGAACTGTCTGTGATTCAATGCTCGTGCCCTGATGAAGTTAACTATTTTAGTTACAACATCAATAACATGGTTAATTTTTAGCACTGACTTGCACAACACATGCTGATGTATAATACAATGCAAAAATACCAATTTGTGATCTGCGTCGATTTCAGTCACTTTATCTTGCATACGTTTCAAAAGTCCGACATTTTTCCCGGTCAGATTTGGACAACCGTCCGTTGTGACACCTGCCAGTCTGTCCCATTTAAGTCCCAGTTTGTCCAAGCACGCATTTACCTCCGTGAACAGATCGCCCCCCGTCGTAGTCCCTTTCATTGGCCGCACTGCCGCCAGCTCCTCCGTAATCTTGAAGTCCGTTATCCCACGGACGAATACCAGTAACTGAGCTGTGTCACGGACATCACAGCTCTCATCCAAAGCCAAGGAGAAGAAGTCAAAACCTGCCACTTCACGTTGCAGCTGAAGCTCCAGATTCCCCGGAATGTCCTCGATCCTTCTGGTCACGGTTCGCCTGGACAGCGGGACTTGCTCAAATGCTTCTTTTTTTTCAGGGCATATAAGTGCTGCAGAGTCCACCAAGCATTCTTTCACAAACTCCCCCTCCGAGAATGGCTTACTGTTTTTAGCGATTTTGTGGGATATCACAAAGCTGGTCTTGGATGCTGCATCCCTGGATGCGTGAAGCTTGGTAAAAAAGCCCTGCTGCTTTTGTAGCTTAGCAAGCAAAGCTTCCGATGTCCGCGCCTTTTCAGCATCACTGAAGTTTTTATATTTCTCCGCGTGTTTCGTCTCGTAATGCCGACTCAAATTGTAATCTTTAAACACGGCGATCTGCTCTCCACAAACTAAACACACGGCTTTACCTCCGACTTCAGTAAATAAATACTTAGCAGTCCATGTTTTGTTGAAAATCCTGCATTCGACATCCACCTTTCTTTTTTTAGCACGAGCGGACATTTCTGCGGGCTGACACCTGCCAGTCTGTCCCTGTGAAGATGTGACCAGATGTCGCACGTAGGCTATCAATTTACATATATTGCGTCATTGTGTTCTGTACGTGAATGAAAAATGACCTTCAAAATAAAAGCAATGCAGCTTTAGCTCACTATGAGGTAAAATTAGAAAATATGTTTATTTTGTAATTTCCAAATAACCTTACGCGGGCCGGTCAGAGCCAATCAAAGGGCCGTATGTGGCCCGGGGGCCGTACAATGCCCAGGTCTGTTCTAGAGGGAGGATCTTTGGGGAAGCTCAGGAGTTCTCAATGAGGGCAGTTGCCCTGCACTCCTCTGCTCTCCCCCCTCCTGCAGGAGTGCGCTAAAAACTCATTCCAAGGTAGTCTCTGTGTCTTTTCTCATTATGAATTTATGTAATGCTGTGTTTAAACCTAACATTTTTGGTGACCGAAACCCGAGACCCCAACATCTGAGGCGTCAGGACGATGCCCGGTGACGGGGTTCCTCGAGCCAGGGAGGGCATCTGAGACTGGGTAAGAAATGCTCCTCTCGATAAATACCTAGGGTATTTAAATATGTTGCTTTAAAAGATGGGGTTATGGGGCTAAAGGGGTTAGCCTGTGGTCTGGGACCACTGTGGAGAAGTCATGGACTTCACCAACACCCACGGGTCTGGGGACCCAACGAGAGGAGGTTTCTATTTGGAATGGGGTTTTAGGTTTTTTGTGTATGTTTGTTTTGGCCAATGTGTGTTTTGTCTAATGTTCTTGTTTAATGTTCATGACTGAAACTGTTTATGGACAATGTTGTGGTTTCTAAAATTGTGAAGTCAAGTTTCAATTGTTCACTGAAAAGATCAGTGCTAAACTGTCAAAAAGGGAAACTTATGAGCTAAAAGAAACTTAAAGTTAAGAAAAATAGCTGGCTAAAATAGCAGATGCGTGGTTAAACGGAAACTTATGCCTAAAATAATTTCTAAAAGATGCTTAATATGGGAGACGTCCCTACAAACTAGGAAATAAAAGCTAGTGAAAAAATATTGTGCAAAATAATATACAGGAACTTTAAAAGATTGAAAATCAATTAATTTAAGGCTAAAAGCAAAAACTGATCAAAATGTTCAAAATGCAAGCAAGAGAAAAAGAATAAAATTATGAAAGTTGTGAAAAAGAATGGTATAAGAAATGTGATTTGATGGGAAATTGGGAAGTGGATGAGAGAGCCTGCTGCAAAATGTTGCAGCAGTCCAAAGGTCGTGACAAGCTGCAGCTCTTTGTCTGTGTGTATAAACGGCTACAGCAGAGTGTGTAATCAGCTGCAGATCAGATTGTTTGTGTAAGAAGTGCTACGAGAAGCTGCATGGGATGAGGCTTGGTGGATCCAGAGGGAGTGTCTTCTCATTTGGAGACTGGTGAGTGTTAAATTTTCTATGGGGAAATGTTTGTTAAAATGATACAAATAACTGTATTTGGATTTGTGTCTACAAAGGAGACTTTTTGTCTGCTGGAAAACACAAGAGCTTCAGAGGGTGTTTTGTTTAGTGTTTCAAGTGAGAAACTCCCCTCTTGAGGAGGCAGAGAAATTGAGTAATATAGTTTTCTATCATTCTAAGCCCTGAATGAAGGTGTAGTGATGTAGAATTGTCAAATGGGGTTAATTCACTGTTGAATGATTGCAGATTACTTTTGTAATACTGTTTTTGGTCTATGTATGTTTTAATCGTATGGAAAGGTGACTGTGACATGAGTGTGAAACAAATCAATAATTTGTCTTTACTTTGTCTGTCTTGAAGTCACATACTGATACTGATCTAGGGCTGCAGCTATCAAATATTTTTGTAATCAAGTATTCTACTGAAAATTCCATTGATTAATCGAGTAATCGGATAAAACATATTTTTGTTTAGTTAAAGAAAAATTCTAAATATACATAAGATGTTAGATGTTAGTTGACATCACTAAGACTAAGTTATGTGGTACAGTGGGTTCATGGCTGTGCATTTGAAGACCTTGTTGATGTTGAAGATCCTTGTTTCTAACCTAGAAATGCCATTGCACCTGGTGTCACACATAACTTAAAAGGTTGGGTGTTTTTTCCACGTGTTTCAATTGAACTTTCATTTGTGTCAAGCTAATTTTATGTTCTAGTTAAGTTTTAAGTGAGAGTATTGGCAGTGTTCAAAATAAAATTATGAGACCTGCTGTATTGGAGCACATTAGGCACCAGCGCTACTTGTTTTATCCATGAATGATTACAGAGCTGAAATTGTAAACTACCCAGTTTAGCTTTATTACGTTTTTATTTGTCTGACATTTTCTGCCTTTTCTTTTAATTAAAACTGTAGCGGGAACAGAGGTTTATGTACCGGGTAAGGGCTGATTTATGGTTCCACGTTACAACAACGTAAAATGGGGCGCGTCGCTGCGTAGCCGTGGCAACAGAGCCTGCATGGCAGCGCAGCACCGCCAGCCGGACCGGCGCTCTCCGCCCTTGCCAGAGAGCGGCGTAGGCTGCGGCGTAGGCTCTGGGTCGATTTAATGCGGAACAATGATTTTGGCTTTAGAGGGGGGACATAGGAGAAGAGACCAGAAGAATATAGCGTGGATTAAAAATAAAAGTTAAGCACTGAGCTACATGTGTCTCCCGTCAGGGCCATTACAGACTGCCTGAGTATGGCATGTTACAAAAATCAAACATGCCCGCCGCCTCTTTCTTCCCTCTTTAACGTGCGCAGCGCATGGATGTAGGCACAGGCATGGATCTATTTTGGGCGCAGCGTCAGCGTGTTGTGTTGCATTAAATGTAGTCGGGGCCTGTGACGGCCTGCCCCTCTCCCTCCTGATTGGCCATTCTGCTTCCTGGATGGAAGTTGGTGCAGGTCGTCATCCCAATTGGCCTCACCTGTGTGTGTGTGTGTGTGTGTGGGAGCCAGGGTATCTAGGGGCTGGTTCTGGGTTTCCACCTGCCAATGGGGTACTAAGTATTCTTTCCTCCTGCACAATACTTGCACTCAGCATACTTCATTCACCCACATAGCATACATGACTGACACTCTACATTTAAACCTACATATACTTTTGGTTTGTTTTGATTTAATTTTTAATTTAATAAATTACATTTTTGAATTTGGTGACTCATGTGTGGACTCCCTCTTTGTCACTAACTGGCCCGGTGTGTGACAAAATGGGGGCTCGTCCTTTGGTCTGACTATTGGTTTTTGATGCTGGCATATGGTTTGTGTTCCTGTTAGGAATTTTAGTTTGGCCGTAGTTGTATTTGAAGTTATTTGGTTTCAGAGTGGCTTATTGGTAGCACCTGTTGAAGCCAATTAGTTAGGTGCCAGTGTTGGGAGTTCCACATGTGATTCTTCTCTTCCTGATTTTCAGTTTTGAAGGAGGTTTTGGTCGGTGGAGTTTGGGAGTAGTAGAGCATTTGTCCTTAAGTTTTGTTTTTGTGGTTTGTAATGCTTTGGTTGCAATAAATAAGGTGAGGGTTGGAACTTTGAGACTGGTCTTGGGGAAGGTGTGTTTTCCTCTGTCCATATTGACAGAGTTTTCTTATTTTAGTTTGAGTTGGAGATTGCCGGTAGTCCTGTTATCGGTTTTGTTTAAGGTTATAGATTTACCTGGTTTTTCTTTAGTGGGGAAAGTGCATGGTCCGACGGCCCATTGCGCGGCTGGCCCTGTGCTTACCCCTCTTTTGTTCTTTTTGGCCGGGATCTCCATCTCCTTTTGGTTCTTTACTTTTGGGTTTACCTTTTTTCCTTGTTTATTTTTCCCCCAGGCTTTGTTTGTGGTTCCAACACTTAAAGTATTGATGTATTTATTTTTTCTTTGTCACTTTGTGTAGATAGTGTAGCATGGCATCTGTAGTGGATGAATTTGTTGATTCGCTGTCAGCAGCACTATTAGATCAGTGTACTAAGGACCAGTTGCTGCTAATTGCTGAGAAGTATGAGCTTGAAGTAGCAGATAGAAAATTAAAGGAGTCTGTTAAAGTGTGAAGGCAGTTTTGTTGGAGAAAGGAATTCTTAAACCTGGTGTGGGGACTCGTTCTTCAGTTTCTGCAGATACTGTTTTGAGTTTTGAGCAACAAAAGGAACTTTTGTTGTTAAAGCAAAAACCTGAATGGCAGCTAGAACTGGCTTTGGAAGAGATGAGGCAAAAGACTGAGAGGGATAAGTTGGAATTGCAGCATAGAAAGCTAAGCTTAATTCAAGAGGGTAAATTGTCAGGTTCGGCTGATGGTGAAGGGCCTCGGTATCAGTCTGGTGCATCAGTGCCATCTAATACGAGGCTTTGAGATGGTGAAATTAAACGATTCCTCGAGGCAGAGAAAATTCCTCGATCATCTTTTATAATCGAATTACTCGAATTATTCGATGAATCGTTTCAGCCCTAGTTTTGTCCCGTAAAATGGGCGCCGCTGTGTTTTGGATACAGTGGAGTGAGGCGTGTTCATGAGCCTATTGTCATTTGCATGTCAGTCAGTGACATTTTACACGGAAAGGAGTGTGTGGAGAAGAAACAAACCCGTTGAACAATCTTTTTAGAAAAGAAGAACTCTGAGTGCATACTAGCCTATTCACACTGAAAATGTGTACATTTGTGATCAGTGTTGCTACCATTTAGGTTTGGAGTTCATCTGAAATGCACCAATTAAGTTTGCTTAGTGTAGTTTGAGGAGAAGTAATTTCCACATATGCACTAATACACAAAACCCACATGCAGATGATCTGAAGTTTGTGTTTAAAGTTCAGTGGGTTTTTGTCTGCTTAGTTTACACATCGGAATTTATCCCACAAAATTCTTAAGACTTCTATAAGTCTTCATAGAAGAGCATGCATTTGCATTACAGCATGCAAACAGAAGATTAAGTATCTCCTGAAGACTATATGATTAATCTGGAGACAATTCTGGTATTCCTTTTGGGCGTGCTACAATAGAGCTCAACAACAGTTGAGAAGGCATTATTTGATAGAATGCTTCCTTTTAGTCCAACGTTTTGTGACAATGACTTATTGTTTATATATATATATATATAAGTTCACTGAAGACTATTTTTTTACGTTGCAGGAGAGTTGCTGCACTGACAGTTTTTGTGTGGTGTTACTTTCATTAAACCATAACCCACTTGGATTGCAATGAGAACATTTTGAAATAGGAGAGTTCTGTGGTCCTTGAGATAGGAGACAGAATTTAACAGGTTTTGCCCCCTTCTAAATCTAAGGTGATGGGAGGGGGGATATGGGGGATCTCTCTGGGACGTAGAGATAACCGTCCCTAGAACAATCATTAAGTCAGACTTGCCGACTTGCCAGGGTGCATAGGTCAAGAAGTGGGAGAACCACTTACTTATCTGGGAAGAAGTCAGGACTCGGCAGCGATGACAACGAGACCCCCACCTCTGTTGACAATACAACTCAAATTCTAGGTGACACGAAAACCTGTTCCCCCTGGTGGATACATTGAGCCATGGGACGTTTTTCCCATAGCTCAAACAGGAGGGATGAATAGTATAGTACACAAAGAATTAAATACTAAATACCCTTTAAAAATTTTTTGTACGGGTCTTTCCGACATGTTGCAGATACAATATGCAAGGCAATATGAGGCCTAAGAGAGGTCAGTGTCGTGAAAGGACCTATCCATTTGAAGTTGTTCATATGGATTTCATTCTTGGAGTGAACTAATGGCCTGTTAAATTAAGGCTCAGGAAAGCCATGGCCTGAATGACGGCCATTAGTCGGAATGTACATGAGAATGTTCAAAAGTTCTTGTGGGCTGCTGGTTTCTGCTCTCTCTCTCTCTCTCTTCTAAGCAGGAACTGCTGAAACCAGATCCAGATCCTGATTGGTGAGACGAAAAAACATGGTCATCACCCCGTCAGGATGGCCCCTTTGTGGTCTAGATCAGGACACCGACAGCAGTAAAGATGGCTGAACGATCTACATGCGTCCACCAGTTGCAGTGAAAGCTAGCCTGAAGATGACTAGCCCAAACTGACTTCCGACAACAGACTTGAGAGGAGTCCGAGAGATGAAAGAAAATTTTCCACTAATGACTCATGCTGACATGTTAGGAATTGTTCCTTAAACTCTTTACTTGCATTGCTGTGTTGTAATATGATTACACTGATGTACGTTCGTAAACTGGTGCTGAAGCTAATGTTACCAAAGCTATAGCCGAATTATGTCAGTTAGCCAAAGTTGTGTCAGAAGACAGACGCTCAGCAGGAGACCACTTTTGGGTCCTGGCTGACTTCCGGCCCCTGGACTGACATAATGGCTAGATTATGATTTCGATTATTACTGTCATTGTACTGTTCTGTGTGTATCATTCTGTGTCTAAGTGCAATGATCCAAAGAACCATCCAACCATCCACTGGACTAAGGAAGTTAGTCCAGTATTGCCAACAACTCCATCGAACTCTAAATGAGGACAACCTGTTTATGATAACACTGGAGTATAGATTGTTTCATTTTGTTTACTGTGAAATGTTTTAAGCTTTTATGTGTCTTGGCCAGAGTGATTGCTCACTAGGAGGGTCGGAGAGGAATTTTGCCCCATATAATCGGGTTTTCGCCTCTCCCTTGACATATAATTACGCGATAAGCCCTAGCTATTTCTCAAATGTTTGACCTTAAATGTTTATGAGGCTATTATTCTAAGCCTAATGGACGGATTTTAGTTGAAGTTTCAAATTGACAAGAGTAGGGAAATGTGAGGTAAATCAACCTTTGAACTTGTTTTGTCATTGTGAAACTGTCACATGAGTGGCTAACAGAAGCCACATCAGCCACTTCCTGATCTACTAGGTTTTGAACTGTCCTGTGACAGGTCACCACTGTAATGTCAGGACTCAATCAAACGTTATCACTTCCACCCATTGTCCACTACCCAATGTCTACTGTCTACTGTTTACTATGCATTGTCCTCATATGATCAATTCCTGTCAAAGTTTCTTAATAAAAGCATCTTCTAGAGGGAGGATCTTTGGGGAAGCTCAGGAGTTCTCAATGAGGGCAGTTGCCCTGCACTCCTCTGCTCTCCCCCCTCCTGCAGGAGTGCGCTAAAAACTCATTCCAAGGTAGTCTCTGTGTCTTTTCTCATTATGAATTTATGTAATGCTGTGTTTAAACCTAACAAGCCTACTGTCAATTGCATGTCAGTGACATTTTACACAGAAAGGGTTGTATAGAGGAGAAACAAACCCGTTGCGCAATTTTTTAGAAAAAGAAGAACTCTGAGTGCATACTAGCCTATTCACACTGAAAATGTGTACATTTGTGATCAGTGCTGCTACCATTTAGGTTGGGAGTTCATTTGAAATGCACCAATTTAGTTTGGTTAGTGTAGTTTGAGGAGAAATAATTTACACATATGCACTGACACACAAACCCACATATAGATGATCTGAAGTTTGTGTTTAATGTTTAGTGGGCTTTTGTCTATGTGTGGTTTACGCATCGGATTTTATCCCACAATTTTTCTTAAGACTTATAAGTACATTCTGATTACTTTGAATAAGAAAGAGGAGTAAACAGGAAGAGGGATAAAGAAGGCTAAAAATAAATAAATAAATACATAGGTGAAATGATGAAAGCTGCTGATGGTCTTGCAGATCCATTTCGGGATACCGACCAGTTTACAATTGGCATGGTAGATTTGGAGTTAAAATTAAATAATCACATTATTCTGTCTCCGTTGAGGAGCATGCATTTGCATTGCAGCATGCAAACAAAAGATTAAGAATCTCCTGAAGACTATATGATTCATCTAGAGACGGATTTTCCGGCATCATTCTGGCATTCCTTTTGAACTTGCTACAAAAGAGCTTAACAGCAAGTCGATAAGGCATTATTTGATGGAATGCTCCCTTCGGTCCAACGTTTTGTGACAATAAATTGTTGTTTATATATACAGTATATAAGTTCACTGAGGACTACTGTTTTATGTTGCAGGAGAGTTGCTGCACGGACAGTTTTGTGTGTGAGACAACCGAGCATAAACGGCCAGGACCGTTATGTGATTAATAACTTATGTTATTAAGTAGTGTGTTGTTACTTTAATAAAACAATAACCCACTTGGTTGAGAATAAGAAAATTCTGTAGTCTTTGATTAAAGTAGGAGACAGAATTTAACAGGTTTTGCCCCCTAAGGTGACGATGGGGGGAGGGATCTGAGGGACATAGATAACTGACCCTAGAGGATCATTAAGTCAAACCTCCGACCTGCCAGGATGCAAAGGTCAAGAAGTGGGAGGACCACCTATCTGTGGAGAAGTCAGGACTGTGGCAGCCCTGACCCTTCCAGGGAAAGGTCAAGAAGAAGAGGATGTTGACAACGAGACCCCTACCCCTTTTGACATGCAAAACAGTGCTCCGCAAAGAGAGAAAGACATTTGGCTAAATGAAGATGCTACTGTAACTTCAGAAGGCCTCGGTGTGGTGCGAAGCAAACTAGTGCTCCCAAGGAATTTGTCCCCCCTGGTGGCTAAGTTGAGCCATGGGAGTTCCATGGCTCATCAGGAGGGAAGGCAGGGTACACCACCAGAACTGAACTAAACTAAATACCCTTTAATTTTTTTTTGTAGGAGCAGGCCTAGTGGAAGGAACTAATGGCACTGTTAAAGCTAAGGCTCAGCTCAGCTAACCTGAAGAGATCCACTCTCGATGAGGATGAGCAAATTGTTTGCTGGAAAAATGTTCAAAGTTCTTGTGAGCTGCTGTTTTTTCCCCTCCCTCTCCTAAGCAGGAACTGCTGAAACTGGTTGACCCAGATCCTGATTCGAGTGGTGAAAGGTCATCACCCCGTCAGGACGGCCCTTTTGTTGTTCAGATCAGGACACCGACAGCAGTAAAGGCTGCTGAACGATCTACGTGGGTGTAGTATCCTGACAGTGTACCTAGGGGGAGCTAGTCCGGAAGTGATATAAGGAAGATCCATGTCATGTGATTTCCTCTCTCTTTGTCTGTCTGCCTACCATGCCACTGTGATCCAGTAAAAACCCAAAGAAAGATACTTTTGGTCTCCTGCGTCCTATTTTGATGGCCCAAGGGTCACAATATTATAGTGGGGTTCACCAGTTACAGTGAAAGCTAGTGGGAAATGTTCCAGCACTGAGTAGGCTGGAAGTATAAAAACCCTTGTCCGCTGAAGAACTCATCTGATGCCTACTCACCAGCCACGGGCCTGAAGAAGATGACTGGCCAAACTGACTTGCTACAACAAGCTGCAGAGAAGCCTGAGACATGGAAGAAACTTTTTCACTACTGAGTCATGCTGACATAATGACTGAAATTATGGTTCTGTTCATCACTGTCCTTGTACTGTTCTGTGTTTTCACTGCCTGTATCATTCTGTGTCTAAGTGCAAAGGTCCATTGCAGATTTCCTTAGCCCAGTATTCGGAGGTTTATTTACCGACAACTCCAACGAACTCTAATTGATGAGAAGGAAATTTTTATGATGACACTGGAGTGTTTTATTTTGGTTACTGTGAAGTTTCATAAGAACAACAGTAGGGAAATGTGAGATTAATCAAACTTTTGAACTAGTTTGTCCTTATGAAACTATCAGAATCAGGCTTATTAGGTCAGCTTAGAAAGCTGCCTGTTTTCCACATGCCTGTCACATGCTCTGTTAACAGATGACAGGACAGCCACTTCCTGAGTTCTTTCAGGGGGGTCGGCTGTCCCACAACTGTCCCATTGTCTTTTGGTGCATCTGTTCAGACTTCCCGTTCTGTCCGGAAGAGGCCCCAGTGACCCATTTGACCTTTGTCCTTCTAAAACTTACCACTTGCATACCAAAGATTAGTTCCTCTTTAACTGAAATGTCACGTGTGTCTTTGTAACCCCAACGTCTCTTCATTGTCTGTCTATTTAACTGCTGACTATCCTTATATGGTCATTCCTGTCACAGTTTTCTCAATAAAAGCGTCTTGCAGAAGCAGCATCTTGGGAGAAGAGCTGACGAGTTCTTGAATGAGGGCCAGCGTGCCCTGCACTCCTCAGCTTTCCTCCCCACACTTCTGCAAAAGGCCTTAAAGATCATTCCAACAGTCTCTTGTGTTTTCCTCGTAATGAATTTATGTAATGTTGATTTGAGGACCTTAACAGGCCCCCCCCCCCTCTGGTCATCCTGTTGCTGCTTCCACATGCCTGCTGTGTGCTGTTGACGTCCCCGACCCCCCGAGTCTGGCCTTCGACAGGAGAGTCCCCCCTTATGATCCAGGTCCTGGTCCAGGTTTCTTCCTCCTAAAGGGGAGTTTTTCTTGCCACTGTTTGGCTTAAGGTCTTTCTCCCACTATGGGAGTTTTTACCTGCCATTGTTTATGTAATAATTGCTCGGGGGTTTATGTTCATGTTCTGGGTCTCTGGAAAGCGTCTAGAGACAACTTTTGTTGTATTAGACGCTATACAAATAAAATTGAATTGAATTGAATTGAAAAAGAGTAAACATTACAGGTTTAAAACAGTATAACAGTATTTACTGAGAAAGTAAACTAAGAGACTGATTAAAAATAACAGTATTATTACAAATGTGAGTTCTGGAGCACATACAGTAAAAATGTATTTCATATAGAGTATTTTGGGGAAATGTGACAACAGAAAAATACCAAATGTGAAAGCTATATTCCGATAGTAACAGTTTATTGGAAATTGTGAACATGATTATTGGGAATATGTGATTATTGATTGTATGACATGATGATTGAATGTAAAGAGAGAAAAAGAAAAAGAAAGTAACTGAAAATTAAGATTCTGTGAATAAAGACAGCTTGCAGCCTGCTTGAAGAACGCAACGTAATTCTCCTGTCTATATTATTCCCTGTAAAATACAGGACTGATCTTCTGTTTACTTGCATCTCATCTTGAGGCCTGTAACATAGGCATGAATTTACTTCCCTAACACTCCAAGATACCCTACCCCCTTCCAGGAGTGGAGCTGATTTCCACTTCTGGGTCAGAAAAGTCTCTGTGGCTCACCTGAGTTGTGTGAGTCAGGTGCAGACAGATCGTGCAGCTGGCTCAGTGCTCTGGCTAAAGAGGTAAAGATGGTGTCTTCCCTTTTCAGTCCTGCACCCCCCCGACTCTGTCGGCCTGCTGATGTATGGCATCTTCGCCATCTCTTGGGCCGTACCCTGGTGTCAGCATCGGGGCGGGGCACCTCTCTGCCCTCAAATGCCAAGCTGTCACTCTGTGGGCCTTTCTCAGAACATACAGTGGGACATCTCTGTGTTTCCCACGCCAGCTGTGCGTACTCGTGGATTCTCTGCATGCGGAGGTTCCTCATTCTGCAGTAAAGGGTTACATTAAACTGCACGCTTTCATGGAGGTTATGGAGAAAGAGAGACTTAAAACTATGGTCTTCCTCCAAACCGGGTGTGTTGCATCCCTGGAAGAACGCAGCTCTAAGACGCCAGTAGTATTTTTTTGGTGGTTCTGACTTCTGGTGCTTAATTGAAGAAGCAGCCAGAGTAGCTGAAGCCCAGTCGGTGTAAGAAGAATATTCTTCTAGCAAAGCCTGACAGAGTGCTTCATAGCAGTCTCTGGTTTCTTATGAAAGCACGGCCACTCCCGGCTGTGGTTTTCCAGAGGAGCTTTACTTTTTCTCTAGATTAAATTAGATTATTAGATTAGATTCAACTTTATTGTCATTGCACATGTCAAAGGTACAGGGCAACGGAATGCATGAGGCAAATCCCGGAGAAAATGCTTAACCTCACAGAGGTCATTCTCAATATTTGACCCTGGATCATCCGGGTCAAAGTGTTCTATGTCTCTGGCCAGGGACTCAAGGTCGCGGAGACTCAAGCCTTGTCCACGTGGCTGGCCAGGGTCGTCTGGTCCACCGGAACATTCCTGATACAAATGGTCCCTGTGCCGAGAAGAATAATTAGTTCTCCTATGATGTGGAACAGGCAGTGGTGTAAAGTAACGAAGTACAAGTACTTCGTTATTGTACTTAAGTAAGATTTTTGAGAATTTGTAGTTTTATTGATACTTTCATTTTTCTGTACTTTTACTTTTACTTCGTTACATTTTCAAGGAAAAAATTGTACTTTTAATCCACTATATTTAAAATTGGACCCGTTGTTACTCGCTACAAATTAAAGAACAGCACAGCGGGGGCTGATTTATGGTTCCGCGTTACACCGGCGCAGAGCTACGGCGTAGGGTACGCGGCGACGCACACCCTACGCCGTAGCCTACGGCGTAGGGTGTGCGTCGATTTAACGCAGAACCATAAGGCGGACGGGAAGGAAGGGGGGCGCGTGAATATACCGAGAAGGAGCCGCAGCTCCCGGGAGAGTTGCGCCGCAGAGGCGGGCCGGAAGGCCGGAGGAACCGCTGTCGCGTCGAGTACCGAGGAGGACTGAAGCCTGAATAATGGTTCCGCGTTAAATCGACGCAGAGCCTCGCCGTAGGGTACAGGCCCTGCGTTGGTGTAATGCAGATCAGCGGGGCCAATGGGGTACAGCAGCAGTGATGAGCAAAGGGAGAAATTAAAATAGGGTAATGGAAACAAACGTTAAAGGGGTCAGAATAATATCACCATTATTTAGAGTTGTAAGTAAATTCTTGGATTCTTCATTTCTTTGCAATCCTTTTGAAAATAATTTTGTACTTTGAATTTTGTACTTTGTACTTTTTACTTTTGTACTTAAGTACATTTTACACCATGTACTTTTGGTACTTTATTATATTTAAGTTGAGGTACTTTTATACTTTTACTTAAGTAATGTTCTTAATGGGTACTTTTTACTTTTACTTAAAGTTATTCTATGCAACTTCCTAGAGCTAGCAAGATTTGAAAGTGGCGCTTCCTCTAAGCCCCGCCACCCCCGCCCCCACCCACGAGCGCTCCGTCCAAAGCCTCGCCCCCACAAACACGAACGCGCATACGATTATTAAACATTTTGGACAGCACATTTACAGCAAAACTACCCCATGTCTCATTCACCTGTAAGCGAGGCCGGTTTTAGGGGGGGGTAGGGGGGGCTGTGCCCACCCAAACGTGCATCCTGCCTGTCTCCATCCCGGAGAGCGGGAGCGCGCTGCCGTGCGCTGCAGGCTCTAAAGCCACGGCTACGCCGTACCCTACGCCGTACCCTACGCCGTACCCTACGCCGTACCCTACGGCGTAGCTGCGGCAACAGTGCACCGGTGCTCTCCGCTCTTGCCGTGAGACGCCTACATCCCCACGGACCCCATACAGCTTCCGAGCATGAGCTGCTGCGGCTTTTCACGGCTGCGGCTGTTCACGTGTCCCCGCGGGCTGCTGCTGCTGCTGCTGCAGCGGCAGCAGCAGCGGCAGCAGCAGCGGCAGCAGCAGCGGCAGCAGCAGCGGACTAACGGCTCCCGTACCCCGGTCACACACAGCGGGACCGAGCTGCTCTGGAAATAACTACATAATATCTATATACTGGGCTCCGTGGCAGAAGGGAGGGGGGGGTTACACTGGGACACTGTGAGCCCAGGAAAACCCGTGAGAAGTGGACACGGGGAGCTGGAAGCGAGTGCGCGCATGGGACAGGGCGGGGGGGCGTGGTTTAAAATGAAGGCATCTGATTGGTTCTTTCCCTTCCTGGACCTGGACCAATCCATATCATTCGGACCGAATGGGGGGGGCTTAGAGGTGCCTCTTTCAAATCTTGCTAGCTGATCAGGGATCAGGGATTTGTTGCATAGAATACCTTTAAGTAATTTTCAAGCAGAAAATTTGTACTTTTACTTAAGTACAATATTTTTGTACTTTTTCCACCTCTGGGAACAGGTAGGTCAAGGTGGGGTTTTAAACCAATTGACACAAGTTTTTGTCCAGCAGGGAACGGTTCCCGGAAATTCAGACTACTCACGGTCTTTCCTCCCTTTGCACCTGGGTGGCTGCACTTGAATTTCATCCCAGGTGATAAGGTCTGGGACGGTGTCAGTAGCGTTTTGGCTACTGGCTGTCCCTCTGGGCTCAGAAGGGATAAGCAGGTTAACTGCTGGATCCTCTCTCTGGCCCTCTGCTGGCCGTGGGTCAGGGTGAGATTGGTCACGCCTTTTATCACAATGCTGCGCCTGTTTGTTAGTGATCGGGACACCGGAGAGTTGATCTACTCTAATTTCTGGCTCGGGCTGTGACTCGTGGTTCACATGCTTGTTCTCAACCCAGTTCTGTTCTCCATTTTCTTGGAGCTTTGAGTGGACCTTTACAGAAGTCCAGTGACTGTTCAAGGAGGTCCAGCGACTGCTGATGAAGCCTAAGCGATTGCTCACGGAGTTCTAATGACTTCCCACGGAGACTGAGTGCTTGCTGACGGAGCATCCATGACCGTTCATGGCGTTGCTCAACGCTGAGCTTATCTGACTGGAGCTTTACAACCATGTTTTGCATGGCAGCTAGTTTTGAAGATGCTCTAGCACCTGTCACGAAGAGGTCTGAGCCAAACATTATACTAGTGAGATAAATAATGTAACTAGAGGGACAGCTTAAGGAGATTTCCAAACTCCTGTTGTTACAAATGCACAGGTGTAGCTTCAACCTGTGAATTACACATCGAAACTAAACTGCAATATAACAAGCCTTTGACATAGTCGTGGGTGGTGTCATTGGACTCGGTATTGAGTACTTGACCTTCATTGGCATGAATTAGCTCCACCCCTTCTTCTGATTGGTCCATATTTGATAGTCCCTATTTTTTGCCATAACTTTTGAATGGTTTGACATAGAGTCGTGGGTGGTGTCATCGGACTTAGTTTTGAGTCCTTCACCTTTATTGCTGAAAAATGTAGCAATGTACACAAATGGGCAGCAGCCCCCCGTGGCACTCTCCAAATTTCTGCGAGGAAATTTTCTAGTTAGTAAAGTGATACTATCACACTTGTGAGTAGTTTTAGTCAGTTAAGACTACAACATTTTTACAATACACTGAGTGCATTAGCACTAGAATGCAGTCAAGCAATACACAAAACACATCTGATGTATGCTTACGTTTCAGAGAAGTTGGGGAAGAAAGTAAATAGATACGGTTTACAAAAAGTTTTTTTTTTCAAATCTGAGACAGATCTGACACAAAGCCTCACATGGGGCACCATTTATGTTGTGCCACAAAGGGGGTGCTGGTTCAGTGCTGGTTCAGTTATTAGGGAGTTATTAATAATTAATAAAGTAGATTACTTATCAAATTGAATTATCAAAATGTTTTTTTTTTCTCTTTTGCAGATTCCAAAGGCTTGAAACTAGCCCAACTAAATATGGACCACACTGCTCCTCTTCCTGTCTAAGGACTGACCAGCATCCCATCCCTTCAGAGCAGGAACCAGAGGGACACAGTGGACTGGCTTCTCCAGTCTGGAAAGAACACAAGGACTTACCAACACACGTGTTTGAACTTGGTCTTGTGGACAATCAAACACTGCTCGGATTTAGCTCAGCAACACAGATCCCTCCACTGCGATAAGTGGTGATTCAAGATCTCATGTTAAATTTGCTTGTCTGGGTTCATATTGACTGCAAAGAAATGTTAAAGAAGTGCAAGAATGGCAGCTTATTTGTGCATTTTCTTGTCTTCCCAGCTGTTTGGTTGGTGTTGTGAATTATGACCAATGAATCCATGCATCACTACAACTGTTCTGACACAGATTTCCTTCAGTCCTGCATGCTCCTCATCGTAACTTGCTTTTTTTTATTTTTACTTCCAGCACGTAGTGGATAAATAAAGCAACCAAAGACAAGTTCATCTTGTGAAACCTTTATTCACATCAGTTTCTACTCCAGCTATGTTAGAAGTTAACGTACGTGTCAATCTTCTAGTTCCCTATGTTGATCTGTCATTCATCTGTACAAGCTATATAAAAAACAAGTTGAGATTATAATGTTAAGAAATGCACAAGTGTTGTTGAGGTGAGGAGGTGACAGTGAGAGTTTCTGCTCCAGTCCCTCACTTCCAGCCTCCTCCACCTCCACCCTTCTTTTTTCATGTCTCTATTTTGAAGCAAAAGTACATAGTGAACAAGGCATTTGTACCCGGAGCTTAGACGGGGGTCGCGGCTGGGGGGACATTTGTAAAGCGCTTTGACTGTACAACTCACGCAGAAACACATCTAACAGGTCGTATACAGAGCATGAGAAGAGAGGAACGCTCGTCAGGCACGACACAGACAAGACACAAGCTGTCGGACACATAGTACCACCAAAAAGAACACATTTTAAGCATTTCATAAAAACAAAAGAGAAAAGACAAATTGCAAACCTGGAGTAAACAAATTAAGAATATATACAGTGAGGTAAAACACATTGGTCTTTTATAGGAGGTATCTTCTTTTTTTAATTAAGTGACCTTTTTAATATGTTAACTGAATGCTTTTAAGAGACCTCAGCGTCTGGATGACTAGAAAGCAGTAACAGACAATCACATGTAGCCTCGTCATCCCAGGCCAAAAGTAAAAGAAGTCTTGTCAAACTTAGGCACCAAATAAAATATGATAAAGCTTTCTGCTACAACGGTTGCCACGCCAGCCCTCGCCGCAGCCCTGGGGTGATGCACAGACGCCCTGGGGTGACGCGCCGCAGCCTTGGGGTGACGCGCCGAAGCCCTGGGGTGACGCACAGCAGCCCTGGGGTGACGCGCAGACACCCTGGGGTGACCCGCAGACACCCTGGGGTGACGCGCCGCAGCCTTGGGGTGACGCGCCGCAGACGCCCTGGGGTGACCCTCGTTGGCACAGCCCTGGGGTTACGCGCAGATGCCCTGGGGGGACCCGCAGACGCCCTGGGGTGACGCGCCGGCGCCCTGGGGTGACGCGCCGCCGCCCTGGGGTGACGCGCCGCCGCCCTGGGGTGACGCTGCGCAGACGCCCTGGGGTGACGCGCCGCAGACGCCCTGGGGTGACGCGCCGCAGACGCCCTGGGGGGACGCGCCGCAGACGCCCTGGGGGGACGCGCCGCAGACGCCCTGGGGGGACGCGCCGCAGACGCCCTGGGGTGACGCGCCGCAGACGCCCTGGGGTGACGCGCCGCAGACCTGGGGTGACCCTCGTTGGCACAGCCCTGGGGTGACGCGCAGATGCCCTGGGGTGACCCGCAGATGCCCTGGGGTGACGCACCGCCGCCCTGGGGTGACGCACCGCCGTCCTGGGGTGACGCGCCGCAGCCCTGGGGTGACGCTGCGCCGACGCCCTGGGGTGGCGCTGCGCCGACGCCCTGGGGTGACGCTGCGGCGATGCCCTGGGGTGACGCTGCGCCGACGCCCTGGGGTGACGCTGCGCCGACGCCCTGGGGTGACGCGCAGACGCCCTGGGGTGACGCGCAGACGCCCTGGGGTGACGCGCAGACGCCCTGGGGTGACCCACTCCCTGGTGTATCTCCCCCCACCATGGTGATGACAGAGGGTGGTGCAGACAGCAGAAGGAAGCTGCTCCTCTCACAGTGCGTGGATCGTGTTGGCATAGATAGGTGGGGGAACCTGGCTAACTCAGAGATAGGTGGGGGAACCTGGCTAACTCAGAGATAGGTGGGGGAACCTGGCTAACTCAGAGATAGTTGGGGGAACCTGGCTAACTCAGAGATAGGTGGGGGAACCTGGCTAACTCAGAGATAGGTGGAGGAACCTGGCTAACTCAGAGATAGGTGGGGGAACCTGGCTAACTCAGAGATAGGTGGGGGACCCTGGCTAACTCAGAGATAGGTGGGGGACCCTGGCTAACTCAGAGATAGGTGGGGGACCCTGGCTAACTCAGAGATAGGTGGGGGAACCTGGCTAACTCAGAGATAGGTGGGGGAACCTGGCTAACTCAGAGATAGGTGGGGGACCCTGGCTAACTCAGAGATAGGTGGAGGAACCTGGCTAACTCAGAGATAGGTGGAGGAACCTGGCTAACTCAGAGATAGGTGGGGGAACCTGGCTAACTCAGAGATAGGTGGAGGAACCTGGCTAACTCAGAGATAGTTGGGGGAACCTGGCTAACTCAGAGATAGTTGGGGGAACCTGGCTAACTCAGAGATAGGTGGAGGAACCTGGCTAACTCAGAGATAGGTGGAGGAACCTGGCTAACTCAGAGATAGGTGGGGGAACCTGGCTAACTCAGAGATAGGTGGAGGAACCTGGCTAACTCAGAGATAGGTGGGGGAACCTGGCTAACTCAGAGGGTGATGCTCAGCTGGACTTTGCATAACATGATGAAGACCTGGGTGGCAGATTTATGCGTGCACACATGCTCGCAGGTCTGAGGATACATTCACAACGGTTGGACTGAGTCAGTGCGTTGCTTGGAGCTGCTGGCATAGTTAATGTCGCCCCCCGTTTAGAGCAGAGGCCGACACTCGTGCACATGTGGTTGTGTGACCTTTGCCTGGTCTGAGACGCATGATGGGTTAGCCACGTTGGTGTTCCCTTTTGTTTGGACTGACTGACTTCTACGTTCATCAGTTTTCCTCGTCATGCTTCAACAAAGCCACGACCTCAGGGCTGTGGCGAGGTGTGACAAAGCTAAGACAGCAGGGCTGCGCGGAGGCCAGGGCCGCGGCGAGGCGTAGCTACGACGTCAGGGCCGCGGCGAGGCGTAGCTACGACGTCAGGGCCACGGCGAGACGTAGCTACGACGTCAGGGCCGCGGCGAGACGTAGCTACGACGTCAGGGCCGCGGCGAGGCGTAGCTACGACGTCAGGGCCGCGGCGAGGCGTAGCTACGACGTCAGGGCCGCGGCGAGGCGTAGCTACGACGTCAGGGCCTCGGCGAGACGTAGCTACGACGTCAGGGCCGCGGCGAGGCGTAGCTACGACGTCAGGGCCGCGGCGAGGCGTAGCTACGACGTCAGGGCCGCGGCGAGGCGTAGCTACGACGTCAGGGCCGTGGCGAGGCGTAGCTACGACGTCAGGGCCGTGGCGAGGCGTAGCTACGACGTCAGGGCTGCGCGGAGGCGTAGCTACGACATAAGGCGAGGCGTAGCTACGACGTCAGAGCCGTGGCGAGGCGTAGCTACGACGTCAGGGCCGTGGCGAGGCGTAGCTACGACGTCAGGGCCGCGGCGAGGCGTAGCTACGACGTCAGGGCCGTGGCGAGGCGTAGCTACGACATCAGGGCTGCGGCGAGGCGTAGCTACGACATCAGGGCTGCGGCGAGGCGTAGCTATGACGTCAGGGCCGTGGCGAGGCGTAGCTACGACGTCAGGGCTGCGCGGAGGCGTAGCTACGACGTCAGGGCCGTGGCGAGGCGTAGCTACGACGTCAAGGCTGCGCGGAGGCGTAGCTACGACGTCAAGGCTGCGCGGAGGCGTAGCTACGACGTCAGGGCTGCGCGGAGGCGTAGCTACGACGTCAGGGCTGCGCGGAGGCGTAGCTACGACGTCAAGGCTGCGCGGAGGCGTAGCTACGACGTCAGGGCTGCGCGGAGGCGTAGCTACGACGTCAGGGCTGCGCGGAGGCGTAGCTACGACGTCAGGGCCGTGGCGAGGCGTAGCTACGACGTCAGGGCCGTGGCGAGGCGTAGCTACGATGTCAGGGCCGTGGCGAGGCGTAGCGGAGCCCCCGTAGATGGCACATGTTCAGTCAGATTGAGGACATGGAATGACAAGATAGAAAGGCAAGATATAATCAAGGACAAAAAGTTTCCTCTATAAAGACCACAAAAGATGGTCTTTATAGATATGTTTGCTTTCTCTGTCTCTTTTTTTTTTTTAAACACAGTTAAGTCATCTTGAGTTTGAAAAGAAAAGAGCTGAAGGCTGCTGGTGACTGAGAGAATGACAGGAGTCTGAGTAGAGGCATAACTCCGGTGCTGAGTTGTCCCAGAGAATGACTGATGATGGATCCACTAGCGATGAAGTCCCAGTCCCTCAAGGTGCTCTGAGGTTCAGGTGTTCCCTCAACACCACCATCCGTCCTCCGAGTCCTGAAGGCACGTGTTCCTGTGGCCGCCCGGCTGGCACACCGCCCCCTTCCATTTACCATAGCAGTGGCAGCCACTGGTCAGAGACCTGCTCCGATACACGGGAGCGTTGTTCTCAGACATTTACCAGACTCTATACACACTAGTGAACACTTGATTTACAGGGATGAATCAGCACGCTGGAGGCGTAACAACTTCCTGAAAAGGATAATAATGACGTCTTTGAATTGGCAACCGCGTACAACTGGATGTTGGATGTCTTCTTCACATCTAAATGTCAGGTTTTTTTCAAATCCACTGATGGTAACAGAGGTTTTACCGTCTGTACTTTATCTTTGACTACAGAAGCACAAACTGACAAAAGCAGGGTACCAGGACATGACCTGCTGCCTCCATTGGGAAACAGCTTTTGAGTGACTCGGGAGCGTAGATGCTGCTACTTCATTCTTTTGTGGGAAGAGGGAACTTTAAAAACAGTCTGCATACTTGAACCAAATCTGAGACAACGGCAGGGACTTTGAGGAGTTTTAAGAGACATCTTTTCGTTGCCAGTGGCGTGGTCCTGCTTGTTTCCAGAAGAGCGTGGGCCGAGCAACATGGCACCACAACGCAGATGCAGGCCAAGATATTTACATCCAACAGCAGTTTTCACCTGCTCTCTGAAAGCCAGGTGGACAACTAGTAGCAGCACGTCAAAACGTTACGTTTCCACGACGAACAGTGGTGGAGACGGACCGATGGACATCTACATTGCCATACAATTGAACGCTGCAAAGGAACTGAAGTGCACTTATCTGCTAACAACTGTGGGACTGGTTTCTGGAGCCAATCTCCAGATCTTGGGTGCATTCATGGCCGAGTCACTTGTACTAATTGAGGCCGATAGATTGTGAACTGTTTTACACCTGTTTATCAAAGCCAGGTGTGTTTGATGAAGCTAAGACAAAAGCGAAGACTCAGATTCAGATGTACGGCAACAGGACAAACCCAGAAATCACAAGCTACACACATATATGTATATCTTTTGTCCTTTACATAAAATAATGACACTACCTTTATCATAGTAATCAATTATACATATATATACTATTCTTTTTCATAAAAACAAACAGAATAATATAAGAGCAGACCCTGACTCTTATGTGTTGGTCCCTTAAGGCTTGCTAAACTGAAGTGACAAACCGATAGATGTCGATAAATCTTACATTTATCCCAAATGTACATTCTGACAGGAAACAAACAACTGGAAAAGCTATGGCTTAGTAAATATCCATTTGCTATATTTAAATTAATGTACCTCACTGCTTGTTTTTTTTGATTATCCCACAGAGATTGCTTGCAAGGTTGTTTTGCAGCACACACACAAGAAGAGCAAAACTGTACAGTTATAGGGCAATGTCTGTGATGCTCCAGTCTGTTTGAGATCCAGCGTGAAGGCTTGTCCGTGTACGGCGCGGAGGCCGGAGCCCCCAGACTGGTCCGGGAGGAGAAGCAGGATGAGAGCGGTCTCTGAGGTGGTCCAGTGGAGGATCCTGATAAAATGGCACCAGAGTGTCGGCTGCGCTGTGGGGGCCGGGACTCCCTTTTGCTAAATGTCCCCACATGTTGGGTGTGCATAGTACAAGCTGGCCGTTCCTCAGCGTACGGGAGAGGAGGAGCGCGCTCCACGGCAGCCGACGTGAGAGGAGTTGGGTTTTAAAGCACTGGCACTTTCCGGTACGGCTGGCTTTGAAGGCATGGTGGCAGCTGACTGCTGTCGTCTGTGTCGGTGGAGCAGAGCAACAGGATAGAAAATACACACCTTTATCTACGGTTTTATATTGCATAAGTTGCAGCATGTTTGCCAAAAACAAATGAGGTTTGCCATGTCCAGTTTAGTTTAGCCAAAAAGCCAAATGAAAAAACAAAGGAAGATAAAAACCCCTGCCACAAGAAACAGAAAAACATGATAAATTAAGTTTGACCGTTGCGGCTCAGAAAACCGTTGCAGAGATGAGGGATTCAGCTCGGCAGATGAAACCAGCGTCCCCGGACTGTCCTACAAGCCCAAGTCCATGTCTGACGCAACTAAACTCAACAGTAGGGCTGCAAACAATGCAAACAACGGCACGGGAGGAACACAACGCTGCTGTGACCAGCTACTTCTCTGCAGGAACCAGCTACATCTCTGCAGGAACCAGCTACTTCTCTGCAGGAACCAGCTACATCTCTGCAGGAACCAGCTACATCTCTGCAGGAACCAGCTACATCTCTGCAGGAAACAGCTACTTCTCTGCAGGAACCAGCTACATCTCTGCAGGAACCAGCTACATCTCTGCAGGAAACAGCTACTTCTCTGCAGGAACCAGCTACATCTCTGCAGGAAACAGCTACTTCTCTGCAGGAACCAGCTACTTCTCTGCAGGAACCAGCTACATCTCTGCAGGAACCAGCTACATCTCTGCAGGAAACAGCTACTTCTCTGCAGGAACCAGCTACTTCTCTGCAGGAACCAGCTACTTCTCTGCAGGAACCAGCTACTTCTCTGCAGGAACCAGCTACATCTCTGCAGGAACCAGCTACTTCTCTGCAGGAACCAGCTACTTCTCTGCAGGAACCAGGACCATCCAAACATGACTCAGCATAACCAAACACTTTCTACCTGCAGACTCTATGTGGCCTAAAGAAACCAGTCAAGTACTTCTAGTTGTGTTTTCAGAGCGAGGCCAAAGCCCTTGGTTTAGGGGGAACTGTTGGTACTGAGAGCGAGCAGCCTGCCCCTCCCTGCTGGTTCTGGTCACAATCTTCATGCCCACATCGTTGCTGAGAGTAACGTTTCTAATGTTCACTCAGAGGTGTTAAAGGTGTTGTTAAAGCTCACACGTGTGGCAGCGTGGTGCTGCGTGCCAGGTCTCGCCTGGCCAACAGCAGGGTTGCATCAAAAGGGACGTGACGGCCCTGTAATGACAGCTTCATAAAAGCTCGGAGGTCGTGAAGGTTTAATGCCAAAGGCGTCACTTCAAATCAAAAGGTTCCTGAAGCCAGGCAGCGGAGCTGATATCAATAAAGGGTCTGCATGGACGTCACTTCCCCTCGGGACCCCCCCCTTTCTGCACTGAGTGGTAAAACATCAGCATCTAGTGGAGAAGACGGGATAACAGCTGATTATCCGCTTAAATTAAAGGTAGTTGGACTTGACATTAATATTTGGCCACGAATCCAGTTTCCTGATATTTATATGTACTTAATTTCTACGCCGGGAAAATACACGAAGTAAAGCTTGAAGATACAAAAGTCTTGACTCTTGGTCCGACTTCAAGGCAGGATTTGTTGTAGAAATTAAAGTGATGAGGACACCGAACTTTATGATTTGACCGTTTAACGTTAGCTACCCAAAAATCCAACATTACCTGATACAAAATGGGAACCACAAATCCACGTTTCGGTGCCTGGAATCCAGTTGTTTCTGTGAATTGCAGCGATCCATTTGTCTCTCTTAAGCTTATTTTTCAGCAGTCTGTAAAACGATAACTCAGATTTCTTGCTAAATCTATGAGTACAGTCGATCGCACAACAGCTCTTTCCTATTTTAGATGTTTTCCAGTTGCTCAAACTGAAAGTTTACGCTGCCACTCAGTCTTTCTGACCCTCAGTGGTTTAACCCGCTGTGAAGTCTCATCTGTGACGTCATGCATTCCCTCTATATCCATTCCTCCTCCTCCTCAGGGTCGTGGGGCAGAACCCTGGCAGACCTGCTCCATCACAGGACCACACAGAGAACAACTACCAGTCCACTCTAATAATACTAAGTGAAAAGTTGCAGCCCTACTGAAGAGAAGCTTTCCTGTCTGAATGAATGAGCGGCTACTGCACAGAGGAAGGGGGGTGGTGATGAGAATGAAAGGGATGAGGCCTCCCTGGTGACTCTCAGCTCTCCGTCTGGTTGTTAGCGTCTCTGGTTGCTGACTGTGTGAGTGGTGGAGTGGCTGTGAGAGGAGCCTCCCTCCACACCTCCATCCTCTTCAGGCACAGCCCCGGTTACAGCCGTCCACCTGGCCGTTCAGGGGGGGGTGTCTTCACATATGCAACACACACTTCTCAGGCCATGGATGAAATGGGGAAACATGTTGACTTTCCTTGGAGACCAGGGGGAGGAGCTGATGGAGGACGAAGACAACGGCGTGGTAATGCTAACGGTGTGGGTGGGGGTGTTTGGTAGTCGGGTCTACATCTTGATTCCCTCCTGTTGGCTGAGCTGAGACAAGGTCTTCTTGATCCGGAGGGCGGTGAGCCGGGCGGCACCGTTGGCGTACCAACACTCCCTCATGATCTTGGCCATCACCCGCAGAGCCTGCAGAGAGAGGAGAGAGAGGAGAGAGGGGACAGCGTCAGTGCAGGGACACACACCTTCCTACAACCACCTGAAGACACAGGACAGCTGGAGTCCTCTCTCTTTACAATCACTACGTTTCCATGCAGTCAAAATTCAGGTTATTGCTAATATTCCGGTTACTGAAACATTGGGAATATTCCGTTTACATGGTAATTAATCATTCAGGATATCTGGATCAAACCAGCGACGCACGGAGAACATCATGATGCAATTCCTGTCATTTCTGCTTCTTCTTCCTGTATCATAATTCAAAACAAATGCTCCTTCGCACAACTTTTCTCCCACCTTCTTGTAAATCTTCTATCCCGGTACTTTCTACCGTCTACAAATGCAGAAATGTTCATATCCTTCATTACATTTATGAAGTGATTAGTCTCCTCCTGGTCTTGGTTTCTCCGTGTTTATAAGAACTTCCTGGACTCAAAAGACCAGGATTCCTTGTGAACAGAGCATGTGCAGAAAACTAATTCCTGTTCCGTTTGATGGGGATATTCCGTTTGGTGTTTACATGACCCAATATTCAGGTTTTAAAAGGAGTAACCCAGGGGTCATACTGGGGTTTTTAAAAACCAGAATATGAGCAAATTGGGGTTATTCAAAGGGGTTATTGGTGTTTACATGGCCGTGCAAATTGGGGTTATTGCCAATATTGGGGTTTAGTGGGGTTAGGGTTAGTGATGCATGGAAACAGTCATTGCTGCTAATGATTCACCCTGAGAGCTTTCTGATGTTCCTTCCCATAATCCCTGCTCCAAATGACTGGAGCAGTGTTTCCTGAGGAAGGTACATTTGTAATCATTTATCATTAATCACCTGCTGCCATCGTCTGTCTAATTCATTTTTCTTTTCAACTCACTGCCCACTAGGGCGGAAACTGTATACTCTGGTAGTATTTCGGTATACCGCGGTGGTGTAAAGCCACGGTGGCAAGACCGGGAGATTTCCCAGCTCGCGCTGACGTTAATTAATTATCTTACTATTATGCCGGTGCAACTCCACGTGAAAAAAGCAGTTTCAGTGGGAGCAGGTGAGACGACTCAGTCTAAATCCCACCGGAGCCGTCCACAGCGCTTCATTCAAACAGCAACAACACCGTCATTGTACCGTTACATCCCTACTGCCAACACTAAATTATGACGCGCACGCACACGAAAATAGGTGCTATTACCATTTCAGCTGAGACGATTATGCAACATTATAGCTGGTTACCATGGGCACCGCTAAACGGCGTCATTAAGCTCCATCAGCAGAGAAGACGACTGGATGTTATGGCTCATCTCAGTCCAGAACAAACATCCTGCACACGCTTTTAAATCTAAACCTAGCGGCTGCACAATCTGGACACATTTAAGAACATAAAATCTGACCTCCATTAACAGCTGTCTTGAACATCCAGGTATGGATTAAATCCTCACCTTGTTGTCACAGCTCTGACCTTCACCACACGGCCACTTCACTTCTCTCTGCTGGACGCGTGTCCCAGGATTGAAACTAAACGCTTTGTTGCGTCACAGACAATGTCAATTCATGCCAGCTGTTGTGTGTTGATGCTTCTGATCGCAGATCCAAGAAAAACCTCAGGCTACGTCATAACGGCTCCATTTTCCTCCAGTCGTTTCAAAAACCTTGGAGTGTGACCTTAGTTGCCATCTGCCCTCAGACTAGACATTACAAATGCTGCAGGAGCCGTCCCGCCCCCAGAGCTCTCTGGCAGGACGGTAAACAGCAGCTGTGTGTTTGAGCCCACATGTCTGTGATCCAGGAACTTCCTGCAGCTCTGCAACTGCTGGGACATTCCAGCCGGGCAGCGCTCCAACCCCAGACACGCTCCCCCTCTGCTGAAGCAGACGAGCTGGAGACGGCCGCGATGCAGACGCTGCTTCACTCACGCTAACTGTCCACTCTGGATTTCCAGGGGAAAGGAAAGAATCCCTCCTGAGGAGGCAACTGCTCGTGTCCGGATAACAGAAATGAACAGGAAATGACGGCTTTGCAGGTGGATCTGCGGCTCTCTCTGTGGACTGATCCGGGCCCTCTGAACTCCTGCTAGATGGACTTCTGTTTGCTCCTCCACTCATGCAGCAGCATCCATGTGTGAAGCAGACATGCACATGTCACCAAACATCACTTCCTCGGGTCTCGTGCTTTAACAGATTTCCAAGTATATTAGGCAATTCACTAGTACTTATTTCCATGTTTTTCCATCCGTTCTTGTAGGAGAATGATGCCACCCGGTGGACCATGCAATATTTTCCCCACACACATTCATTTAGTCCTGGTTACAGCAGTTATATGCTGAGAGCCAAGTTGCTGCCACCAAGTCAGTCTCCACTCGGAGGTCACTCTTGGCCCTTTTCCACCAGCACCTACTCAGCTCAACTCCACTCGGTTTGGTTCTTTCCCACTAGGGATCTACCAGTCCAGAGTCTGCTGAGTCGGCTGTATCTGACATCATCACACTACAGGCCACCGATTGGTCGGGGGGTTGGAGTCAGACGTCTGAGTCAGGAGGAGGAAATCAGAGAAAGAGACTCTGACGGATTCTTGTTCATTTTATTCAACCAGCAATGGCAGCAAAAGTCTGTTTCATGATCCAACTCTGAGGGTCAGATGTTCATAAACCTGGTGCTGAGGAGAGAATTAAAAAGGGATCTAGACGGAGATAAGGAACGACCAGATCTACCAGGAGCTCTGTCTCTTCATAGCTGCTCACGGCTCCAGCTGACTTTTCAGCAGCACAGAGACAAAATAACAAAAAATTAAAAAGCGCCCCGCTTGAAGCTTCTCTCTCTCTCATTTTTTAACTTGATATCAAACACAAGCCACAGACCCAGCAGCACATCTATCATCTCCTCCAGGTTCTACATCTTTAGTGTTGTTGTCTTCTTCCTTTAGATACACAATCAAATACGTCACAGCAGCTTCTACAACCTCCTACTTCTGCTCCAGGAGCTGATTGTTATGGAAAAGAAACCAGGCAGAGTTGAGATGAGTAGACGAGTAGGTGCTGGTGGAAAAGTGCCATCTGAGCGTCCCTCAACGCCACAGCGCTGCTCTAGCGGACAGAAGCGGCTGCATGGCGGCCTCCAGTCTGCTGCCGGCAGCTCTGGTCCTGCAGCTCTGGTCCTGCAGCTCTGGTCCTGCAGCTCTGGTCCTGCAGCTCTGGTCCTGCAGCTCTGGTCCTGCAGCTCTGGTCCTGCAGCTCTGGTCCTGCAGCTCTGGTCCTGCAGCTCTGGTCCTGCAGCTCTGGTCCTGCAGCTCTGGTCCTGCAGCTCTGGTCCTGCAGCTCTGGTCCTGCAGCTCTGGTCCTGCAGCTCTGGTCCTGCAGCTCTGGTCCTGCAGCTCTGGTCCTGCAGCTCTGGTCCTGCAGCTCTGGTCCTGCAGCTCTGGTCCTGCAGCTCTGGTCCTGCAGCTCTGGTCCTGCAGCTCTGGTCCTGCAGCTCTGGTCCTGCAGCTCTGATCCTGCAGCTCTGGTACTGCTCCTGGGGAGAGCTGGTGCAGGAAGCAGCAGAGCGACCAGCGCCCAGCGAGTGGCGGTCCTGGAGTCGAGACACAGAGGCAGCTGGAAACTCGCTCACTGACGCTGCCATTAAAGTGTCTGCAGCCAAGAGCCATTTGGGACATTGTTCAATCTTCTTTAAGAAGGCACTGATCTGTGACCGCCTCTGATTTTCAAGTTTCTATGTTCACCAACGAAACATCCAACTGCCAGCTCAATAATATGAGCTGAAGAAAAAGTAACAGCTTATTGATCCTATCTGTCTTCTTATTTGTCTGATTATCTCTCAAGTTAGATATCAAGTAAAAACAGACACATTCGTGGCTCAAACATAAACACAACACAATAAAGTTATGTGAAGACATTACAATATTCTTGGAAGCTTATTCTTTAGACTGTTATTGATTATGGCTCTTCTCAGCCTCTAGTGGGCTGATCGCACACTTTCATCCTTCCAACATTGACATCTCTGTCACACCCTCACACCCAGGACCAGGACCTGTACCGGTCCAGGACCAGGACCAGACCCTCACACCCAGGACCAGGACCTGTACCGGTCCAGGACCAGGACCAGACCCCTCACACCCAGGACCAGGACCTGTACCGGTCCAGGACCAGGACCAGACCCCTCACACCCAGGACCAGGACCTGTACCGGTCCAGGACCAGGACCAGACCCCTCACACCCAGGACCAGAACCTGTACCGGTCCAGGACCAGGACCAGACCCCTCACACCCAGGACAGTCTGTTTCAGGAGTCGGCAACCCAAAATGTTGAATGAGCCATATTGGATCAAAAACACAAAAAACTAATATGTCTGGAGCCACAAAACATTAAGTCTTGTATCTGCCTTAGAATGAAGACAACACATGCTGCATGTTTCTATATTAGTTAGAACTGGGGGAAGATTTATTTTTTTCATTATGCACTTTGAGAAAAAAGTCAAAACGTTGAGAAAAAGTCAAAATTTCAAGAAAAAAGTTGAAATGTCGAGATTAATGTTGAAGTACAATCTCGAGAAAAATGTTGAAATGTTGAGAAAAAAGTCCAAATATCAAGATTAAAAAGGAAAGGAAAAAAAAGGGAAAAAGAAAGAAAAGGAAAAAATAGAAGAAAAAAAAGAGAAAAAAAGGGGAAAAAAAAGAAGAAAAAAAGGAAAAAAAAGGTCAAACATTTTTGAAAAAGCTCCAGGGAGCCACTAGGGCGGCGCTAAAGAGCCGCATGCGGCTCTAGAGCCGCGGGTTGCCGACCCCTGGTCTATTTGAACTCCTCCTCTGGACGGATCTACCGAGCTCTGTACGCTAAAACCTCCAGACACAGAGACAGTTTCTTCCCCCAAGCTGTTGCTCTGATGAATCTCATCACTCATAGTCTCAGAGTAATCAACCACTGTGCAATAACAATAACAACCACAATCATATGCTGTAACAATGCACCTCCAATAATCATGTCTACCTCGTACTGCTGCACCTTTCACTTTTTTAAATTGTATATATGTTAATAAGAGCTGTCATTTGCCTATTTGCCTATTTACTGAAGTGAGTGAAAATAACCGAGTCAAATTCCATGTCTTCTTTGACCTGACTTGGCCAAATAAACCTGATTCTGATTAAAGCTTTGGGCAACAAGCTGTATGTTGTAGAAATAAATTAACAAACAACATAATCTCTGCATCTACAAATGAACCGAGCAAGCTTGGATGTCTGACAAGTCTGCAGACATTACGGTTCCTACCTGTTAAACCTCTCTGTCTAGACTTTGTGATGACAGTCTGTTTATGTTGCATCACTGATGCATGAACAATTGTGGCTTTTATTTTTCTTCTAGACATTCCTTTGTCTCTCTCCAGACAAAACAGTGAAACCAGAACCCAGCTGCAAGTACAAAAAGGGTTTGGCATTTAGGGTGGAGCAGAGGAGGAAGCTTGAAAATGCCCTACTTCAGGCCATTTAGACCATTCATTTGAGAGGGAATTGCCCTGATGATCTTCTAAGGCCAAAGCTTATGTTCCACAGACTAATAACGACAAGCAAGCAGACAAAAACCTTGACAGATGACTTATTTGGCTGAAATATTGTTTTCTAAATGCTTGTGTAATATGTTGGAAAACCTCACGCTTAGTCTGAAATTTCCGAGCTGGAAATCAGAGAAGCCAGTTTTGTTAGTGGTAGTGTACCGGCCCCCTGCTGGTACCAGTTGTGTTAGTGGTAGTGTACCGGCCCCCTGCTGGTGCTTATCTAGAGTTTCTGTCTGAATTTTCAGATTTCCTATCTGGATTATTGATCAGTACAGATAAATTCATCATAGTGGGTGATTTTAATATTCATATGGATGTTGAAAGCGATAATCTTAAATTAGCTTTCAATTCTCTTCTAGAATCAATGGGTATCTCACAAAAAGTGGACGGGCCGACGCACTGTTTTAATCATACTCTGGATCTCGTTCTCACCTACGGTGTTGAAACTGGTGATCTGTTGGTGTCATCTGTAAACTCCCTTTTATCCGACCCCTATTTAAAGATGTTGAAGTGCAAAATAGGAGGTATTACTTTAGAAGATGTTTGTCTGATGAAGCTATTGCCAAATTTAGGGAGGCCATTGCTCATCTTATGACAGTGGAAAATAGTGAAGTAGACGAGGCCAGTGACCTGGGTTCTACCTCTGCAGATGTTGATTTTCTTGCTAGTAACACTGCTGATTTGTTGCATTCAGCTTTAGATGAAGTTCCTCCTTTGAAAAGGAGGGTTTCCAACCACAGGAGCTTAACTCCCTGGTATAATTCAGATATCCGCATGTTGAAACAAAACATGCGTAAAATGGAAAGGAAGTGGTCTTCTTGTAAGTCTGTAGACTCCTATCGTGAATGGAAAGATATTCTAATAGTATATAAAAAAGCCATTCGCAAAGCAAGAACAGCTTTTTATTCATCGTTGATAGAGGATAACAAAAGTAACCCACGTTTTCTGTTCAGCACTGTAGCCAGGCTGACAAAGAGTCACAACTCTGTTGAGCCGTGTATTCCTGCAGCTCTCAGTAGTGAAGACTTTATGAGCTTCTTTAACAGTAAAATCACGAGAATTAGAGAAGAAATCAACCAGCCGGTTGTGGGCGTTTCTTCAGCTTTAGCGACTTCCCTAGGCTCTGACTTGACTCTAGACTGTTTTGATCCTATAGACCTCCTTATGATCCAGGACCTGGTCCAGGTTTCTACCTCCTTATGATCCAGGTCCTGGTCCAGGTTTCTTCCCTCCTAAAGGGGAGTTTTTCTTACCACTGTTTGGTTTAAGGTTTTTCTCCCACTAGGGGAGTTTTTACCTGTCATTGTTTATGTAATAACTGCTCGGGGGTTTATGTTTATGTTCTGGGTCTCTGGAACGATCCTATTTTAATAGACGCTGTATAAATAAAACTGAATTGAATTATTTGACTTCATCCTGATCCATGTTTGGGCTACCAATCTACCTCTGGACACACTACACTGAATGACAAACGAGTGTTTGTGTCTTTCTGTCAACTAATCAGCAGCATAAAGAGAATGAGAGTGTGGTCCATAGGTCTCACCTCGCAGCTCTGCCAGCGGTTTGGAATATTGGGCCGAAGCTTCTGCTCACAAACCACCTTCCTCATCTCCTCCACCGATGGGTCTGACTGCACCAGGTCGTAGTAGGGCAGCTGGTAATCCTCATGGATGCCTGGCAACGGAGGCAGAGACACATATTCATCAGCTACTCTGTACCAGCATCTACGGTTCATCTGCACTCTTACTCTTACTCTTACTCTGCTCGTCCATCACATCCTTTGTTACTGAGACATCTCATTTCCATTCACTGATATAACTCGCCCCGTGCTGCTTTTCCTAGTTTGCGACTCACCTCCCACAGAGCAGCGGCTGGCGATCTCCCAGAAGACCAAGCCCATGGCGTAGATGTCGGCTCGCTTGAAGGACTCAAAGTGTTTCATGTTGATGGAGTCGTCCAGGACCTCCGGAGCCATATACCTGGAAATAACATCAACTCAATCATTGATACAACACTTTTCTGTGTGGACATAGTGGCCACGGTTACATGATGTTTTTTAATTCGGAATTAATTATGCAGAATTAAATCATTCGGAATTAAACTATTTTCCTTCAAGTTTACATGGAAATAGTAATTCCGAATTGAGGTTTACATGGAAAACACGTTTGATCGGCTTTATCCAATTCCTCTTTTCACCCAGTGGTAGTGGCTTAAACGAGTGTTAGGGGGCTTCAATCTAGCCCTACAGAGCGAGGGTTTTCAGATGCTGACTAGCTGGCCGAGGGCCAGAAAAATTTCCCAGAATGCTTTTCGTCATCATTTGCGGACTGAATCAAAAAACAATGATGGCGGACATTTCTTATTTTTTAGTGAATAAAATCAATATTTTGAGTTAGTTTCTGCATAAAAATGTGTTTTGATTACATTTCTAGCGAGAAATATATATTTTACTTTCATAATATTCACTCAGTGAATGTATATAATCACTCGTTTGCCCGTTGTTGCAAAGTCTTTTTCAAACCTCGCCAGAATAAAGGCTGATTTATGGTTCCGCGTTACACCAACGCAGAACCTACGGCGTAGGTTACGCAGCGACGCGCGCCGTACGCCGTACCCTACGCCGTACCCTACGCCGTACCCTACGCCGTACCCTACGCCGTACCCTACGCCGTACCCTACGCCGTACCCTACGCCGTACCCTACGCGTCGATTCAACGCGGAACCATAAATCAGCTCCGGAGCAGGCAAGCAGGCAGAAATCCCGAAATTTTCGGAGCAAATTTCTTAACAGGCGTAGCTACAACTGTTAGATTTCATCTATTAAACCAACATTTATCTTCCTAAATGATTTATTTCAGCCAGCGGTAATTCTCCACAGAGCTGCAGGTTTCTCCCCGGGACGACGGCGCAGGTTGACCCGGCCGTGAGCTGCTGCTGTTACCATGGTAACAGCTGCTGCCCCGGGCCGGCGGCTCTTCTCTTCTCCCAAAACATCGGAGCAAATTTCTTAACAGGCGTTATTTGGATAAACTGAGCCCAGGTTGGGGATCTTAACGGTTACTTTTACGCCTGAAAAAATATTAAAACTTAATAAAGTGGCATATTAACAGCGCTACAGCTGAAATTAAAACAGCTTTTAGCTCTGGGCTTCCTGATATGGTGTGACGTTTGTGCAAACGTAACTACGCAGTCGCTTACGTACCCCAACGTAAACCACGCAGTGACGTAGCACGCAAAATTTAGAGGTGGTGCTGAAAAGTAGGAGTAGCTGGAGTATTGGGACTGGGCCCTGGGAAGATTACAAGGGCTCTAAAATGTGTGGCTTCATTTTTAGGGGTAGTGGTAGTGAGGGAGGGCTAGTGGTAGAAAGTAGGGGGTGTATTGGGATTGGCCCTATGTGTGAATGTTTTAAAGATACATCCCTGAGACATCTTTGAGCAAAAGAGACGATAATGTCTTGTTTGTGGCTCTGAATGCTGAGATGGGATGTGAGGAGGTGTGAGGAGCCCTGAGGAGCGAGCATGGTCTCCTCTGACCCGGGGCTCTCTGAATCATTTAGTGCTGCTGTAATGTGCCTGCAGCATCAACACGGCACACAGAAACGAGACGGGAGGGGAGGAGAACAGAGCTGGATGGAGCTACTGATGCATCTGTGGGAGGAAGGAGAGGAATGCAAGGCTCACTTCTCTCCCCTGCGGCTCGTCTGCACAACAGAACCAGAGTTGGGACAGTCAGCAGTCGGGTGGACGGTCCTGTCTTGGGCAGTAAAACTAAAGTCAAATGATTGTATTTATCAGCGTCAAACTGGGATCTGTCAGCTTTGAGCCAGAAACTGGAGCCCCGCCCGCAGCGGGAACCTTCTCCAAACAAATACTTCCTGTTGCTTTCCTCCACTTTGACAAAAGCAGAGAGAACAACTTTTGCAGTTTCTAAAAACAAAAAACCCCAAAGCTGGACTACAGTTTTGAAAGATTCATACTGTGAGCAGGAACCAGTGCTGCTGCTGCAAGCCAAAGACATGTTCTTTTCCAAATAGTTTCTTCAGATTCAACAGCCTGACTTTTACCCCACTGGTCTTGCTTTATGTCTTTTTTTTTATTGGCTCCGTGAGAATTTACTCACTTCCCAGAATAGAAGGTGAAATAGTAATGTACACCTCAAATCAACACAAGTGGATTATTGTATGTTAAAATATCAGTTGTAATTGTGATTAAAGGAGTATTACTAATACTTTTAAGAATCCTCATCTAGCTCTGATGGTCTCCACCCCCAACTATCAGCAGCTAAACCACGTGCCGTAACTGTGGATGCCTGTCCCGTCATCTCTTGGGACTACTTTGGATTGTTTTTCGGCACGTTCACACAACAGCAGCAAGAGTATCCCACAGAGCTGCAGCAGACATGGTGACACAAAGAGAAACCAGAGCAACAGAGGACATTAAACCAGAGTAAATCTCAGACGGGAGGCAGAGTTGGAGCAGCAGACGCTAAGGTGAGGATGGATGAGGATGGATGAGAGCAGGGATAAGGATGGATGGGGATGGATGAGAGCAGGGATGAGGATGGATGAGAGCAGGGATAAGGATGGATGGGGATGGATGAGAGCAGGGATGAGGATGGATGAGGATGGATGAGAGCAGGGATGAGGATGGATGAGAGCAGGGATGAGGATGGATGAGGATGGATGAGGATGGATGAGGATGGATGAAGATGGATGAGAGCAGGGATGAGGATGGATGAGGATGGATGAGAGCAGGGATGAGGATGGATGAGAGCAGGGATGAGGATGGATGAGAGCAGGGATGAGGATGGATGAGAGCAGAGATGAGGATGGATGAGGATGGATGAGAGCAGGGATGAGGATGGATGAGGATGGATGAGAGCAGAGATGAGGATGGATGAGGATGGATGAGAGCAGGGATGAGGATGGATGAGGATGGATGAGAGCAGAGATGAGGATGGATGAGAGCAGGGATGAGGATGGATGAGAGCAGGGATGAGGATGGATGAGGATGGATGAGAGCAGGGATGAGGATGGATGAGGATGGATGAGAGCAGGGATGAGGATGGATGAGAGCAGGGATGAGGATGGATGAGAGCAGAGATGAGGATGGATGAGGATGGATGAGGATGGATGAGAGCAGGGATGAGGATGGATGAGGATGGATGAGAGCAGGGATGAGGATGGATGAGAGCAGGGATGAGGATGGATGAGGATGGATGAGGATGGATGAGGATGGATGAAGATGGATGAGAGCAGGGATGAGGATGGATGAGGATGGATGAGAGCAGGGATGAGGATGGATGAGGATGGATGAGAGCAGGGATGAGGATGGATGAGAGCAGGGATGAGGATGGATGAGGATGGATGAGAGCAGGGATGAGGATGGATGAGAGCAGGGATGAGGATGGATGAAGATGGATGAGAGCAGGGATGAGGATGGATGAGGATGGATGAGAGCAGGGATGAGGATGGATGAGGATGGATGAGAGCAGGGATGAGGATGGATGAGGATGGATGAGAGCAGGGATGAGGATGGATGAGGATGGATGAGAGCAGGGATGAGGATGGATGAGGATGGATGAGAGCAGGGATGAGGATGGATGAGGATGGATGAGAGCAGGGATGAGGATGGATGAGGATGGATGAGAGCAGGGATGAGGATGGATGAGAGCAGGGATGAGGATGGATGAGAGCAGGGATGAGAGCAGGGATGAGGATGGATGAGGATGGATGAGGATGGATGAGGATGGATGAGGATGGATGAGAGCAGGGATGAGGATGGATGAAGATGGATGAGAGCAGGGATGAGGATGGCAGCAGACATGGTGACACAAAGAGAAACCAGAGCAACAGAGGACATTAAACCAGAGTAAATCTCAGACGGGAGGCAGAGTTGGAGCAGCAGACGCTAAGGTGAGGATGGATGAGGATGGATGAGAGCAGGGATAAGGATGGATGGGGATGGATGAGAGCAGGGATGAGGATGGATGAGAGCAGGGATAAGGATGGATGGGGATGGATGAGAGCAGGGATGAGGATGGATGAGGATGGATGAGAGCAGGGATGAGGATGGATGAGAGCAGGGATGAGGATGGATGAGGATGGATGAGGATGGATGAGGATGGATGAAGATGGATGAGAGCAGGGATGAGGATGGATGAGGATGGATGAGAGCAGGGATGAGGATGGATGAGAGCAGGGATGAGGATGGATGAGAGCAGGGATGAGGATGGATGAGAGCAGAGATGAGGATGGATGAGGATGGATGAGAGCAGGGATGAGGATGGATGAGGATGGATGAGAGCAGAGATGAGGATGGATGAGGATGGATGAGAGCAGGGATGAGGATGGATGAGGATGGATGAGAGCAGAGATGAGGATGGATGAGAGCAGGGATGAGGATGGATGAAAGCAGGGATGAGGATGGATGAGAGCAGGGATGAGGATGGATGAGGATGGATGAGAGCAGGGATGAGGATGGATGAGAGCAGGGATGAGGATGGATGAGAGCAGAGATGAGGATGGATGAGGATGGATGAGGATGGATGAGAGCAGGGATGAGGATGGATGAGAGCAGGGATGAGGATGGATGAGAGCAGGGATGAGGATGGATGAGGATGGATGAGGATGGATGAGGATGGATGAAGATGGATGAGAGCAGGGATGAGGATGGATGAGGATGGATGAGAGCAGGGATGAGGATGGATGAGGATGGATGAGAGCAGGGATGAGGATGGATGAGAGCAGGGATGAGGATGGATGAGGATGGATGAGAGCAGGGATGAGGATGGATGAGAGCAGGGATGAGGATGGATGAAGATGGATGAGAGCAGGGATGAGGATGGATGAGGATGGATGAGAGCAGGGATGAGGATGGATGAGGATGGATGAGAGCAGGGATGAGGATGGATGAGGATGGATGAGAGCAGGGATGAGGATGGATGAGGATGGATGAGAGCAGGGATGAGGATGGATGAGGATGGATGAGAGCAGGGATGAGGATGGATGAGGATGGATGAGAGCAGGGATGAGGATGGATGAGGATGGATGAGAGCAGGGATGAGGATGGATGAGAGCAGGGATGAGGATGGATGAGAGCAGGGATGAGGATGGATGAGGATGGATGAGGATGGATGAGGATGGATGAGGATGGATGAGAGCAGGGATGAGGATGGATGAAGATGGATGAGAGCAGGGATGAGGATGGATGAAGATGGATGAGAGCAGGGATGAGGATGGATGAGGATGGATGAGAGCAGGGATGAGGATGGATGAAGATGGATGAGAGCAGGGATGAGGATGGATGAGGATGGATGAGAGCAGGGATGAGGATGGATGAGAGCAGGGATGAGGATGGATGAGGATGGATGAGAGCAGGGATGAGGATGGATGAGGATGGATGAGAGCAGGGATGAGGATGGATGAGGATGGATGAGAGCAGAGATGAGGATGGATGAGAGCAGGGATGAGAGCAGGGATGAGGATGGATGAGAGCAGGGATGAGGATGGATGAGGATGGATGAGGATGGATGAGAGCAGGGATGAGGATGGATGAGGATGGATGAGAGCAGGGATGAGGATGGATGAGGATGGATGAGAGCAGGGATGAGGATGGATGAGGATGGATGAGAGCAGGGATGAGGATGGATGAGAGCAGGGATGAGGATGGATGAGGATGGATGAGAGCAGGGATGAGGATGGATGAGGATGGATGAGAGCAGGGATGAGGATGGATGAGAGCAGGGATGAGGATGGATGAGGATGGATGAGGATGGATGAGGATGGATGAGGATGGATGAGAGCAGGGATGAGGATGGATGAGAGCAGGGATGAGGATGGATGAGGATGGATGAGAGCAGGGATGAGGATGGATGAGGATGGATGAGAGCAGGGATGAGGATGGATGAGGATGGATGAGAGCAGAGATGAGGATGGATGAGAGCAGGGATGAGGATGGATGAGGATGGATGAGAGCAGGGATGAGGATGGATGAGAGCAGAGATGAGGATGGATGAGGATGGATGAGAGCAGGGATGAGGATGGATGAGGATGGATGAGAGCAGGGATGACGATGGATGAGGATGGATGAGAGCAGGGATGAGGATGGATGAAGATGGATGAGAGCAGGGATGAGGATGGATGAGAGCAGGGATGAGGATGGATGAGAGCAGGGATGAGGATGGATGAAGATGGATGAGAGCAGGGATGAGGATGGATGAGAGCAGGGATGAGGATGGATGAGGATGGATGAGAGCAGGGATGAGGATGGATGAGAGCAGGGATGAGGATGGATGAGGATGGATGAGAGCAGGGATGAAGATGGATGAAGATGGATGAGAGCAGGGATGAGGATGGATGAGAGCAGGGATGAGGATGGATGAGAGCAGGGATGAGGATGGATGAGAGCAGGGATGAGGATGGATGAGGATGGATGAGAGCAGGGATGAGGATGGATGAAGATGGATGAGAGCAGGGATGAGGATGGATGAGAGCAGGGATGAGGATGGATGAGAGCAGGGATGAGGATGGATGAAGATGGATGAGAGCAGGGATGAGGATGGATGAGGATGGATGAGAGCAGGGATGAGGATGGATGAGAGCAGGGATGAGGATGGATGAGGATGGATGAGAGCAGGGATGAAGATGGATGAGGATGGATGAAGATGGATGAGAGCAGGGATGAGGATGGATGAGGATGGATGAGAGCAGGGATGAGGATGGATGAGGATGGATGAGAGCAGGGATGAGGATGGATGAGAGCAGGGATGAGGATGGATGAGGATGGATGAGGATGGATGAGGATGGATGAGGATGGATGAGAGCAGGGATGAGGATGGATGAGAGCAGGGATGAGGATGGATGAGAGCAGGGATGAGGATGGATGAGGATGGATGAGAGCAGGGATGAGGATGGATGAGAGCAGGGATGAGGATGGATGAGGATGGATGAGAGCAGGGATGAGGATGGATGAGGATGGATGAGAGCAGGGATGAGGATGGATGAGGATGGATGAGAGCAGAGATGAGGATGGATGAGAGCAGGGATGAGGATGGATGAGGATGGATGAGAGCAGGGATGAGGATGGATGAGAGCAGAGATGAGGATGGATGAGGATGGATGAGAGCAGGGATGAGGATGGATGAGGATGGATGAGAGCAGGGATGAGGATGGATGAGGATGGATGAGAGCAGGGATGAGGATGGATGAAGATGGATGAGAGCAGGGATGAGGATGGATGAGAGCAGGGATGAGGATGGATGAGAGCAGGGATGAGGATGGATGAAGATGGATGAGAGCAGGGATGAGGATGGATGAGAGCAGGGATGAGGATGGATGAGGATGGATGAGAGCAGGGATGAGGATGGATGAGAGCAGGGATGAGGATGGATGAGGATGGATGAGAGCAGGGATGAAGATGGATGAAGATGGATGAGAGCAGGGATGAGGATGGATGAGAGCAGGGATGAGGATGGATGAGAGCAGGGATGAGGATGGATGAGAGCAGGGATGAGGATGGATGAGGATGGATGAGAGCAGGGATGAGGATGGATGAAGATGGATGAGAGCAGGGATGAGGATGGATGAGAGCAGGGATGAGGATGGATGAGAGCAGGGATGAGGATGGATGAAGATGGATGAGAGCAGGGATGAGGATGGATGAGAGCAGGGATGAGGATGGATGAGAGCAGGGATGAGGATGGATGAGGATGGATGAGAGCAGGGATGAGGATGGATGAGAGCAGGGATGAGGATGGATGAGGATGGATGAGAGCAGGGATGAAGATGGATGAGGATGGATGAAGATGGATGAGAGCAGGGATGAGGATGGATGAGAGCAGGGATGAGGATGGATGAGAGCAGGGATGAGGATGGATGAGGATGGATGAGAGCAGGGATGAGGATGGATGAGAGCAGGGATGAGGATGGATGAGGATGGATGAGAGCAGGGATGAGGATGGATGAGGATGGATGAAGATGGATGAGAGCAGGGATGAGGATGGATGAGAGCAGGGATGAGGATGGATGAGAGCAGGGATGAGGATGGATGAGGATGGATGAGAGCAGGGATGAGGATGGATGAGAGCAGGGATGAGGATGGATGAGGATGGATGAGAGCAGGGATGAGGATGGATGAGGATGGATGAAGATGGATGAGAGCAGGGATGAGGATGGATGAGAGCAGGGATGAGGATGGATGAGAGCAGGGATGAGGATGGATGAGAGCAGAGATGAGGATGGATGAGAGCAGGGATGAGGATGGATGAGAGCAGAGATGAGGATGGATGAGGATGGATGAGAGCAGGGATGAGGATGGATGAGAGCAGGGATGAGGATGGATGAGGATGGATGAGAGCAGGGATGAGGATGGATGAGAGCAGGGATGAGGATGGATGAGGATGGATGAGAGCAGGGATGAGGATGGATGAGAGCAGGGATGAGGATGGATGAGAGCAGGGATGAGAGCAGGGATGAGGATGGATGAGGATGGATGAGGATGGATGAGAGCAGGGATGAGGATGGATGAGGATGGATGAGAGCAGGGATGAGGATGGATGAGGATGGATGAGAGCAGGGATGAGGATGGATGAGGATGGATGAGAGCAGAGATGAGGATGGATGAGAGCAGGGATGAGAGCAGGGATGAGGATGGATGAGGATGGATGAGAGCAGGGATGAGGATGGATGAGGATGGATGAGAGCAGGGATGAGGATGGATGAGAGCAGGGATGAGAGCAGGGATGAGGATGGATGAGGATGGATGAGAGCAGGGATGAGGATGGATGAGAGCAGGGATGAGGATGGATGAGGATGGATGAGAGCAGGGATGAGGATGGATGAGAGCAGGGATGAGGATGGATGAGGATGGATGAGAGCAGGGATGAGGATGGATGAGAGCAGGGATGAGACTGAGGTGGTCTGGACTTGTACACTTCAGGATAGTATGGATATTTGTAGAAGGATGAGGCAGCAAACAACAATAAAATGGCGACGATGGCAAGCGGAAAATCTTTCAGATCAGACGTTTGGACTCATTTTGAATTCCCATTTACAGAAGGAACAGGAGAAACAGACAAAACTAGGGAGGTGTGTAAGTGGTGCCAGGCAGAACTAAAATACAACAGCAACACGACAAACCTGCAGAACCACTGAAGCCGACACCATGCGGATGCAACAAGCTACGACTAAAACTGTGGACCAAAACAGATGCAACTCCACAAAGCCTTTGTCTGCAAACTACCGCCCAGATCTGTCCATCACAGAAGATAACGGAGTCTGTGGCCGTCTTCATTTCACCATACAGTGTTGTGGAAAATCAAGGTTTCAGGGAGATGGTACACACTTGAACCACGATACGCCATCATGTTGACACAGAACTGTCATGTGTTTTTTATGTTATTTTAACTTTTGTACTACAGTACAAATGCACAAGTGAGCCATTCTGGTGCTGCTAAGTTTAATTGCTCAGTTCATTTCTATGTGAAGTAACATGCCACGTGTTATAGGCATGAAAATAAAAATAATGAAAAATTGCCAACAGGTATTTGTGTATTTCTACGTCTTACTGAATCGATATCGAAGCATTTAAATCAATATCTAATGGAAATCGAATGGAATCAGTCTCATCTGGAATCGGTGACTCAGCCGTCCTGCTGAGTCACCGTGACCCCGCCCTGGCGGCTGCTCAGCACCCACACACCTTTTGGTTCCCACCCTGTGGTTGGGAGCGATGTCGATGGTGTCGGTGGCGGAGTCGTGGCGGACGGCCAGGCCCAGGTCGGCGATGCAGCACGTCCCGTTCTTCTTCACCAGGATGTTCTTGGACTTCAGGTCTCGGTGTGCGATGGCCGGCTTTCCTGCAGACACGGTCGGGAGAGTTATACCGGGGGAGATGGACGGATGATGGAAACAAGTTGAAGACAACACTTGGTGAAACACAGTCCACCCTGGAGGAGTTGAACATCAGAATCAGGAACAGAAATGTGACTTACAGAAGAGTAGTATTAGGGCCATGCAGGAGAAACTATATTTGAGAGGGGATTTTTTTTTATTGTGCACTTGGAGAAAAATGTGTTGAAATCAATGTTGAAATACAATTTCAAGAATAAAGTCGAAATTTGGTGAATAAAGTTGAAATACAATTTGGTGAATGAAGTGGAAATGTCTCCTCCTCCATCAAATCCAGTTAGCAGAGCGACTGACAGCTCTGCAGCAGCAGCCGGAACTAACTAACTAACTAACTAACTAACTAACTAACTAACTAACATCCTTGGAGTGGAACATTAAAGGTGCGGGTATACTTCTGCGTCACACACACGCAGAGCACACGGCGCACCCGTGACGCCTTCACGAATCGTTCAGAGTTCTCCGTCTCTCCATTTGGTCGCGGTGCAGTACCCCCCGCGGCCACTAGTTAGCGATCTTTTTCTGAATGGTTTATCCGACTTTTTCCGGTCACAGTAAATCAAAGAAATAAGGACAACTATTGTGCAAAAAACAAAAACAAAAAAAATCACATATAAACGAAGAAAAAAGCCCTGGAAGTTCACTACTGATTCAAACCGGAAACCGGAAATGCTTCGCTTTCAAACGAACCAATCACAGTCCTCTCGGTCTGCGTGTGGTCGGCGTCTCCTCGACGCGTAGTTACAATTTTCGGGAGGTGCACGTCACTGACGGCGCATGTGACGGCGTGTCCTCTGCGTGTACAAAAACCACACGCCGTAGGCACGGCGTCGTTTTGACGCAGAACCATAACTCAGGCTTAAGGGGATGTTTCTGAAGTTATGCAACTGCATATGTGTGATCGCCTTTTTTTCTCAACATTTCAACTTTATTCACAAAATTTTGACTTTTTTCTCAAAGTGCACAATCAAAAAAAAAATCTTCCTCCTGTAAAATATTAATTTTATTTTTCTCCTGCGTCCACAATAAACTAGCAGCTCCCTGCAACACCAAGGTTTTGTGCTCTCAGCCGTTACAGACGCTTTAGGAGGGTACGGGTAAGGATGTGTGCAGTAATGCAGAAGGTGTGACAGTAGGGAGCAGTGAGCAGCGTCCTGGGCTCGGCCCCCAGGGGGCCGTGTGTTCCTCACCTTGAGTGCCTACGATCTCCATGTGGAGGTGGGCCAGTCCGCTGGCCGTGGACAGCGACAGCTTGATCATGCCCTCCACGGTGACGGTGTAGCGGTTCAGGTAGTCGAACAGAGAGCCGTGCTCGTGGTAGTCCGACACCAGCCACAGCTGCGTCCACGTCCCGTTATCTGCACACAGGAGAGGACAGGACGGCCGGGTCAGAGGCTGGAACCACGGATCCCCCACACCACGCTGGGATCCCCCACACCGCGCTGGGATCCCCCACACCGCGCTGGGATCCCCCACACCAGGATCATCCCAACAGTGGACATGCTGGGGACCAGGATCATCCCAACAGTGGACCTGCTCAGGACCAGGATCATCCCAACAGTGGACATGCTGGGGACCAGGATCATCCCATTGGGACATTAGAAATGTCTCCAGTACTTTAAATAGAACCTCCCAGATACATTCTTCTTTCATCCAGGCTTCTGAAGAGCTATTTCTGTTCGTCTCTCACCTTTGTTATCAGCAGCGATGAAGCCCAGGATATTCTCGTGCCTCAGCATCACCGTCTGGTAGATCTCGGCCTCGCGGAACCAGGAGCGCTCCTCCCGAGAGGAGAAGATCTTCACGGCCACCTCCTCACCGCGCCACTTCCCCCGCCACACCTCCCCGAAGCGGCCCTTCCCGATGCTCTCCTGCAGGATGATGGTCCTGGCGATGGTCCTCTGCACCAGCAGCGGCAGACCTAAGGACAACCAGCACGGACAACCAGCACAACGCTGTCAAAACAAGGGACTAGGAGACTTCTAGGCCTGTAACTGAAACTTTCATGTTTTCATACCTTTAAACATATTTAAAAGGCAAAAACATGGCAGTAATTATTCTCATGTCCAACAAAAACATTCATTTTTTGGGCATAAAAAAAAATTCCAAAAGTTATTTCTATGAAATAAATAACTAAGGCATAAATAACTCAAATATGCCTTTCAATATCCATTTAAAGTGCAAAAAAAGACATTTCAACAGCTCAACAGCGCATGTGTAATAATGTCATGTAATAATGAAAAAAATCAATCTCTAGACATACTAATCGATTTTTAGGAATTAATATGAGAATCGAAAAATCTATTTTTTTCAACACAGGCCAACTGTACAGTATGCCTGCAGGTCCAAACGGTCTGTGTCCAGGGGTTTTCACTCCCTAAATAATTCTCAGATTGATGTTCTTGGTCAGGAGGAAAACTCCCTGGCCAGCATGGCCCCCGGGGGGAGGAGCTGTGTTCCTCTGCGCTGCACACAACTTCAAATCACCACAAATGTAAAGGACAAATATCATCAAGAGGTGTGGCAATTAGTTTTTAGTGGTTAACACGCAAGTGTGACAACAGAGGAGCCCTCGGGCTGGGATCAGGGACCACATTCATGTCCATCGGATTACTAAATGTTCAACATTTGGACTGACCACACAGCCCCACTGTCTCCCAACTTTACATTTTCTTTGAAATTGTACTGTATCTTTCTATCTATCTGGCTGTGTTTGTCCTTGTGGGCCCTAACGTCCCCCAGTAGAACAACACAACCATCCTGCAGCTCCTGCCAGGGACAACAATGGAGCTTTTCCACCAGCACCTACTCTGCTCTGCTCATCTCAACTCGGCCTGGTTTCTCTTCCAGAACAATTCAGCCCCTGGATCAGAAGTAGGAGGATGGAGTGAAGCTGCTGTGACGTATTTGATTGTGCATCTAAACCAGTGTTTCCCAACCCTGGTCCTCGACGCCCACTGTCCTGCATGTTTTAGATGTTCCCTGCTTCAGCACACCGTGATACAAGTGGCTGTGTCAACAACAGAGCTGTGCAGACCTTGATGACAAGCTAATTAGGACCATTAATTAGAATCAGGTGTGATGATGAATGGAAACATCTAAAACATGCAGGATAGTGTAGCCTGGAGGACCAGGGTTGGGAAACACTGATCTAAATGGAGAAGACAACAACAGTAAAGATGTAGAACCTGGAGGAGATGATAGATGTGCTGCTGGGTCTGTGGCTTGTGTTTGATATCAAGTTAAAAAATGAGAGTGAGAGAAGCTTCAAGCGGCGACACTTTTTGATTTTTGTTAGTTTGTCTCGACTGCTGAAAAGTCAGCTGGAGCCGTGAGCAGCTATGAAGAGACAGAGCTCCTGGTAGATCTGGTCGTTACTTATCGTCTAGATCCCTTTTTAATTCTCTCCTCAGCACCAGGTTTATGAACATCTGACCCTCAGAGTTGGATCATGAAACAGACTTTTGCTGCCGTTGCTGGTTGAATAAAATGAACAAGAAGCCGCGAGTCGCTCTTTCATTGATGTCACATCCTGACTCAGACGTCTAAAGGCTGGGTTATGGTTCTGCGTCAAAACAACGCCGTGCGTACCCTATGGCGTCAGTGACGGCGTCAGTGACGGCGTCAGTGACGGCGTCAGTGACATCACCTCCCAAAAAATGGAACTACGTGTGGAGGCGACGCAGACCAAACGCAGACGAGAGGGCTGTGACTGGTTCACTTGGTAGCAACGCATTTCCGGTTTCCGGTTTGAAGCAGTCGTGAACTCAGCGCTCTTTTCTTCGTGTGTGTGACTTATTTTGTTTTGTTTTTTTGCACAATAGTTGTCCTTATCTGTTTGATTCACTGTGGCCGGAAAAAGTGGGATAAACCATTGAGGAAAAGATCGTGACTTAGCGGGGTACTGCACCGCGGAGAAATGGAGTGACGGAGAAGTCTGAAGGTTCATGATGGGGTCACGGTGACGGCGTAGGCACGGCGTCGATTTGACGCAGAACCATAACTCAAGCTTAACTCCAACCCCCCGACCAATCGGTGGCCTGTAGTGTGAGGATGTCAGACACAGCCGACTCAGCAGCTTAGAACCTCAGCAGAATAGATACAGAAAAGTATCTACTCAGCACGTTAGACCCCTAAAGAACCAAACCGAGTTGCTGAGTAGGTACGAGTGGAAAAGTGCTGAGCTGCTGCTGGGCTGAGAAGCACCAGCGCTGCTCGGACCCGTCCCCTGGCCTGCAGGTGGAGGGACGCTCCCCCGTCCAGGCTGCAAGTGGGGGGCAACAGGCAGTCCCACTGCCCCTGACCACTGTCCCTGGTAGAAACCTGCATAAGCAGGACTACTGAGGCGTCATCTGGGCCGCTCTGATTGGACAAGGCCTTCCAGTGACAGTTCTGCAAACTTTCCTTTGATTCTATTGGCTGTGAGGTTTGTGTCCAGGTGTCAATCATCCGCCTGACCACATGGGGGGGGGCACCACACACACTGATGAAGTGAACTGGTACAATCGGACCGTAAGCAGCCAGACTTAAAAAGGATTTCACCTTTTTTTTTTAAAACAAGTTTGTGTCGATCTAAAAGATCTCAGTGAGGCGTATAAATCATTCAACAGGAAATGCTGCTTGACGACTGCAGAAATCTGCAGAAATCTGCAGACGACCAGGCTTGAAGTAGAATACAGCTGCAAATGGCCTATTATTCTATTTTTAACACCACTTTCCTTTCTTTGTTTTTACACTTTTGCTGTAATCTCCGGTTGTGACCTCCATTTATATCGTATAATATTCTGGATAAGCTCATTTAAATTTGGATCATTTTCAAACAGAAATCTAAAAAACAGACCTGGTAAAACTTTATCATGAAAATACCCTTTCCCCTCATTTACATGACTGTCTCAGAAAATTAGAGTATTGTGATTTTATGTAATGCAATTACAAAAACAAAAATGTCATACATTGTGTATTCATTACAAATCAACTGAAATATTGCAAGCCTTTTATTATTTTAATATTGCTGATCATGGCTTACAGCTTAAGAAAACTCAAATATCCTATCTCAAAAAATTAGAATATTCTGGGAATCTTAATCTTAAACTGTAATCAGCAATATATATACAATATATATATAAAAAGGCTTGCAATATTTCAGTTGATTTGTAATGAATGTATGACATTTTTGTTTTTTTAATTGCATTACAGGAAATAAAGAACTTCATCACAATGTTCTAATTTTCTGAGACAGTCCTGTATATTCAAGTTCCCCGTTACAGGGTCATTTTGCACATTTCCAGTTTATTCTCCAATTGTTCCTGTGGTATTCTGAAAAGCAGACAGGTCGTACAGGCTGCTGGGAGCCCAGAAGGTAAACCACTTCCCTTCAGCAGGGTTGAATACATGTAAGAAAAGCCTGACAGAAGACCTGGAGCCAGCCTGTAATCACCGCCCAGACTCTGCCAGCAGCTCATGTAACACTGCGCATGTGTGAATTAATGGCTTGGCTTGCAGCACGCTGGAGGTGCCAGGCTCCAGGGAGGGTGCTGCTTTCTGAAGATCAGCTTGTGCCAGCGCACGGACGGTGCACATGCAGCCTGAAGTTGGGCCAGAAAACTCCCAGAGCAAGCAGCACCTCTGCAAACAGTGGGCACAACGTAATGGCACTTTTCCACTAGTGCCTACTCAGCAACTCAGTTTGGTTCTTCTCCACCAGGGGTCTAACGTGCTGAGTAGATACTTTTCTGTATCTATTCTGCCGAGGTTCTAAGCTGCTGAGTTGGCTGTATCTGACATCATCACACTACAGGCCACCGATTGGTCGAGGGGTTGGAGTCAGACGTCTGAGTCAGGAGGAGGAAATCAGAGAAAGAACGACGCGCGGCTTCTTCATTTTATTCAACCAGCAACGGCAGCAAAAGTCTGTTTCATGATCCAACTCTGAGGGTCAGATGTTCATAAACCTGGTGCTGAGGAGAGAATTAAAAAGATCTAGACGGAGATAAGGAACGACCAGATCCACCAGCAGCTCTGTCTCTTCATAGCTGCTCACGGCTCCAGCTGACTTTTCAGCAGCACCGAGACAAACAAAGGAAAAAAAAAAAAAAAAGCCTCGCCGCTTGAAGCTTCTCTCTCTCTGAATGTAGGACATACGCACATTTTCTGGGAATGTGTTAGAATAAGAAAGTACTGGAATGATGTATGGATGGAAATGAAAACTATACTGGGGTATGAACTACCAATGTCATGTAAGGTTTTGTATCTGTGTGCTTTCAAAAGTGAAGATGTTAAATATGAAGATAGATATCTGGTTAAAATTCTGTTAGCTGCAGCAAAAAAGGCAGTTACTAGGAAGTGGTGCAAAGAGGAACCTCCCACTCTGAGGAACTGGTTGGACATTATAGAGGAGATATACAATATGGAGAAACTCACACATATACTGAGCAAGCTCAATTTAACACGAAATGGGACAAATGGACATCATATCCGGAGCTTCGGGAGCTGCGTGCTGGCCTGCGGTCCCCACCCCTGGTCATCCCGTTGCTGGCCCCCCCTTCTCCTCCCTTTTCTCTCTCTGCAGGTGGCCGTGGGTGGCTTGTAGCTTGCATTACGGAGCACAAGTCTTTCCCTGACCCTGCACCCCAACCTGGGACTTGCTGATTGGGCCGGAGCTTCGGGAGCTGCGTTCTGGCCTGCGGTCCCCACCCCTGGTCATCCCGTTGCTGCTTCCACCTGCCTGCTGTGCTGTTGCCGTCCCTGACCCACCAGTCTGGCCCTCGGCAGGGGGGTCCCCCCTTATGAGCCTGGTCCTGCTCAAGGTTTCTTCCCTCCTAAAGGGGAGTTTTTCTTGCCACTGTTTGGCTTAAGGTTTTTCTCCCACTAGGGGAGTTTTTACCTGCCATTGTTTATGTAATAACTGCTCGGGGGTCATGTTCTGGGTATGGGTCTCTGGAAAGCGTCTAGAGACAACTCTGTTGTATTAGACGCTATATAAATAAAATTGAATTGAATTGAATTGAATATAAGGCTCACAACATTGACACCAGTAGAGAGTCTGAATGAAACCGGAGAAGCATGGATGATGTATCATGTAAATGTGTATACCACTGACACTGTCAATGTTCTTTGTGTGTATTCTTGTCTGCTAAAAATCAATACAATTTGAGTAATAAAAAAAAAAAAAAGCTTCTCTCTCTCTCATTTTCCTCCACCAGGTTCTACATCTTTAGTGTTGTTGTCTTCTTTGTTTAGATACACAATCAAATACGTCACAGCAGCTTCACTCCAACCTCCTACTTCTGATCCAGGTGCTGAATTGTAGTGGAAAAGAAACCAGGTTGAGTTGAGATGAGCAGAGCCGAGTAGGTGCTGGTGGAAAAGCTCCGTAAGAGCTGCATCCAACACTGATGAACTATCGATCCGTCACCCATTTCTAAACCACAAAGTCACGTAGTAATGCCTACAACCATCAACGTGGATGGAGACGTCTCTGCCAAACTGCTTCCTAGACAGACCCGTGTGCATGGTCAGTTGGGAGAACAGTAAAGGGGAAAGTCCTGTGGATCAGTGCAGGAGCCCCCCTTCTCTGTCCAGACACATCCCAGCATGCAGCACTGTACCTGACCCGGAGCCTGAGGTGGTCAGGTCGTAGATCAGGTCCTTCAGCGTGGTTCCAACCGTGATGAAGGGGTGGTCCATGGAGGGGTCCTCCTCGTTGGGCACGCGGTGGTGGGCCCCAGCAACCCCGGCCCCCAGGCCCCTGTGGCTGTGGCAGATGTAGAAGGCCAAGACCAGCAGCAGGCAGAAGACGCACACCGGGCAGGCAATCACCGCTGCCAGGGCCACGGGTCCCAGGGTAGGACTGGGTACCGACGGCTCTGCAAGACCCCGGAGATGAAGCAGTTAGAGTCCATCACTTTATACACACACAGTTACACAGACATACACACCTGCTCACTCACCTACATGCTCACCCCACAGTTTCAGGGACAGATAATCTCACTATTCTAGCGTTGATTCAGTCTCAGGGACCTGGAATGGTTGCTGTTTGTGTCTCTGCCTGTTCTCCTGTCTCTTTGTTTTCTCTCTTACAGATCTCCAAGGCTTGTGTGCTTGTTGTGCGTTTCCCTGGGCTTTTCTCGTTTCAGACTAACAGCGGATGTCCTCACCTCACTCCTTCACATTTAATAAAAAAAAAAAAAGATATATATATTATATATATATATATAAAATAAATTAATACCACGGCCTGTGTGAATACTCCATTCTGATTGGCTGGCAGGTGTAGGTTATCACCACTCAGCCGCTCAGCTGTGGCTTGTTATAAAACTAATGATTTAAACTGAAAACACATTAAAGCATGAATAACTGATTTAATATTTATGTTTTTTGGTATGTGACCGTGGTAAGGGATAATGTCCTTCCAGGTGAACATTAACATAAATATATGGACTTCACAGAGGCAAACCGTCCTCCACTTCCTGTGGGACGGTTCCCGCCCTGTGTCGTATATTTATGATAATGTACACCTCGTCGGGCATTATACCTTACATATATGACATTAAAATTGTGGCAGGGTGGAGAGGCGGATGGGACACAGGTGCGTGTGTCCCATCAACCTCTCCACCCTGCCACAAAAATATATATGATATACATTATATATTAAAAATGCATATGCCTTAGGTTTTTACCAACTTGGTATTAACCATTAATATACATGCATACAAACAAAAGAATCAATCCCTACATGACCTGTGTACTGGTAACTTCAAAGGTTGTAATATTTTGGGTAGTAACTCGTGTCAGTGTGTTGCTGGGACAGAGAAGTGGTTTGTGGGCCTTGTTGGCCTTCAGCGCCCCCCCCCCCCCCCCCTCCATCTCTCCAGGAACCAGGTCAGGGTTGGAGCTCTGCTCTCCACTTCCTCCACGCTGTGCTTGTGTGCTCCTGCAGCTCTTCTGCTACTAATCTAACCCTGAGGGATGCTCGGCCTCGCTGTTGCCAAGTTTGAAAAAACATTTTTAACAACTTGTGCTTTTTATTATTTTACCTCTTTTATTATCATTTTATTTAATTTGTTATTTAAGCGTACTCTTAAATTAAATACTTATGATTTTTGAAAACCGCACAGTTATGGATAAGCCATAGAATTCTACATTGTGGCATAGAATTGTCAAATTGGTTTAATTCACCGTACGAATTGTTACAGATTACTTTTGTAATACTGTATTTGACCCGGTCTTTGTACGTTTTGACCGTATAGAAACTTAATTATTACCATTGTAAGAATGAGATGAACCTGCTGGATCTATTGCCCTTACTTTTAACAACTTGTGCTTTTTATTCTTTTACCTCTTTTCTTATCATTTTATTTGTTATTTACTGTTTAATTGTGTCTTACCGCCTTTAATGTTGATGTAAAGCACTTTGAAATGTGCTGTACAAATAAACTGTACAAATACACCCCCTGTGTTTTAGTTAAGACATACTTCCTGCTTCACGGAGACCGCAGATACGTGCTTTTATTTTTTTGTTTTGAACTTTGCAGCGGTGAATAAAGTAAACCTTCAACTTCAGAAGTAATTGAATTGAAGTGAATTGAAGTGACTGCATGATGTACATGTGAACATAATTATGCTGAACAACAAGTATCGAGACATCAAATGGTATTAAACATGAAGTGAGCAGCTCAGTCACGGTGGAACTCTGGATCCACAGGCTTCTTCTGATCGTTGAAGAGGGCTGTGATCCCCACCTGAATACTGAACACGCTTTCCAGCCATCTCTTTTTAGAGGCTGCTCAAATTAACTGGCTTGTCGTCTTTGAGCTCTGCTAAAGCACCTGGGATCAAACTGCTTTTGAGCTTGTGGTTGTTCACGCAGCTCAGCGACAGCAGTCAGAATCCAGGCTGAAGTCGACCAAACCCTTCTGATAACAAGTGTTCATATTTACCAGGGAAACGCGGATCTGGAGGGTCTTTGTTGCAGAAATCCGATTGGCAGCACATTGGCAGAATGCCGCTCTCCTGTTTGTTGGAAGGGGCGCAGATGAAGGGCCGGTCTCGGGGGATCAGCTCGTTTTCGGCCACGCACTGGCGTGGCTCCCTGAACAGCTCGCTACCCGACTTCCGGATGGCAACGTAGCAGACGCCATCTGTGGTGCAGCTTGAGTTGGCACTGCAGCGGTCGCAGTGGCACTGGAGAGCTGGAGGAGGAAGAGGAAGAGAAGACTCAGAGCTTTCCTTCTTCACCACAGAATCCTAGCAAACACATTTGTTTCCATCCATTCATTCATTGGTTTCATTTCACAGGGGTGCTGGAGCACATTCCAGGTTACATCCACATCACTTCAGTTTAGCTTCAAGATGCCGTTTCCCACGGAAACCCCTCCCCATCCACATTAGTGCCCCAGCTACCCACTGAAACAAATGTGTGGTGCTACGTGATCAGCTTAAATCTATCAGGGCCCCGGGCCTGCAATCAGACCAAAGTCAACAGTTACTCAACAGACATTCAACTCTCACACAGCCGAACGTAGGACTTTGTCACTCCCGTCCCGTCACACTTTACACTAGTGATTCTCAAATTGTGGAGTATCTCAGTTTCCAGTTTTGTGCCGTTTTTCCTGACAGATATTTTATTATCTGCCTCATGTCCAAAGAAGCAAAGAGAAGCCGAGTGTAACAGCAGCAACATCTGGACATACGCTTCCTCCACAAGAGACGCTTGTTAAATCCATGTTGACTTCATGGCAGATGTCACCAAACGTTAAGTCCTAAAAGCTCACTGCTAGATACCAAATAAAGGCTAATCACCCAATAAACTCAACTGAAATGTGTGTTCACATTGCCATGTTCTCAAATAATAATTAATTGTGCGCTGTTATGGAAAGGCATTTTGAGACATGTGGTCCCTGTGAGGTCTGCCAAATGGATGAAGATTTGTTATTCTTCTCACTGTTGAAGGATCCTATTGAAAGATCCAAGCGAGTGATGAAACTTCCATCACCGTTGGTGTCTGATGATGGAACACGGGAACAGCTATCTACCACAGGCTGGTTTGGTGCTTTTTGCACTGAGGGGAACTAACACGCACTTCAGCGCCCACAGCGTCCCCGGCGGGGATCGAACCCAGGACCTTCTTGCTGTGAGACTACCTGCTGCGTCACCGTGCCCCCGGAAACGGCAGGTCTTGAAAGCAGTCTTGGAAGTAGATGACCAGTCACTGCATAGATGTAAAATCGTAGTATTAAAAGGTAAACATGATCCTTGATGGCTTGGATACTTGTTCAGGGCCTAATCAACTGCACCTCTTTAGGCTGCTTCAATGTCCTTAATCTTTTTATTGCCTCCTCCTTCTCATCTTCATCATCTCTTCTTTCCCTGTCCTCTCTCTTGGCATCGTCTCTTTCCAGAGTTACTGTATAAATCTAAATGCCATCATATCATTCTTCGCCGACTCGTCCATCCTTTTTAAAGTACTGCAAAATTCTAATAAAATACCACCACAAAATCTGTGATTAGGATTATCCCCAAAAAATGAATACTTTTTTTTTCAAACATAAAAGCAAATGGTGATGCTAGAGGGACAGGTAACAGCTGCTTCCATGTAGGTAGGACACATTACAATGTGAATGGACCAAAGGACAGTTGGAAGGTTGCCGGCTGGCTGTACATCCATTAGGGCTGTAACGATACACTAATCTCACGATACGGTACGATACGCGATACTGAGGTCACGATAACGATACGATATTATAGCAGTATTTTTTTAACAACTTTGAATGAGGAACATATGACTGGAAAAAATGGTCTTTTATTTGAAAGACACAAAATACAAAACAATACTGTGCGTTACAGTTTGTAATTCTTTAAAACGGTTTAAGTTTTAAAGAGAAAGCCAGGCCAACCATTTTCCACAAACTGAACTAAAAGTAAATGTCAGGTTTGCATTATGATCTTCAGTTTCATACAAGTACAAATATTTAGACACAAACTGAATAGTTTCTCTCATGTATGATTTGACTTTTTTCTTTTCCAGAAATTACTAACTAAAATTAAATAACTAAAAGTAAATAAATACATACAATTTTAAATCATAAAACAGATTGATTCATGCTCACCTTATAAGTGTAAGAGGAGATTTATTTTTGTTAAGAAGGTTATTTTGGTAATTCGGGGTTCATTATTTTATAAATCTATTCTTTATATTGTGATGTAAATCAGGGACTATAATGACACTAGTCAGTTTATCTGTAGTGATTAGTCTGTTTTAGATTGGGCGGAGTGATACGCCACAGTACGGCACTAGGTGCTGTGTTGATGTTCTAAAATCCTACACTGTTGAGGGACATTAAAGTACACTGGAACTCAGCAGAAGTTGTCCCCGTGTTTATCCTACTCACCACCCCAAAAAGGTTTAATTTAATAAGGTAAGGCTTAACTCTACACCAGCCTTACATCAGTAAAAGTTCAGAGCTCCAAACCCTGCAAGAGTCCCGTGATCGGGACCAAAACGGTACCAGTTTCTTCTGAGCAGAGGAAGATTTTGGTCCGTGGGTCGAGGCGCGGTCGTTACTAGTCAACACAATAGATTAATATTAATAATCCAATATCAGATACAGTTTGTCACCTCCACAACACGTTTCGTGACGTTTTTGTATCGCGAAATTTCGTGGCACGATATATTGTTACAGCCCTACCATCCATCCACCCATATGTGTAATCTATGTATGAAGTTTAATGTGAAATCACTGGGATGGGCACAGGAAGTGTGGGACATGCTGGTTGGAGCGGCAGGTCGGGGCATCGGTAATCCGCCGTGAACGGTGAGGAACTGCAGGTCAGACACCGACAGAGTGAAGAAGTCTGCTGAGCAATCCCTGAGACTACCAGCTATTAGCAGCGCTGTGATGGAGTGCTATGAATAGAGGAGGCCTCCCTTCCTCTCTAATTATACATCAGTGTGTGTGTTTCAACAGTGCCCTTGCCCAGCCGCAGGGTATACAGATCTAAGAGTCTGGTGTCATTATGCAGCCCTTAGTGTATCACTGGCCGGGTTAGAAAAACACACCTCCCTAGATACGAGCTCTGAATGATTAACACACCCCACACACACACACAAGCAGATATCAGCAGACATGTGAGGGTTTTAAGGGAATATACTCAACACAGTCCATGCCACAGCCAGTTCTGTCCAGGAAAGGTACTTTTAATTGTCATAATGAAAAGAACAGATGACAAAGAAACTCTGCAAATGTATATGTTTGTTTTGGCATGGTGGAAAGAGGCGACGGATCAGTGACAGACCAGACGTGAGTCAGCTGACACCGGTCTGCTCTGACTCAGCAGATAAAGTGTGTTCCACACACACACACACACACACACACACACACACACACACACACAATGTCTGGACAAGACCACTGAAATATTTCACACAACACTTATTTTTGTCTTCTTTCAGTTGCTAGACTGTATGAGGGGAAGAAAAATGCCTGAGTTGGAGCGACGCGTCATTTTACATATCAGCGGGTTACGAGCATCTTGGTTTTGGATCTGACAGGATACTTTTTTGTCATTTCTGAAACAAAAAGAAAACAAGGCAGTTCTGAATGATTGGGCTCTTGTATTTCATTCAGTTGGGAACCAAATGTTTGTACGACGACAGCGTGGCGCCGTGCCCTGGGGCAGTTATCTGCAAGATACGCCGTAAAACCGTTGCCACAAATTTGTTAAAGTGTGCTTCACCAAGCACGTCCCTGAAGATGGACAGATTTGTGAGCAAGTAGTCAAAACTGAAATGACAAGGGATTAACTTGTTTTGACGTGTTCAACTTGGCATGCAGAAAACCCCAAAACAAACAAAAGAACCCTGACTGGATTCTACGCTCCTGTCGTTCAACACACCCCCACACTTCCACAAACTACATCTGTGCATCTCCAAAGTGATCAAAGCCATGACTGCATTGCTGAGACATCATCAATGCTTCACCTCGGCCCTCAAAGCCACCAGAACTGGATCAACAGCTATACATCCCAGTCACACACGAGGCAATTAAATGACTAAACTAAAGCAACACGCGTGCTATGGACAGTCTGTGTGTAGATAAACTACATCACGGCCAGTGATCGTCACCCACGACCTGATAGCCACTGTTACAAATGAGTATTCAGGTGTGTTTAGACACCAATGTGATGGGCATTAGTTATAGTTTTATTTGGATCCCCATTAGCTGCAGCAAAACTGCAGCTATTCTTCCTGGGGTCCGACACATAATATACAATACATGACAAATTAAAAGCAAACCTAAAGAGGTAGTAAAGAAAAAGAAAGATAGAAAAGAAAAAAGTAAAAGAAAAAAAAAAGGAAATTTTACTACAAAATATATTCTAGATTTCTGTCAAATAAGACCAGTGCTCCTTTTGACACTCACATTAAGGTGACAGTCATTCCGTTAAACATTTAGATATAATGCATTACAATACAAAATCATACCTTCTTTAAATAACATCAACCAATTCAAACAATGTATAGTCATCGACAATGCGTTTAAGTTATAATCACTTATCGTAACTTGAAACCATGACCATTTTTAGTAAACAAATAGCCATTTAATAATAATTAAATACGTTTTATATGTATTTATTTAAGAGACGTCTCTTTACTAATAATTTTAATTATTTTATGCTAGTATTGAGGAGAGGGTGTGTTGTTACCTCACAACAGAGGCTGTTCTTACAAAGACACTTGCTGCTAAAATGAGCATCAGGTCACACACACAGTGTCTCACACACACTGTCTCACACACAGTGTCTCACACACAGCGTCTCACAGCGTAGTCAGACAGGAAGTGAGTGATTCATGCGAGATGCTTGTGAGAGCAACGGCAGACAGCCAGCCAGACGAGACACACACAACACAGAGCTACGGCCAGCCCACAGGCTGTTCTGGCCCGCGTCGACATGTTCTGGGTTGTCAGGGAGCGTGATGGCTGGCTCTGACACCAGAGCACCACCAGCTTTACATTTCTCAGAAATGCTCCCATGAAGGATATGGATTGTAAAAGAGTTGACTCAGAGTTCAACCTGGGTCCTGTTCTCTCTCTGGATGTGACTGGCTCCTGCCCCCCATCTCTCCAGTCCTGGTTCTATATCTGGATCAGGGCTCAGCAGGACCTGGCTAGTGTGGAACTGCACACAAGCATCCAGCTCTCTCGCCCACTGCCATCCCACTCTGAATCCAGAGATGCTGATCCCCAGCGGAGCTGCCTGTGAAAGCAGCGCTGACCCACTGGGCCGCCCCCGCCAAGTCTCTGTCTGAACCCTGGAGTTTCAGACACACCACACTCAGCTTTGACTGAAGCTTTGAGGCAGCACAGCAGAGGAAGAGCCTGGAGTCCTTATCGTCAGTACAGGAGTGGAAACTGCTGTGCTGGAGCTCACACCACTGGCTCATTTAGTGTGTGGACTATCTAAGACCGCTATGAAGAGCTCCAAACCATTGCCCCATAGCCAGGAACTGCCAGGAGAAGACTTGACCAGTATTTCAAGTGCCTGTTTGATTATCAATCAATCAATCAATCAATCAATCAATCAATCAATCAATCAATCAATCAATCACTTTATTTGTCCCCAAGGGGGCGATTAGTTTCACGACAGGAGAAGCACACAATGTTAAATATACATAAAATATACACAATAAGTTACAATAGGTTACACATCATAGTGCAGACCTAAGCTTAAGGGAAGGCTTTTTCACCCACTACCTTTTCCTTCCGGCATTTAAAAGAACAATAGCGGAGGAACAAAGGACTGTTTGTATCTGTTAGTCTGAGCAGTAACTGATGGTAGAAACTGAAACTGTTTATTAAGGGACGTGAAAATCAGACAACATGGAGTTCTTGATCCGCTGTTTGTTATAAAGTTCTTGTAAAGTTTGTTGAGCCGACCCAATGATTTTACTGCTTAGACTGACAACCTTATTGAGCAAATTTCTGTCTTTGACCTTCAACGATTGAAACCAACAAATAAAAGAAAAAGTGATAACAGGTTCGATGAAGAATCCAGGGAAGAATCCACCTGGAATTTAGAAAGTTTTCAAAGACAAAAAAGGCGCTGCTGGCTTTTCTTATATATTGAGTCTGAATTTTTTCCAAATGACAGTTTGTTGTCAATAATAGTGCCTAAATATTTATAGAACTCAACAATTTCAACTTCTTCCCCCTCAATCACTTTACTTACAGGAGAAGCTGCACGTGTCTGAAATCGATACACATATCCTTTGTCTTTAAGATATTCAAAGATAAAAAAGATTCCTCACACCATTTCAAAAAGTATTCAAACACAGGACCATGTGAAGTCTCAGTACTTTTCAGCAGGCTCACTAGAACAGTGTCATCTGCAAACTTCAGTATATGACAGTTTTCAAAAGTGCTACAGCAGTCATTTGTATACAGTATGTACAACAGCCTCCACAACCTGGTGGGTGCAGTCCACACCGTGACAAAGGAGGTGAGTCAGGTGATGCAGACCAGAGACGGTGGAGCCACCCGTTAAATCCCACTCCCCTTTCTCATCAAGAAAACGTCCACCTAAGCCTGCTCAATGGTGGGAAAGGGCGTAGGTTTGCATAGGGACGGTAGGGACATAACACTTCCAACTCTTCAGGAGGCTCAAATTGTCCCCACCAACTTTTAAGCAACCTTATTTGCATTATATAATGAGTTCAGATATATAGGTAATTTAGATTGTCTTCCCCTGCTTAGAGAGAACAGGCCCGGTTTGAATCGAGTTTGAATCGAACAGTGTATCAAGTGAACCAATACACATGAAAGTTAGTATAAATCAATACAGATTTATTTTACATTGATCATTTAGCCTATCAATTAATTAGGTTCATATTTGTGACAAATGTAGCCCTGACCCCCGTTCACTCAATCTGTTTGGTCTTATTAATGTCCCGTCCCCAGCAAAAAGTGTATGCAGGTTATGCTGTTATATTGTCCCTACCAATGTTGAGACCAAACCTACGCCCTTGGTGGTGGGAGAGCGAGGCGTGATCCCCACTGAGCAGCACTCGAGGAGGAACCAGCTTCACTCCTGATCAGGGGCAGATCTAAAGGGGGCCGGGGGGGTCGCTGCCCCCCACTTAAGAGCCTTGTCACCCCTATCGGCCAATCAGAAAATATTACTTTTTGTTGCCGGGTAAGGTCTGAGTTTCAGCTTTAAGCGCATCATCACCTGTAAGATGACGTTAGAAAACAGAAATAGAAAAGTTATTTTAGTGAAAAAGAAATGAGCGACCAGGTCAAGCAAGCAGAAGAAAGGGATAGAAATGAAGGAGAGGATGGGGGATCATTCAGGAGATTCAGGTGCGGGGAGGGCCACTGAGGGAGGAGCAGAGCAGCAACAACGTGAGGAAGACGGAGAGCAAGAAGACAGCAGTGTGACTCAGTGTGAGGGATGAAGACACGAGGGTATCAGGTTCAGAAAAAGGGACAGATACGGAAGAGGTAAGCGATGAAGATGAGGAGGAAACAGATGGCAGCGAGTCAGAGGAACAACCCTCCGTTTAAGCTGAACCAACCCATGCGTATTTCTTATCCAGTCAAAACTCCAGGGTAGCAACATGAGATGATACTCAATAAAATAACGTGCTTTAATAATTCTCTCATTTTAAGGTTAGATGTGTAAAGCTTTACAATTCATCTTATTTTATCTCTAATTGCAATCATCAGAATTGTGACTTTTTCTCAGGGATGCATCCTGACCAATGCCCAGCCACCTCATCTGTTTCCTCTCGATGCGGTAGATATAATTAAACCAAAAATCACTTCTGATATCCAGCATCACCTCTCTGCAGAAAGAAAAGAACAGCACGCCGAGAAGTCAAAGCATTGCTCATTCGAAGGATAAGTGTTTCTGCACCTATTTTAATGAGAGAAGTGTTCATCCACATTCAATTCAATTTTATTTATATAGCGTCTAATACAACAGATGTTGTCTCTAGACACTTTCCAGAGATCCAGAACATGAACATAAACATAACATCTCTGCTCAAGCCAGCTGACAGATGAGTTTTTGATCATATCAGGAAATATTCCCTGGAGAAGAGTAAAAGGACACAGTTGCAGCCAGACTGGTCACAGGTGCACTTTACAGTGATTCTCTGTGGTCTGCGGGGTTCAAGCTCAACTTGGGGACACATGCAGGGGATCTGTCAGGAGGAACACTATCACAACAACTGTTGAAGGTGTGCAGCGTTGAAGCTTCTTCAACCTGCACCCTTCCTGCAGATGAGCTGGATCATTTGAAACATGAAACTTTTGTTGAACTATGACATAGTTCAACAAAACAGCAGCAGGATGTCACAGGGTCTATATTTGCAAGATGAGTAACTGGGGAGACGAGGAAGACATAAACCGGCGGAGAGGGGGGGGTCTACAGAGCAGGTTCGGGGGGGGGGTCCAGGGTCATCCACAGGAGCACCTTCAACCCCACATGATTCTTTCCTAAACACTATATATATAAAACTATACAAGTTGGGAAGTTGACACCCATCATAAAAAACAACAACCCAAATAAAACACATACTTGTAAAAAAAAAAAAGGCAAATGACATTAATGCCAGCCATAAGTCGTCCAGGCCCGGGAGACTGTTCTCCTCACTGAAGCTGGTACCATGCTAAACCATGCTAAACCAGGGGAGGACCATGAGGGAAGATAGATTGGAACAACCAAGGATGAAAGTTGAGGGTCCGATGCTCAAAGGAGAAAGTCCTCAGAGACGGGGCAAAAGAAAAGACGTGACAAAGTCTAATCTAATATATCAACTCACAGTAGAGGCCAGGAGGAATGACAAAACCCGACGGGTTCAAGGGGAACAAATCAATAACAATTTGATTCCCTAACCTCTGTGCAAGAAGAAAACCATACAGTAATTCAGAATACGGCAAATGCAAGCGCGCGCACACACAAGTTTCTGGTAAAGCTTCCTCACAAATACAATAGCAAGACTACAGTGAACTACAGCACCTTTCAAACTGAATATTAGCATGCAGAGATTTTTTCCTCCCACAGCCCAAAAACGTGTGTGTGTGTCCGTTTGTCTATATTGTCGTACTTGCAGTTCAGAATACGTACTCATCATGGCCGTCAGCCGTATCCTGCGTTCATTTGACGCGTCGCCAGGCACGTTCTCCAAAAGACACTGAACGCGTACGCGACCTGCAGTTCTGGCTCTGCCCGTGAGTGGCTCTGGTCCCGGTCTGAGTGGCTCTGGTCCCGGTCTGAGTAGCTCTGGTCCCGGTCTGAGTGGCTCTGGTCCCGGTCTGAGTGGCTCTGGTCCCGGTCTGAGTGGCTCTGGTCCCGGTCTGAGTGGCTCTGGTCCCGGTCTGAGTAGCTCTGGTCCCGGTCTGAGTGGCTCTGGTCCCGGTCTGAGTAGCTCTGGTCCCGGTCTGAGTGGCTCTGGTCCCGGTCTGAGTGGCTCTGGTCCCGGTCTGAGTAGCTCTGGTCCCGGTCTGAGTGGCTCTGGTCCCGGTCTGAGTAGCTCTGGTCCCGGTCTGAGTGGCTCTGGTCCTGGTCTGAGTGGCTCTGGTCCCGGTCTGAGTGGCTCTGGTCCCGGTCTGATACCAGCTGACCACAGGGACTTGACGCAGAGGTTTGAAACTAGCGGACTGTTTTGAAGAGAGGCTGAGCAGCTGTTACCCTCACATTTATGATGTGACATCACCGCTGCACAGAGACAAACATGCGGGTCAAAACAGCGATGGCAGATCAACACAGTCCTGGTGCAGATAGAGCTGTGCTCGTCGTGTCCGTGCCCGTCGTGTCCGTGCCCGTCGTGTCCGTGCCCGTCGTGTCCGTGCTCGTGGGAAGATGCAGCCGTGATGATGCTGGTGGGGGGTTTTGTCCACCGATCAATCGTCTGAGCTGGATACAGAGGTTCTTCAGTCATCGCTTCACCGACACCAACTTTGCTCCAGATATTTTGGTACATTCATCTCCTGGCAACATGCACGCTCCACCTGGCTGCTGCAGCTCAACAGCTCGACCCCGTCAGGTAGCGCAGGATGACGGCCAGCTCTCTGCTGCAGTTTTATCTGGTTTTGAGCTGAATCAGCGGGACAATCCCATGTAACAAGTCGTCAAACCAAACGGAGGAAATGCTCAAATATCTCAGCTGTTTCTCATCATCAGTTGCTGCATCGGCAGGACTAAGATCTCTCTCGTCTCCAAACCGCTCTGGTTGAACGACCCGACAAACCCTCTCCGATGGCGCCATTATCTTTACCGAGATCACAAGAAAAGCAGTGCAGATGTCTCCTCTTCATCACGTGTTGCTGTCTGGTTTATTTATCGTTATTCCACCAGCTGGTTTATTAAACTACTACCAAATATTTTATTACTTTTCTAACTCTGGCTCTGCATACTGCCCCCAATCGGTTACAGCGTTGCAGTTGGTTGTGAACGCGAACGAACGCAGGCTCAAACAGCAAGTATATCCGCCCCTTTAATGTAGATTCACACTGAAAGCGTCAAAAATCGCCTGTGGAGGCTCAGGACGCTGCATCACGCAGGAAACAAGTGCATATAGCCTATATATGTGGTGTGCACATCTTCGGTTTCCTCTTTCACCATGGATCACACTGTAGGAAGGCTTCTACCCCTCCCCTGCATGTGTGTGCTAAGTGTACTGCTGCCAACAAAGTAAGTTTCCCCACTGAGGGAGAAAATAAGGATTATCTTATCTTATCTTTATTTTCAGCAGTGCATTTGCTGAGTAAATGCAGGGCCCGGCGCCGTCGGCCCATCAGTGTCCATAAAGTGCTGCAAACCCGTCAACTCCACTGGGAATTTCATCGCCTGATAACGGAGCTACGTTGCGACGAAGCTTGGTTTCAGCGTTATTTCCGATTAGACAAGAGTGAGTTTGATGCTCTCGTTAACAAGGTTGGTCAGCGGATCAACCGGATGGACACCAGTTAAGGCTGATTTAAGGTTCCACGTTAAACCAACGCAGAGCCTACGCCATTGCTGTGACGCCGTCGTGAACCCTTCAGACTTCTCCGTCACTCCATTTCTCCGCGGTGCAGTACCCCCCCAGAGCACTAGTTGATACTTTGTTTAGCTTCCAGTTTTTCCGGTCACAGTGAATCAAAGAGATAAGGACAACTATTGTGCAAAAAACCAAAACAACCCAAAAAATAAATAAATAAATAAATAAATAAAAATCACACACACAAAGAAAAGAGCGCTGAAAGTTCACGACTGCTTCATCAACCAGAAACCGGAAATGCGTTGCTACTAGGGTTGCAAAATTCCGGGAATTTTCAAAGTTGGAAACTTTCCATGGGAATTAACGGGAATATATGGGAATTAACGGGAATAAATAAGAAATTTACAGAATTGAAGGTTGGCCCTTAACAGGGAACTTAAATATAGTTGGGGGAAATATATTGTAGCATAGTCTTGGCTAAAACAACCAGATTTAATGCAAGTACACTCCTCAATCACATGCACACAGCACATTGCTTACTGCAGGGCTATTGAGGCCACGCCCCCTACAGGCACTGTGCATTCCTCCATCACATGCACACAGCTTACTGCAAGGCTATTGAGGCCACACCCCCTACATGCACTGTGCATTCCTCCATCACATGCACAGGTGATTTCTTGAAGCCTGGAGGCCACACATTTGAGCTCAAAGCACAAGACTATTGAAGCCACACATTTGAGCCCACGGACTATATAAAGTCAAGTAAGTTTTGATTATATTATGGGGTAAACATATTTGATCTATAATGGTATTAATGTTTAACTTGCAAATATTAAATAAAAATGTATTAACACAGTAGCTAGCTAGCTGGTAAGTTAGGTGCTAATGTTTGGATATGATACAGTTTGTTTAAATTACCCCCAATTTCCAGTTAATTCCCAATAATTCCCATAATTCCCATGGAAATATTTCCAAAATTCCCCAGCTTAACTTCCCATGGAAAGTTTCCGGAAATTTACCGGAAATTTTCCACCCCTTTGCAACCCTAGTTGCTACCAAGCGAACCAATCACAACCCTCTCGGCCTGCGTTGGGTCTGCGTCGCCGCGACGTGTAGTTACAATTTTTGGGAGGTGACATCAGGCTATGGCATAGCCCTTGCCGTAGGGTGCGTGTCGCCGCGTGCAGGAGGTGCAGGAGGAGGGAGAAGGTCTCCTCATTTTCTACCTCTGGCTCTGTGACCTGGCTGGTGGAGGCAGCATTCCCTCCCTGACCACTTCTCTGGCTGGCCCTCATGTTGCTGTTGGTGACACTCTCCTCCAGGAAGGGGTTGAGGGAGTTCATTATTTGGCTGTATCGCCATGGCCGGTGGACTGAAGTCTCAGATCCGCTCCTACACCTCTCCTTTTCTTTCTTCCTCTCCCTTCTATATGTGTCCCTCAAGCTTTTCCATCTCTTCCTACAGTCATCAACTATACACAACACACAGAAAAATCAATACCTGTCCGTCAGCGTAAATATAAGATTGTGTGAAGCATAATTACATGGAGATTTATTTGATTTGTACATCGTTTAACTAGCTAAATTAAATGTACACTTATTTCTTTTTTTTTTACATCAGCCTGTTACATACCAGATATCCCAATCGTATCTGACACTTTTTTCCATGCCTTGTTTTTCTTTTTCATGTCTCTGTATATAAAAATAGAGACGTCGTACAATTCTGGGGAACCAGACACTGCTATAATAAGTTTCTCCTCCATTTTCCTTTGCACTTTTGTATTGTCTTTCTCCCGCTTTGGGCAAGGCTTCTTGCTTCAGGAATCCCGGTCTGTGATTGGAGGCTGCCTCGGCGTCGCCGCTGCTCATTTGCATAAAGTTGAGATTTTTCAACTTCAAATTGACGCTGTGAATGCCTCCATCGCGCTGCTCCCGACGCCTCCAACGTCTCCGTGGCCTCCAACGCCTCGCAGCGCGCTTTCATAGAAAATGAATGGCAGTCGGACGCCTATGACGCCTATGACGCCTATGACGCTTTCAGTGGGAATCCATGGTTAGCCAGGCTATGAGGTTTAGCAAAAACGATATGTGAAATGGAATATTCCACGTTTGCCAGCAGCTCCTCCATGGTGGATGGGCTGGTGGAGCTGGTGGCCACATCTGGGATTGGTTGACATTAGGTGGGCACGTGCCGTGTCCGACAGTTTTTAAGTCTATGTTCAGTAAAAGTTCCACGTTAGCATGTTTCTCATGCTACGCTTATATGCAGCGCTTTCATGTTTAATGTGGCAAAACGAACCAGAACGTAATCTGTAAGATTGTGATGGTGACCTACTGTTCACCGCTCAGGCCCGTCAAGCTGAAAATTGGCCAATTCCAGTCAATCGAGTGCACGGTGATTTGTTGTGTTTCTTTTACATAAATTAAGTGCATTGTGCCGTGGAAATGAGACAATGGGGCTCTCCCGAGAAAAGGATTTCCACCATGACACCAAATTGATGTGACAGAGCCGAGGCAGAGAGCAACTGCTGCTCAGGGTCCTGGTTAGGGGCTCGTTGGTGCTGCAGGCTCTCACCACAGCAGGAAGGTTTGTTTGGCATTCACGCACATCTTTCAACATCAGACGGACACTGATACAAGTGACGAAATGATGAAAAGTTCACACCTGATTGGACAGATGGATCCAGCTGGAAGCAAACCTAGAACCAACATTCCACAGGGTTTCATGTACCTGGGGTGACGTGAACTGCATCGATGGGGTAACTGCATCAGAGCTCACTTTGCTCGACCCAAACAAGAAAAATGTGAACGCACACTAAATCTTGGGGAGCCCTTTCTAGAAACCTTCTGATTTCCAGATCACCAACTCAAACGAAAAGGGTCTGGGCCACAATTAAATAGATTCAGTAATGCACTGCTCAGTCACAGGAACCTGCACCTGTGCTTTAATTGATTCATTCTCACAAAAACATGCCCCACAACACTGAAACAAACTAAATGTAAAGCAAATATAAAGGAGAGACAGCTGTAGAAGCACTTCCATGTTCATGTCAAGATGCCGCTCTGCCCCCACCCATTTCTCAGGTCATTCTGTATGTGTGAACGGCCCCTTTTTCGGCTCCCACAGTCATTTCCATAGGTCGTGGCCCAGCCCCCCCAGCCCCAGCCAGCTCCTTTATGACCAGCCTTTTGTCCATACCAGATGTGCTCTCCGTATGTGTGTTGGGAGAGGGGGCCCCCCCACTCAGACCACATAAACCCCCCCTCACAGGCTACTCACTTCTTTACCCTCAAAGGTCAGGGCTGGAGCCCAGGGCTCCAGGGGAAACCTAACGGTGCCTCACATGATTGGCTGCAGGCCACCTTCCTTAACACCCAACCTGGACAGCAACACCCCTGCTGCACGGAAACACTTCTCAAGAGTGCAGCAGTGGACTAAAGGCTCAGAGGGGGACGGAAAAGCCTGAGAGGATGGTAGCACAACAAGCAACTGCTCCAGGGTTTCAGAGGGACAAATGTGATTGGAATTCAAGTTTGTGAAATGATCACACACTCACTCACACCCAAATAGGCCATCAATGATAAGCAGTAGAAGCTGGCAGCTGGTGTATGGACAGAACTCTTTGCTGATAGCATCAGTTATTACAACATATCACTCTGAAAAGAGTTAAAACAATACGTATGGGGTGGATCCACACAAGACAGGGAGATGTGGACGGCTGAACAGACTAGGGGTGGGAGGACGAGGCAGGACATCCGTCTCGTCTCAATATGCAGAAGCTTGATATGAAAGGATGGTGTCAGGATCCAGACAGCTGCCTCACCGCAGACAATGCCCACACAATAGGATTTTTCTGATCACCGATCACAGCGTGAAATCCATAAATTAGTCAATATTGTTGTCTCATGTACACGACACTGACATTGTATTATTAGGTATAAATATTAGGAGATGAGAAAGTATCATTCATTGACTGTTTTATTTCATGCTGAGGCAATATTTCACCCTTTAGAGCAGGGGTATTCAACTAGATTCGGCCGGGGGCCACATCTGCAAAAGGACTGTATGGAGAGGGCCGCACAATTTGAAAATGTGGGGGTTTTCAAAATGTATTTTGCACTCAAAGATGAAGACTTATGTAAATATAATACATTTGTATTACACATTTGAATATATCTAGTTTACATATGAATTATGTATTAATTGTCTCCAGATTTAGTAATTGTGAATGTTAAATATAATATTCAGATAAATAAATATTATTTTGAATGCAAGTTCATTTTGAAACCATGCATTGTGCAAACTTAATGAAGTTGATATTGACTTACTTTTAATAAAACACGCCATAATGACAAAGCACCACTTTCCACCAAGATTTCCTTATTTGAATATTATTATATTAAGCATTGAGCACAAGCATTTTAGTCCATAGTAGGCAGTTTGATGTTATAAATAAGCAACCAAAATATTAACCATAAGCTCCTTTATTAATGACACATCTGTGCATTATATCAGCAAGACAAAACAATCACGAATTATAGGAGGCTTAGAAGTTCCATCTGAAATGCAAAGTCCTCACTTATTCAAATGAAAAAAATGCTGCATGCTGACAGGTTTGCTGCGTTTAACACTGCTCCCTCACTCCAGCTGTTATTAACTGTTCGTTTTTTTCCCCACTTATTCCACCGAACACCGAAAGTGTTTTTTTTTTGCTATTTTCGGCCGAACATTCGGTGCATCACTATTATAAAAAAAAATAAAAAATTTCAACAAACACCCCCTTTTTTGAAATATGACCAGTGGCCACATAAAAGCTCCTGCCGGGCCGCATGTGGCCCGCGAGCCGCCAATTGAATATCCCTGCTCTAGAGACTCTTAGAGACGACTAAGACTCAGCTTACAAAGAGTAAGTGTAGCTTAGTAGCTTCAGCTTTCCTGTGGTAATAATTATGTACATCATGTGACCAACACAGACAACAGCAGACATGTCACTCTCTAAAAGTTGATACAAGTTATAAACTATAAACCTTAGTTTTCCTGTGGAAAGAGGAATTAAATCTTAAAATAAAAATTAATAATTAATTATTAAGCTTTGTGAAAGCTTTAGCGGTAGCATCCGCCGCGTGTGAGGAAACTATTGTGAGTGAAGCAAAACTCTTCACACTAGAACAGCAAACGTCCCTCGTGAAGCGACTGACATGACTGTCATCCTGCATGAGGCTTTGGACTGTATATAGTTTGGTATAACTCCGACAGGATTTCATCAGTGAAATATTAACGACACGGCAGCGCACACCGCAGATCCAAGCTGCTAACGGCACGTTTGAACCCGATGTCTTCTACAACAGAAAGCGGCTGATGAGCAAAGCATATGAATTCATGAACTTTCAATGTAGTTCTTTATTTTTCTTGCTGTCGTTTATAAGTCTCTGTTACAGCTGAGTTAGTGCCGTTGCTGCAACTCCTTTTCCTTCTCTGCTTTAGCTGCAGCCAACTTTGAACACTCAATAAACTCCTTCGTGTGAAAACCTTTCAAATGTTTTATCAGCTTCGTTGTGTTGAAATTCTTTTGTAACATTTCTCCTTGTGGTATCTCCTTTGGACACACTTTGCAAACTGCAAATTTGTTGTCCTTTTCAGACATTGTAAAACTCCCATACCGGCGAGGCCATTCTCAGTGTTGATGTTTTGTAGAGACTGCCACGCCTCCTCAGGACAGCTGGGTCTGAGATGCGGGAACGCCCGCGCGGGCGGGGGTTTCTTGTTGTAAACGTCATCAGATCGACCCGCTCTGAACTATTATTTTCCGATCTCTCCGATCAAAACCGATAGGGCCATAATTGGCCCGATACCGATCAGTGGCCGATCAATCGGTGCATCTCTATTATTAAATGGCTCTTATTTAGCTCTAAGATTTTCAGTTATGCATTAGGTTGTTTAAATGATGTGCTAATTACAAATAAAAGACAACAAAGATGGCCAAGATGGTTGCATGGGCCGCAGCTTGACTGTGTCCCCACTGCTGTACTCTCTCATGCATGTCTCTCAGCAGAGATAGGAAGGGTGGACGATGTCTTACTCTGCTGAAAAACACGTGTGGCAACAATAGCCACTGAACGCTATGGTGCACATGCTTTTCTCAGAGATGGGAAAGAAAGTGATGCCTCACTTCATTTTTTTTTTTTTGCAGACAAATTCACTGGCATATACAGGACTGTCTCAGAAAATTAGAATATTGTGATAAAGTTCTTTATTTTCTGTAATGCAATTAAAAATAAAGTCATACATTCTGGATTCATTACAAATCAACTGAAATATTGCAAGCCTTTTATTATTTTAATATTGCTGATTATGGTTTACAGTTTAAGATTAAGATTCCCAGAATATTCAAATTTTTTGAGATAGGATATTTGAGTTTTCTTAAGCTGTAAGCCATGATCAGCAATATTAAAATAATAAAAGGCTTGCAATATTTCAGTTCATTTGTAATGAATCCAGAATGTATGACATTTTTGTTTTTGTAATTGCATTACAGAAAATCACAATATTCTAATTTTCTGAGACAGTCCTGTATTTTCATTATCAGTTGAAGTCTACCACATCAACTAATCGCTGCAACCCTATTCAACGTAACTTTCTCTGGATGAAATGTATGGAAATTCATGGACATGGAACACGGAAAGGCAAGTTTCTAGTTTGGCCAGTAAAAAATGTGTTTGGCCGGTGAAATTGCTCTTTTTGTTTGAAACCTACCTGTCCAGTGGGCTAGTGGGTCAGGACAGTAATTTGGAAGCCTGCACATACCCAGAGTGAACTGTGGCTGATGCACTTCCAGCACTGGGTTCAGGGATCCTCCACTCTCGTGGGAATAAAGCTGCTGAGTGTTCTGAGACGTATAGTATTACAACACAGTCACAGTGGTGCAGTTCCAGTTTCTCTGATGTTGGAGGCCTTTTCAGTGCGAGAACACAATCACAAACAGCAATCTGTTCCACCTGTGAACGGAATCAGTGTAGAGCCTCAACGGCCAGGTGAATGTGGGCTGCAGTCCATTCAGCAGCATCCAAGATAGGCCGGGGCAACAAATCAACTTCTATCACTTTGATTTGATAGTTTATGGCTTTATTGGAAAAGCTGAAAATCAATTTTCACTTAAACCTGCATATTGATAATATGGCACTGTGGCACACAGCGTGATGACAGCCCTGTCCTTACATTTAAATGTAGTCCGTGACAGCTAAAGATTATTTATTTTAACACCTTATCAAAACAGAATCAAGCAGCTGAGCGGAAAGACTGAGTGTCATGACAACTGCAGTCCACTTTAAGTTGGTTAGGTGACAAGCAAAGGTAACATCACAACTAGGGCTGGGCGATATGGCAAAAAAAGTGATCACGATTTTTTTTCCCATATTGAACGATCTCGATTTTTAATCACGATTTTTTAAATCAGAAGATCCCCCCCTCCCTTCTGGAATAAAATAGAAAGAAACCAGAGATTAGTTTTTTTTTTATTAACAAATAAAGCAAATAGCATGTTTTAACAAGAATCCAGAATGCTACCAGTGGTACCCACCGAAAAAACTAGGGATGCACCAAAATTAAAATTTGAGGCCGAAACTGAAGCGGAATAAAATTTAAAGACTTGGCTGAATACTGAGTACCGAATAGCCTACGGAATGCGGTTGTTCACAGTTTTTCATTTATTTTGCCATTTTTTTCACAATTGCATAGATAAAATTGCAATGACATTATTAAAAACAAAACCAGTAAACTAATATGATTTGAGCCACTGTCAAGCAGCTGGCGATGCTGTTGCTTAAATTGACCAACAGGTGGCTCTCTAACATCACAGATTGTTTACTGTGCGTGACTCTGACGCTGGTTGGTAATTAAGGAGTTAAAACTCACTCGCCACTTACAGGACTCAGTAGTCAGCAGAAACGGCAGTTTTATTACATTTATTAACTGTAGTACCGCTATTATGAGAGGTTATTTCTCACAGTATTAGCCTAAAGGGACTTAAGGCTGATTTATGGTCCCGCGTTACACCAATGCAGAGTCTACGGCGTCATCTGGTGAGCTCTGCTTGTTGCCTCCGCGCTCCGACACATTCACTCCGCTGAGCGCGCACACACACACGCACACACGCACGCACGCACGCACGCACACACACACCCATGTCGGGGCCGCGGAGTTTCTGAAGTCGGCGGTGATGAGTAATTTGTGGTACAAGCAGAGCGAATGAGTGCAGTTCGAATACACAATACATCCATCACGAAGGGCATTTTGTGAATCCATCACACCCTCCTCCTGTACGCTCGGAAGAAGTTGTCCGGCGAAATAAATAAATAAATAACCGCTAACCGTGAGTCCCGGTCGGCTCGAAGCTAAGCTAACGCTAGCCTGCGGTTGTCTTGTAGTTTTATTCTCTCTGGTCACGCTTGCTCCCACCGGTGCAGGGGAGGCAGATGTGACTACTTTACTGCCTATGGTCATGCAACTTGCCGTGGCATGTCATGCGCATGATCAATTAATGCAGACAGCGCGGTGCCAGGAAAGCGGGTTGTGATTGGTTGTCGTGCACTTTGCTGCAGCATGTTTTGCACGTGATCGAGAAAGTAGACCCACAGCTGATCACCGTGATCGAACTTAATTTGATCGCGATCACAAATCGAGATCGTATAATCGCCCAGCCCTAATCACAACTAGTTTATTCCAGCATCTTAAAAGGAGAAGTGAATCATTCTCAATACGAGGTGCACAAACAGCAGGACCATGAAAAGGGCCGTCCGACACGAGAGAGACGGCGTTGTCTCTCATCACCATGACTACAGTGTTCATTTACAGTTGAAAAGCCTGGTTTCATTCACATGCTGAATGTAGTGGAACCAAGGCCCAGTGCTGATTATGGTGCCTCCATACTTAATTACATCTGCCCATTCAGAACTAATATTTATCATGAGGGTCCCCGTTATGATCCCGGTCCTGGTCCAGGTTTCTACCCCCTTATGATCCAGGTCCTGGTCCAGGTTTCTACCCCCTTATGGTCCAGGTCCTGGTCCAGGTTTCTACCCCCTTATGATCCAGGTCCTGGTCCAGGTTTCTACCCCACTTATGATCCAGGTCCTGGTCCAGGTTTCTACCCCCTTATGATCCAGGTCCTGGTCCAGGTTTCTACCCCCTTATGGTCCAGGTCCTGGTCCAGGTTTCTCCTTATGGTCCAGGTCCTGGTCCAGGTTTATACCCCCTTATGGTCCAGGTCCTGGTCCAGGTTTCTACCCCCTTATGGTCCAGGTCCTGGTCCAGGTTTCTATCCCCTTATGGTCCAGGTCCTGGTCCAGGTTTCTACCCACTTATGATCCAGGTCCTGGTCCAGGTTTCTCCATATGATCCAGGTCCTGGTCCAGGTTTCTACCCCCTTATGGTCCAGGTCCTGGTCCAGGTTTCTACCCCTTATGATCCAGGTCCTGGTCCAGGTTTCTACCTCCCTATGATCCAGGTCCTGGTCCAGGTTTCTACCTCCTTATGATCCAGGTCCTGGTCCAGGTTTCTACCTCCTTATGATCCAGGTCCTGGTCCAGGTGTCTACCCCCTTATGATCCAGGTCCTGGTCCAGGTTTCTACCCCCTTATGGTCCAGGTCCTGGTCCAGGTTTCTCCTTATGGTCCAGGTCCTGGTCCAGGTTTCTACCCCCTTATGGTCCAGGTCCTGGTCCAGGTTTCTACCCCCTTATGATCCAGGTCCTGGTCCAGGTTTCTCCTTATGATCCAGGTCCTGCTCAAGGTTTCTTCCCTCCTAAAGGGGACTTTTTCTTGCCACTGTTTGGTTTAAGGTTTTTCTCCCACTATGGGAGTTTTTACCTGCCATTGTTTATGTAATAATTGCTCGGGGGTTTATGTTCTGGTCTCTGGAAAGATCCTAGAGACAACTTCTGTTGTATTAGAAGCTATATAAATAAAACAAATTGAAATTAATATGGAGCGTATACTCAGTCTTGAGAGTTAAGTTTGTACTTTATTTATTCCAATATTTAAATTAATCTTTGATTGATCATTTTAGTCCGTTTTTTTTCTTCAAGAGAACATAAATGTATTGAAGTCATATCAGGTTTGGCGTGTGATTCTGTGGGGAACTAAGGAAAGCTAGTGAAAGTTCAAGTGCAGACTGGCACTGATGAAGAGAGAAGCCTGTCTTTAGAGGTCTTTAGGCATCTTCAAAAACAAAAACAAAAGAAGTGCCTGTGTGGTTTCACTTTCAATCACTGCAACCACGCGTTTTACAGAGAATTGAGAAATTTTTATCTTGTGCAATATGAAGAGGCAGGTTTCACTTGGCTTTTGTAGAACCACGATCCGTCCTAAGTCATGTGATCACGTGGTGTGAAAGCTATAATGTTAATTATAATATAGCTCAATGTTCATTGCAGTTACTTTATAGGGAGTTCAGATGTATTCAAGCAAAGAAAGCAGCAGTGTCAGCGGTAAACATGGTCCAACAACTGGTTAATGCAACTACCTACAGTTGTACTGTTTTCTTTAATAACATATCATAGAAGACACAGGAAACAGGGGAGTAAAGATCTGTTCACCCAGTCCTGATAGCTCATCGTCCCTTCTTCAAAAACAGAGAATCAGCAGCAGAGTTATGGCGCTTTTCCACTAGTACCTACTCAGCCCGACTCGACTCTCCTCCACTCGGTTTTGCGTTTTCCCACTAGGGGTCTAACGTGCTGAGTAAATACTTTTCTGTAACTATTCTGCCGAGGTTCTAAGCTGCTGAGTCGGCTGTATCCGACATCATCACACTACAGGCCACTGATTGGTCGGGGGGTTGGAGTCAAACGTCTGAGTCAGGATGTGACATCAGTGAAAGAGCAACTCTGACGGATTCTTGTTCATTTTATTCCACCAGCAAAAGTCTGTTTCATGATCCAACTCTGAGGGTCAGATGTTCATAAACCTGGTGCTGAGGAGAGAATTAAAAAGGGATCTAGACGGAGATAAGGAACGACCAGATCTACCAGGAGTTCTGTCTCTTCATAGCTGCTCACGGCTCCAGCTGACCTTTCAGCAGCGCCGAGACAAACTAAAAGAAATTAAAAAGCGTTGCCGCTTGAAGTTTCTCTCACACTCATTGTTTAACTCAATATCAAACACAAGCCACAGACCCAGCAGCACATCTATCATCTCCTCCAGGTTCTACATCTTTAGTGTTGTTGTCTTCTTCCTTTAGATCACACAATCAAATATGTCACAGCAGCTTCGCTCCAACCCTAGTTGCTCACGTTGGGACAACAGACGTCCAGGGCCCCCCACATGCCTGCCATTCCTCCAGGACCAGTACCAGCAGCATCCGGAAAACACCGCTGCACAAGCATTGTGGGGAAACACAACAGATGCTGGCAGTGGGGGTGGGGGGGGGCGTAAAAGAGCAAAACACTGACTACAAGCCCCGTCTGAGGATGTGGACTGTATCTGGGGAAGAGCAGAGCTTCCACCATGTCTCCATGAACAATCCCATGACCACTGCATTCACATACAGGAGTGTCTCAGAAAATTTGAATATTGTGATAAAGTTCTTTATTTTCTGTAATGCAATTAAAAAAACAAAAATGTCATACATTCTGGATTCATTACAAATAAACTGAAATATTGTAAGCCTTTTATTATTTTAATATTGCTGATTATGGCTTACAGTTTAAGATTAAGATTCCCAGAATATTCTAATTTTTTGAGATAGGATATTTGAGTTTTCTTAAGCTGTAAGCCATGATCAGCAATATTAAAATAATAAAAGGCTTGCAATATTTCAGTTGATTTGTAATGAATCCAGAATGTATGACATTTTTGCATTACAGAAAATAAAGGACATTATCACAATATTCTAATTTTCTGAGACAGTCCTGTATTTCTCTGCTGTTGTCGCTCCGAGAGAATCCAGACTATTACACACGGCTCTCCAACGCTTCAAAACAACAAAACCCATATATATTGTTATAGTTACAAGCATTGGCACATATTTTAAAACAGTCAACTATTTGTGTGTTGGTTTTATGTATTCAGCAGAAACACTGAACAGCAAAATGTAGCAACTTAAATATTTATTGTCTCCAATGTGGTGGCATTAACTGACAATGATGAATGCCTTAATGCCCCCTAAGCTCCCCTCCCAAAGGGCAGAGGCCACTGCTACGGCCCTGGTGAAGCAGCTGCTCTAGGGGAGGCGGTCCACTGTCGGAACGCAGTGATGCAACATTGCAGATGGGGAGAAACACACCATCACAACCAGAACTTGGAGACTGCTGAACAGAGGAGGTGCTGAAAAAAGCACACTTTCTTAAGGCCATGCCTGGTTTCTGCACGACTCCAGCAAACTTGTCGCTGAAAGTGGAAAAACTCTAATCCAGTCTGTAAACATTGTGCTAGAGGTCCAACAGGGTGAAAAAAAACAATTTGGGAACTATGCGGTATTCCAGATTTGCTCATCTGGGTCACGGCATATTCTACCCCAACTCATCAAGCCTCTATCTTGTGACCATCACCAGAAAATAATACACAACTGCACAACCGGGAACTAGGAGGGGGAGGTCTTTCCTACAGGGCTGAGCTTCCTGTTTACTTCCAGTATGTAGCTCAGACTAAATAATGGATGTGTAAGCATGTCTTATTGGAGCTGATTGTAATTTCGTAATGTATTTATTTATTTCAAAACAGGGACAATGCACTGCATTGTGCCAGGTTGTAGCAGCTTGCTATTTTCCACCTGTAGTCCCTGGGCAGGTTGATGGAATAGTACATAAAAATTAGTATAGAAAAAGAAAAAATAAGTAAAAGAGCAGAACAAAGCAAAGAGACAATAGATGCAATAGAAACATGGAAGCTGATTCAACAGAGCATGGGATTTTTTAGTGCGTCCGAAACATTAGAACGTACTCAATAGTATGTACTATCTAGGGCTGCACGATTAATCGTTAAAAAATCGCGATCTCGATTCATGCTTGAACGCGATCTCATTTCCAAATGACAACGATTTAAAAAAAAAAAAAAAAAAAAAAAAAAAAAATTTATTTATTTTTTTTTAAAGATGGCTGCATAAAAAAAGGACTAGGCCTATGTTCTAGGTTGTTGTAGTCCTGTCATGGTCAACTATCATGTTGTCATGTTTGTTATATTTTGTTAATGATTGTGGATTACATTTGGAGAAACATCTACCTTTCTCATCACCTGACACATATTGCACATAAATATTGTTAAAATTGTTATTGTTAAAATTATTTAAAGACAAGAGAGATGTTTATTGTTTTTAAGTTCAATGTCAGCTATTACAGCAAAAAGCAGCCAGAGGAATAATTTGTTGCCTCAGAACTACAGGATCTGTTACAAGTCCCCTTTCTGAAAGGGTGTTCAACTCAGGGAGGAACAAATATTGTTAAATTGTTATTATTGTTTAAATTATTCAAAGGTTTGTGTAAAGAAGACAAGAGATGTTTATTGTTATTATATTTTTGTTCAGCTGTTGCAAAGTTAAAGTAATAAGTGCAATAAATTTTATATTGGAAAAAAATCGTGAGAGAATCGTGATCTCAATTCTAAGCAAAGAAATCGTGATTCTCATTTTGTCCAGAATCGTGCAGCCCTAGTACTATCCATACTCATTCTGGAGAAATGTATTAGTGTGGATTGATGGACCCTAGCCGAGCAGAAACTTCCCACAATGCAATGCAGCTGCGTTTGGTTGCTAAGTGATACGTATATGTCATAAGTATAATATTAAGTATAATAATATTATTATATAATATTAATATTATAATATTCATATTTAATAATATTATATAATGTCATCTTGTTTGGGACAGAACAAACGGGAAAGAGCGGAGCGGTGCTGCTACCGCTGCTGTGACAGGTTACCATGGTAACAACCCCCCCCCTCCCTACGGCAGGAAGTGACATGTGCGCTCTTAATAGTACGTCCAAATTAATGCACACTACTGATATTTACTCAAAAGTGTGCCGAATTTAAGTATACTTTTTAGCATGGCATTTCGGACGCACCGAATGTCTGTTGGCAGAGTATTCCATTGAGTCATTGCAACACAGGATAATGATGACTTCCCAAATGTAGTTTTGCGTTGGGGTACACTACACTTTTTTAGGTTTTAGAACAGTTTTATTTGACTGAGACCAGCTTGTAATACAATATAAAAAAATGCAGTATAATCAATGCATTCAGATACATACTCGAGGCCTATGGAGGATAATGACGAGCTTTAATCTTCACGGGCACCGCCGGAATCTATCTTACCACCTGCCTCAGAAAATGATGAAATAATACTAGAAGAAGTCATAGTAGGAAATTCATAGATAGAAAAACAAAGCTACCAGGTGAAGTCCTAACATGTGCTGCGGTCGGTGTGAACCCCGGGCTCAGCAGCATTTCTGGGCCGGTGTACGTCGGCCGTAGGGTTCAGAGGAACGCTGGACATTTTTCATCAGTCCGAAGTAGAACCACAAATCACCTATTATATCAGCCGTCATCCAGCCAGGCTGCCGTTACTAATAATACACCTGCCAGGATGCATCAGAGGACATCTATTCTAAGACGAGTCAGCAACGAGACCTTTTTCAGTCTGTTTTTACTGGTGAACACGTGCACAGGCAGCATGGCTGGCAGTGTGATATGCAGTGTATTATGGTGTCAACGATCTTTCCTGACACTGGGTTAAACTGCTGACACAAACAGATCAATGTTGTTGTCACAACTAAGCAGGACTAATGTGGGCGTAGCCCGTCAAACGAGGCAACGCAGGCCCAACATCTGGCAAAAGACTCCAGAAACAGCTGGACTGAACAGTTTCGCTGGAAAGGAGAACATGTGAACAAGTGTCTAATCTTCTGGCAGGGATCGGCCCGACACATCTGTCGCTAACTCTTTAGTTTCATTTCCTGTCAATTTGATATTTTCTGGAATTTTGACTAATTTACATGTAGGCCCCAATCGGGGGGTGGGGTGCACGCAGCACATTGCCTCTCAGGGGCGAGTGCCCTGACAGCTGACTTGACACAAATATCAGCCAAGCCTGACCATTTACTGCAAGCTCTAGCAGCAGGAGCAAAAGCACGGGGGCAAACACTGCACTTCCTGTTCAAACAAAGTTCTTGTCAAAAAAATGGCAGGTCAGTTTCAAAAATAACTGCCCTCCAATACTGCCCGTGTGACTATTCACAGCTGCAGCCAGGATGGGTTGCATGGAGCAGGTTTGCTTTTCTGCACGTGCAGGTAGCAGGATGCTTACATTCAGATATTACAAACGAATGCTAATAGTTTCTTTAGGGTTCTGCATCAACACTTCAAAAGGTGTCTCTCTGTCCGGACTTCAAGTTTTCAAACTAGAAGTGAATCTGCAGTATTCTGGCCGCTCCTAAACCACTGTCACACCATTACTGGAGCCACACCTCGCGGAGGCTCGTGATGTTTTGGTCTGGGTGTACAAAGGAACAGACCAGAAAACAGAAAATGCAAGTCTCGGCATCCGCATGGTGACAGAAGGGTGCCGCCGAGGTGAGGCGCGAGCTGCAGGGGGGTGGTGCTGAGACGTGACGGTGCTTTCTGGTCCAATCGCATCCGTCCCTTTGTGGAGGTGTAAAATCTAATCCACTAACCACACGTTTATTTATGAATTTGACATCACAGCTGGGATGGGTGCGGATGCAGCGATTTTCTCTTCTGCTCGTCTTTGGGGGAGATTATCTGTATTGAGAATATCGGCTCCTTTCAGATGGAAATGGGCCGGCACTGAGCGCAGACCCCCACCATGACAATCCCATCGCTGGACAAAGACGGTGGGATTCCCTCCCTTCCTGTGTGTTCACCACCAAACATGTTCATTTAGCATCCAGGCTGCATCAGAGGGAGTGCTGGGGTATGTGAGGACAAGCATGCTTCTGGGATGGGGGTGGCATCCACATGCAGCCATTCAAAATGATGCTGGCTCTCTCTCTCTCCAAACACAAAGGAATGACACACAAAGAAAACGCGTGAGTCTGCGAAACGGTGAAAAAGAAAACACACTTTCGGCGGTTTGCTAGCGTGAGACACGCCTCCTCCACGTGCCGCGTTGGGGATTTAAAACAATGCACCAATTCTGCTGGAAAATGAAAACAGAGAACCGGCCTGGAGACGGCAAACATGCACAACCCATGAAGGAAGGCTCGGTTCTGCAGTTACCCCACTCATCACCACGGACTCGCAATGACTGCAAAGCTCTCTGCAAGTCCTGGTTCGTTTGTGTCTAGTAACCGTGGGACATGTGACCCTCCTCCTTCAGATACTGTCATTTTAGTTGTGTGAACCGGTACCCCCACCCCCCCTGAACCGGACCCCCAACCGCCCCTGAACCGGTCCCCTTTGGCCCCCCAACCACCCCTGAACCGGTCCCCTTTGGCCCCCCAACCACCCCTGAACCGGTCCCCTTTGGCCCCCCAACCGCCTCTGAACCGGTCCACCATGGTCCCCCAACCACCCCTGGACCGGTCCACCATGGTCCCCCAACAGCCCCTGAACCGGTCCACTTTGGTCCCCCAACCGCCCCTGAATCGGTCCACTTTGGTCCCCCAACCACCCCTGGACCGGTCCACCATGGTCCCCCAACCACCCCTGAACCGGTCCACCATGGTCCCCCAACCACCCCTGAATCGGTCCCCCAACCACCCCTGGACCGGCCAATTTCTACTCCCTGCCGGGATATGCTACTTTGTGGTTCTGCGCATGCGCACAGTCGATTTTCAAAGTTTGATTGCCACGCTAAATTGATAATATGGGATGTTGAGTATTTGATCTTTCAAAATACACGACCCATGACATGAATTGCATTACACTTTGTGAAAATTATATGATAAAGAGAAAAAAAAACAATTCTATGGCTTTATTTGATATTCAATCAGTCATTGGACTTTATTTAACCAGGCAGGTCATTAATAACACATTCTTATTTACAATGACGGCCTGGCAAGAGACAAGGACCACTTGGGGGAAAGGAAGTGGTTTAGGGAGTAAAACACAGTAAAAATGTAGCTCTACAAAGGTAGAAAACCATTGGGTAGAATTTTTTGGCAAAGCAGCAGAAATTGGCAGAACACCGGTCCACCATGGTCCACCAACCAGCCCTGAACAGCTAGAAAACCCAAAAAATAACTATTAAGTTTGAGCTCAACTAAAACTAAAACCAGCCAAAACCCAAGGGGCCGAATTGAACCCGGACATTTGCAATCGCAGCCAGTTGAACTCCTCGGCAGAAGTAAATGTTGGTTTTGTAAATAAAGAGCCAGCTGGGACCGGTCCTGGTCCTGGTCCAGCCTCGCTGGTAGAACCGTTACCAACCACCTCCAGCAGGAAACACGGCTCCTTCTCCGGGTAACGGGGCGCAAACCGAGCCCAAATCAACAAGCCTTTTCCGTGCAAAGTGACCTAAATCTCGCCGCTTTTCTTTTCTTTTCTTTTCTTTCCTTTCCCCCTCACACAATAAAAACAACAACAACCAGGACAATCCCCCTCCCGGCAGCGCTGGCCGCTCCGCGGACCCCGCGCCATCTTAGTTCCAACTCTCTTTCTGGGGCTCCTGGAACAAAGACCAGACTAGAGCAGAACCACCCCGGAACAGAGAGCACAACTTCCGAGAAACCAGCACCAAGTGTGACCCGACCCCGCTCCCGCAGGTTTGTGAGCGCCGCTCTTACCGGTGTTGGGGTGCAGGCTCGCCCCGAACACCAGGACCAGCAGGAGGCTCGGCAGCGCGTCCATCGTGGCCGCGGACCAGACTGGCACCAGCAGAGCGAGCTCCGCTGGGCTCCGACCATGCCGGCCGCTGATTGGCTGGCGGCTCCGACCATGCCGGCCGCTGATTGACTGGCGGCGGCGAGGCCGTCCCTGTATCCGCCCCATGGAGCTGCTGCGATACGTCAACGTCGCCGCCACATTGGATGAGTCAAGACTGCGCTGTAAACTAATACAAGTAAATTGATTTATTTTCATAAAGCGTCTTTCTACAAAGAAATTTACGTTTTACGTCTCATTTATTCATTCACACACGCACTAATATACTTGGGAAACATTTAGGCACCAAATATAATATATTTAATTTTCTCAGATGGCAAAAATAAGAACTTTATTGATCCCACATAGGAGTAATTCATGTTATATCAGCTCACAAAAAATAAAGAAAAATCACAAAAATAAGAAAAATAGAGAAACATATTTTATCATCAACAAAGCATATTTTACATAAACATTTTTTTAAAATTTCAAGTAACAAAATAACATATTTGAACCATTTTTCAGATTTTTTCAGTTATTTTATTGTCTGAAAAATGGTTCAGATGTTATTTTATTGTCTGAAAAATGGTTCAAATATGTTATTTTGTTATTTGAAAAATTTAAAAATGGTTTTGTGGATGAGAAAATATGTTTCTCTATTTTTCTTATTTTTGTGAGGGGGGATATATATTGTTTTTCGGCACTACCTTGTTCTCTATAGCTGATATAACATGAATTACTCCCAGAATTAAATATATTATATTTGGTGCCTAACTGTTTCCCAAGTAGATTAGTGCGTGTGTGAATGAATAAATGAGACGTAAAACCAAGTCCATTAACTTGTATTAGTTTACGGCGCAGTCTTGAACATCCAATATGGCGGAGACGTTGACGTATCGCAGCAGCTCCATGGGGCTGATAGGTCTATGCTTGTACATGCTCATGCAAGAACGCAGCTGATTGGCGCGCTGGCCCGGGCAGGCCCCGCCCCTCTAGAGTGACGCCACCGCCCCTGTAAACAAACACTGCGCGGTGCGTACATAATTAGGGGGGAAATTACAAAATATTGGAATTTTGGCAAGAACTTGAGAGCTACTATGTAAAACAACACATAAAATCAACATTGAAGGGAAGAACATTATTACTTATTTTGATTTCAAAGAAAAGAAGTTATGCACTATTGTCAATCTTTATATTTTATTAGGAAAATTTCACATCCATAAATGTAAATTCCAAAACTCTTCTCCATTATTTAAATGAAATAATGGAGAAATCCTGGTTCACTCCTTTATCACCTCTCGCATCGACTACTGCATTGCCCTCCTCACCGGACTCCCCACCAAACTCATTAACAGTCTGCAAATCATTCAGAATTCGGCCGCCCGGATTATCATCCCCACCAAGTCATCTGACCACATCACGCCTGTTCTCATCCAACTTCACTGGCTCCCGGTACAACACCGCATCCACTACAAAAACCTCCTTCTCACTTACAAAGCTCTCTTGCCCCCCTCTCTATCTTGCCCCCACTTACCCCTCTGACCTCCTCCAAGAATACAGCCCCCCCGGCAACCCTCTGCTCAACCTCTGCTGGACTACTTGCCATCCCCACATCACGCCTCAGTACCATGGGTGCCCCATGGGTGCCCCATGGGTGCCCGAGCCTTCAGCTGCTCGGCACCCAGACTATGGAACTCCCCTCCCCCCACACATAAGACTCTCAGACTCCATCATAACTTTCAAATCCAAACTCAAAACTCACCTTTTCAAACTGGCATACTCCCTCTGATTGTACACTGTCTCTGTAGTTATAATATTGGTTGATGTTGTTTGGTTTTAATAATGTTTGATGTTGTTATTTTATGCTTGTATATTATGCTTATGCTGTATGTTATGCTTTTATTCGTTGTAAGGTGACCTTGGGTGACTTGAAAGGCGCCATCAAATAAAATGACCACTAATGTCTTCACTAAGACCAGGAGACCCGAGTCGAAGGACAATCTTTAATAATTAATAAAGTAGATTATTTATCAAATTGATTTATCAAAATTAATTAATCAAGACGGGGCACCACCTGATGCAATCAGGAAAATGATAACTAAACAGCAAAAATCAGTCTCAAGGTAAATTATTCTACAGAACAACAGTGAAGTAAGGAGTCCGAGCACAGACCTTTGCAACCAGCAGTTGTGACAAATATGTGCAAAATAATCACAAACAACTTCTCTCATTCAAATAAATCAGAATGTATTTACACAAGTGTCAAGAAGATGGTAAAACAACACTTCGGATAAATTCTGATGGCTAAACTACACAGAAAAACAACTAACTAAACATAAACACAAAACTTCCGATCATCCGTGTGTGTGTGTGTGTGTCTCAGAACAACGTCACGTCACGTGGACATATAGCCAAGATGGCGGACCACGCCACGTCACATGGACCAAACAAAATGGCGAGATAACGTCACGTGGATCTACCAAACACGTGATGGGCTGAGACAAAGGAAAAGATGGCTGACCAAATCACTTGTTGACTGGGTCGCGCGCTGTTTAACTACGGGGAAGGTTTCTCCACCCAGGTTACTGGGAGTGTTGGAGGGCTAGTGGTCTAAGTACTAACGTGCCCGTGTGGGTTAGTGAGAAGGAAAGAAAGGACAGTCACCGTAAAATACACACGTAACGGCCGCCGCTGCGTGAGAGACCGTCGGCACGCCACACAAAAGTAAGCAGAACTGCCTGGAGTTATGGAGCATGTCTTCAGCGTGAGCCTTGAGCTAAGAATGGTACCACAGGTTTAGAAGACCTCAAACATCGCACCCGAAAGACCTGGTGGGAGGACGGGTGTGGAAAACCAGCCGTCTTCATGGCTCCTGGACTACCTCACAGACCAACCCCAGTTTGTGAGATACAGGAAGTGTGTGTCTGAGGTGCTCACCAGCAGCCCGGGTGCCCCCCAGGCGACTGTCCTGGCCACCTTTCTTTTCACCCTCTACACAGCAGACTTCAGACACCGACAGCTGTGTACTACAGAAGTTCTCCTACGACTCTGCGATTGTTGGCCTCATCAGAGACGATGACAACGCAGAGTACAGAGGACTGACGGAGAACTTTGTAGACTGGTTTCGGCGAAATCATCCCCTGATCAACGCAGGGAAAATCAAGGAGATTGTGGTGGATTTCCGCGGACACCGTCTGCCCTCCCCTCACCAGTGAACATCCAGGGAATGGACATTGAGCAAGTTGACTCTTATAAGTATCTGAGTGTTCACCTCAACACCAAACTGGACTGGACTCATCACAATTGGCGCTTTTCCACTAGTACCTACTCAGCCCTTGTTTCTTTTCAATACCCAGATCAGAAGTAGGAGGTTGGAGTGAAGCTGCTGTGACGTATTTGATTGTGTATCTAAACGGAGAAGACAACAACACTAAAGATGTAGAACCTGGAGGAGAATATAAAAAAAAAAAGGTTGGACATAAAGACAGGGCGGTTTGATAACTTGTGGCTGTAACCTTTTTAGCTAGATGTGATTTCAGATACTCAAATACGGGCTCCCAAGCACATAACCAGGTCTCCTCATGACGTTGCATTGACTTCCACTTTTTTTGTACAGCTTTACCCCAACCCTAACATCTAACCGTACAAACTCCCCACGAGTTCTTCTGCTTTGGGAACCAGACTATTACAAGCCGAAACGTCTAGAAGCTTTTGGACTGGGCTTTGAAATGGTGTGAGGAATCTTTTTTATCTTTGATATGTGTATGGATTTCAGACGCGTGCAGCCCTCTCCTGTAAGTAAAGTGATTGAGGTGGAAGAAGTTGAAATTGTTGAGTTCTATAAATATTTAGGCACCATTATTGACAACAAACTGTCATTTGGAAAAAATTCAGACTCAATATATAAGAAAAGTCGCAGTACCTTTTCTGTCTTGGAAAACTTTCTAAATTCCAGGTGGATTCTTCCCTGATGACTATGTTTTATCGTTCTTTCATCGAATCCGTTATCACCTTTTCTTTCATTTGTTGGTTTCAATCGTTGAAGGTCAAAGACAGAAATTTGCTCAATAAGGTTGTCAGTCTAAGCAGTAAAATCATTGGGTCGGCTCAACAAACTTTACAAGAACTTTATGATAAACAGCTGATCAAGAACTCCATGTTGTCTGATTCTCACATCCCTTAATAAACAGTTTCAGTTTCTACCATCAGTTACTGCTTAGACAAAAAGATACAAACACTCCTTTGTTCCTCCGCTATTGTTCTTTTAAATGCCGGAATGAAAAGGTAGTGGGTGAAAAAGCCTTCCCTTAAGCTTAGGTCTGTACTATGATGTGTAACCTATTGTAACTTATTGTGTATATTTTATGTATATTTAACATTGTGTGCTTCTCCTGTCGTGAAACTAATCGACCCCTTGGGGACAAATAAAGTAATTGATTGATTGCAGGATCAAAGCTTTATGGGCAAGTTAGGTTGAAAGTGTAATCAGCCTTCACTCATTCCAGTATGTGGGTGGACATGTGCCTGATAACCATCTCACAAACAGACAGTCATTTTCACTACATGCATCGACAAGCGAGAGCAGAACCCAGAAATGATATCTGTTAATCAGCTTCATATGACATGGCCAGGGTTCTATTTACAAATGTCAACAATTATCAACTTTTCAGTTTTAATTTTGCAGGAACATCAAAACAATTTTGATGCTGTTTACCATTTAATCTCCAAGTATCTCTCTAATCCTGCAGCCTTCACAGGAGGAATTCAAAACACATTTGCCAATCAATATACAAAAAAAAAATTGAAAAAAGAAAATAAGTATAACTTAAAAGGAACAGAGATCTTTCAGGACATTCAGGACAAAATTAATGGAATGTTGTGTTTCTGTAAAAGGTATCAGTTTATGGAACAATCTCAGAAGCCAAAGAATGCAAATCAAACATTACATTTAAAACAATAATAAAAGCTTAATAAAAGTTTGACGAAGAAATATCATGATAATTGTTAAGTTAGGTGGGTTTTCTTTTCTCTCTCTCTCCTTTTAGCAACATTGTCATATTATTTTTCTTTGAATCAAAAAAGAAAAGAACTATCTGTGTTTGACGACAGCTATTTTGTTATTTTATAACTTTGTTTTTTATTGCGTAATTTGTAATTTGTTTGTTTTCTTACTATTTCATTAATTGAAATTTGATTTCTTAGGAAAAAGGGACGGATAAAATTAGCTTAGTCTTCTTTCTGTTCCCTTTCATTCAAGGAACGAGATTTGTAGTAATTATATTGAACTGTTTAGTTTTTCTTTAATGAATGAAATAAAGGATAAAGAAGAAAAAAAAACACATTTAGTTAAAAAAAGTACAGGTAAATTTAAATATATATAATCACAGCCTGGTCCTTTATCTTTGAACATCTTCAGCCTCCAGCTCCAGACTGTACACCTACATCTCCAACAGGTCAGGGAGCCTTCTGGAGAGCTGTCCAACCTTTATTCCCAACCCACGTTTATTCTCTTTAACCTTTATGAAGGTTTGAATTTATATCGTAGGAGGATAACGATTCTAGACCATTATCAACAACATTATTCGCAAATTACATAATTCATTGCAACCTGTTCAAGCCAAGAGAGGGCAAACATGAGCTCAGGGGAACAGCAATGTTTAAGACAACAACAGTAAGAACAA